>NC_071620.1:2744262-3110929 GCF_014839835.1 Dryobates pubescens
TCATCTTACACCCCTGGGAGTACTAGATCTTAGGACTACTTAAAGTTAGTTATCTCTATTAGCCATCCCTGTCACAATAGTGAAGGTTCCAATGGGATTTTTCTCTTTTGCTAGTGTTTGCTTCTTTTTCCTGGCTAGCTAGGTGTTTGCACCTTTTGCTTGTCTGGATCTTTGATACTGGTAGATTTAAAAATAAGTATGTATTTTGAAGAATGCAGAATGACAGAATTTCTAGGTCAGATTTTCGGGGGTTACCAGACTGAATGGTTGGAGAACCGAAGTTGGAGATCTCCAGAGGCCTGATGTCCAAAGTCCCTGTAGTAAGTCTGGCTTGAAGGACTCATTTTTAGCTATCTGGAGGCAGTTGTCAGAAAGGAGGTGTGAGTGTGAGGAAGAGAAGAGAGGAAATAATTTTCAGTACACATTCAGGAGTGTAGAAGAAGTACATAGGGGAGTGTTTAGGTTGTGGAGGATAGATGGGACACTATATGTTGAATTCAGGCAATTTTGAATAGTGGTTGAAAAGCAGATGAGTTAGCTTTTGAATGATAGAATAGCATACAATTAACCAGGTTGGAAAAGACCTCAGAGATCATCAAGTCCAACCTATCACCCAATACCATCTAATCAACTAAACCATGGCACCAAGTGCCTCATCCAGGCTCTTCTTAAACACCTCCAGCGATGGCGAATCCACCACCTCCCTGGGCAGCACATTCCAATGGCCAAGCTCTCTTTCTGGGAAGAACTTCTTCCTCACATCCAGCCTAAACCTCCCCTGGTGCAGCTTGAGACTCTGTCCTCTTGTTCTGATGCTGGTTGCCTGGGAGAAGAGACCAACCCCCACCTGGCTACAACCTCCCTTCAGGGAGTTGTAGAGAGCAAGAAGGTCACCCCTGAGCCTCTTCTTCTCCAGGCTAAGCAACCCCAGCTCCCTCAGCCTCTCCTCACAGGGCTGTGCTCCAAATCCCTGCCCAGCTTTGTTGCCCTTCTCTGGACACGTTCCAGCATCTCAACATCTTTCCTAAACTGAGGGGCCCAGAACTGGACACAGGACTCAAGGTGTGGCCTAAACAGTGCTGAGACCAGCACTAGAACAAGAGGACACAGTCTCAAGCTGCACCAGGGGAAGTTTAGGCTTGAGATGAGGAGAAAGTTCTTCACTGAGAGAGTCATTAGGCATTGGAATGTGCTGCCCAGGGAGGTGGTGGAGTCCCCATCCCGGGAGGTGGTGGAGTCCCCATCCCTGGAGGTGTTCAAGAGGGGATTGGACGTGGCACTTGGTGCCATGGTTTAGTCATGAGGTCTGTGGTGATGGGTTGGACTTGATGATCTTTGAGGTCTCTTCCAACCTTGGTGATTCTGTGAGTACAGGGCATAATGAGTTCCCTGCTCCTGATGGCCACACTATTCCTGATGCAGGCCAGGATGCCATTGGCCTTCTTGGCCACCTGGGCATGCTGCTGGCTCATGTTCAGCTTACTATCAACCAGTAACCCCAGGTCCCTTTCTTCCTGGCTGCTCTCCAGCCACTCTGTCCCCAACCTGTAGCACTGCATGGGGTTCTTGTGGTCAATGTATAGAACCCAGCACTTAGATGTGTTAAATCTCATGCCCTTGGACTCTGCCCATCTGTCCAGCCTGTCAAGGTCCCTCTGCAGAGCTCTCCTATCCTCTTACAGATCAACTCCTGTCCCCAAATTGGTGTCATCTGAAAATTTACTGAGGATGGACTCATCAGCTGGACTGTGATCTGATGTAGTGGAGGCATTAGCTGAAGCCTGACTTCGGAGCTGGGAACAGGCCATAGAAACTTGCCAAGGGGATTGATGAATCCTTTATCAGTGTTATAGATGGCCATCAAACCTGTAAGTTTACAATGTATAGTGTCTTACTAGATATCCACAACCCTAGAAATTCTGTCTTATCAGGCAAATTTGTGTCTGTTGTAATCTTAACAACTATAGGAAAACAAACTGGAGACTCAATAACTTTCTCAAGGGAAAGAACAAGTCACAAGAGACTGGAAACTTTCATGTAGATGAATGACTCCCACTCATCTGGCAGCCTCAAATTAGGTTATACTGAGTAGACATAAGTTTGGCTTCCTGATTTATTTGGGTAGGGAATTAGGACTGTGGCATGATGTGGATGTAACATTTAGATAAGTTTGGGTAAAATATCAGAGACTGAAGATACATGCAGCTGTGGGGAAAATAGCTTACAGTTTTTATGAGTAAAGAAAGAGGACCTAGCTTCTAAACCCACCTAAGCAGTAAATCAGGGAGATTGAGCTGACTGATATTGTTTCAACATCTATTGGTTATTAGAGAATTTCTGGAAGATGTGTGTCTCTGAACTTTAGATCTACTTATTGACTATATATGTAATAAACTGATTAAGTCAAACAATTCATTTAATCATAACTAGATGTCTTTTCTTAGACATTAAGAGTATTTGGCCAACTGGTACAGGGTCTCCTGATAATCAAAAGCTAGATTCCCGGAAATACATGACACAGCAGGTGATTATTTTATTTTCCTGTGACTTTGAAAGAGTTTAACAACCATGTCTTACACAAATGGAACAAAAAAAGATAGAAAACTCATTTGCAGCCCTACCAAAAATGTACATCCAAGATCTAGCAAGATAAAAATCACAGAATCACCAAGGTTGGAAAAATAAAGACTTTTCTCAGGTTTAGTTCCTAATGTAAAACCAAAGTATGAATTTTATTTATTATTATTAAAATAGATAAATACATAAAAAGCCATTACAGTCAAGGCATTAAGTAGGTTTGGGCTACTTCTTATTTCCTTCAAGATTCCTTGGTTGAGCCAAACTAGTGGAATAACTTCACTAACATACTGTCTTAATGTTGAACTGTTTCACAATGTTTCTCCTCACTAATGAGTTTGAAATATGACATTTTCTGGAGTTCAGTGGTATAAGCTCACCTCTCCAGCCGTGTCCTTACATCCTTTATGGTATATTCGGCAATGACTCCTAACCTTTAAGTCAGGAAATCATGCATTATGTGGAAGTTCCTTTACTCTCTCCAGTCTAAGCAATTTGACTGTAACTCTGGTTATTAAAAGATCTTACTCAGTACATTTCCCACTTGCTGTGGGCTCAGCCATATGTCTCGGTCTGGAGAGGGTTCTTTTGAATATTCTGTGTTATGAAATTAGAGGCACAAACAAGGCCAAAATATCAACAGCTAGACTATTTATCACCCAAATAAAGTGGATGGATCAGAAGAGGAGAGAGGAAGAATAGAGAGTGAGAGAGAGAAGAGGGAGAGAGAAGAGGAAAGGAATTATATTACCACACTCCTCACCCCCCCAAGATAGTTTGAGGCTGTGGAGGAAAGGTGCTGCAGCTTTGGCTGTAGAAGAGGGGTCATTGCTGTTCTCTGAGCAGCCTCTTCAGCTCCATAAATTGCAGCAGGTGGAACTTGGGACACGGAGAGAGGATTCCTCTTGGTCTGCTTCTTCCAGGCTACATGGTGGTATTCTCTCCATTTTTCTTCAGAGCACCATTGTCCCAGTCTTTTCCTTCTCTCCTGTTTTCCTTCTCAGTGGCATTGTCCAGGTCTTTTCCTTCTTCTGAGCCAGTACTTGCTCAGATCTTTTATACAGTTTTTAGGTATGTATATTCCAGAGAGTATGGATATCAGTGGCCTCTGCCCATTTCCAGAGCAGCTGCAGTTTTATGAGCAATCATTATCTATGCACCTTCCTGAGAGTCATTCCAGTGGTTCTGCCCAATACCCATCAGCTATTGTCTGGGCAAGCAGCAAAGGTGATTTTATCTTTGTTGAGTCACATCAAGAGAAACAAGATTTAGTCTCTCACACCATATTGCCACAGGCCTCCTACATGCTTATTTAGGATAAATGACTACTGTGGTCATGGTATTTCTTCTAGTCTCACCAAGCCAGGACTAAGATTATGAACTAAGTCTGTGGTTTGGATTTGTCAAAAATGTCTTCTCTGCAAGCACAGTCTGTACCTAGGAATTTTATTCACTCAACCAGAAGTAATTATATTTAGTGGAAAGAAAAATGTTTGGAGCAGCACTCTTTACAAGTGCTTTATTTTCATATATTTTAGCTCTTTGATTTATCGTTTAGTCCTTGAAATCAAACAATAAGGACCTTGAGAGGCCAAGTCAAAACAAGCAAGTGATGACAGAATATTAGTATCTATCAGTGTACACAGGTGAGATGGAAAATCAGAAAGCTGAGAAATGGAAGAGATAAGTCTACGGAACAAAGGACACTTTCAGAGACTAGTGTTATTGCCTCAAGAAAATTGTGTAGGTCTGATTCTTCACTATCTTGGAAATGAAAGAGAAAACAAGTACCATAATAGAGCACTAGAATAGGCTGCCCAGAAAGGTTATGGAGTCGCCTTCACTGGAGATATTCCACACCCACCTGGATGTGTTCCTGTGTGACCTGCTCTAGGTGGTCCTGCTCTAGCAGGGGGTTTGGACATGATCTTTCAATGTCCTTTCCAATGCCTAATATTCTATGATTCTGTGATTTTCCTGTTTAATAATCAATGAGTATGTTTGTGTGGTGATAGTGCCAAACACAAACCCAGAACAAGTCCTGGCATGTCCAGCAGTGATCCCCCCTCTCCTTCCTCCTTCTTGCAGGCGTCCAGCGATTGCAGGAAAAAGACAAAGAACCCAGGCATCAGAAAGTCTAGTAAACAAGGGATATGTCCTCCCTTTATGGTAAAAAAGCACATACACCTTCCATGCTTTACCTAGACTAGGTTTATATCTTTGCCTTATATGGTAATGGCCTGGTGAAATCCCATTCTAATGGTTGCCACTTGGCCAAACTGTTCTGTGGGTGAATGATAAAAGCAAAGCCAAATTGTAAACAAGGTGCCTTGCCTAAGATCCAGAAAAAGAGACCACAAGCCTTGCCTTACAACTCAGAATCTCTGTAGTGCCTCAGTTTACCCAAAAAGATGCAAGCCCCTTTGCATAAGCTGCATTGCAACTATAGTCAGCCTCTTCACATTGTAAAGCCCAGAAGCAGAGAAAAGTGTCTTGATGGGCAGAAGGAACAAAGCCCAGGGGAGCCTGGAGAACCATGGCCCTGCAGCGATAACCACCCACTTCTCAAACCCAGACCTTGCCACAAAGAGCTGACAGGAGCAGGCTGTTGTCCAAGAGCCTGAAAGCCCAGGACAGCCTGCGAATCCTGTGAAACTTTAAGAGCCACCTGCCATTGTGCCTTGGTCAGCCCAGCCAGTGGGGCAGTGAGACAAACCTGCTGGTAATCAGTGCCTGAGAGTGCCCCAAAAGCCATTTACAGGTAAAGTACAGCAGCAGCAACCCTCCACATGGGTGGAACTCCTGTTGCTCTGTGCAATCCGGACTATTCTGCAGCCCTGGAGAGAATTCCAGATTAATTATATTGTGAGTAATTGGTTTATCTCTATAAAGAGATAGATAGAAGCTTTTACAAAGAGGCTTTACAGAAAATAACCAATTACATACAATATTATTTCTCCAGAATTCTCTCCGGGGCTGCAATATAGTCCAAGCTACACACACTTCAATATTGCTTAAACCATTCTCTTTTATGGAAATTACACCCATGACTGTACACTAGAATCTGGATATATGTTGTAAATCAATTATTAGTAATTTTAATAGTAATAAATAAAAATAAGTTTTTATTAATATTTTATATATAATAATCATGACAGTATTACACATACAATTTCCTAATAGTGTGTAAGAAAACATCGTTCTTTTGGTGAGGAGAGCTCCGATCACTTGCTCTTGGAACACAGGGAAACTATGCAGCTCCCTGGCTCCTTCTGCCAGCTCTGCAGGCCAGCTGTCTGAAAGACGTTCTTTCCTGCTAGTAAAAATTGAGGTAAAGAAGGTGTTAAGTACCTCTGCCATTTCCTCATCCTGTGATACAACATTTCCCTCCGTGTCAACCAAGGAGTGGAGGTTGTTCCTGACCTTTCTCTTGCTATTAATATATTTATAGAAGGACTTTTTGTTGTCCTTCACATCAGAGGCCAGTTTAAGTTCCAAATGTGCTTTTGCCTCCCTAATTTTCTTCCTACATGCCCTAGCAACATCTTTAAACATCCCATGGGTTGCCTCACCTTTCTTCCAAAGATGATACACCCTCTTTTTTTCCCTTAGTTCTATTAAAAGTTCATTACCCAACCAGGCTGGCCGTCTGCCCCGGCGGCTCCTATTCTGGCACACTGGCACAGCCTGCTCCTGAGCCTTCATGAGTTCTTTCTTGAAGCAGGTCCAGCCCTCCTGGACCCCTTTATTTTTAAGGGCTTTCTCCCAAGGAACCCTCTGAATTATTTCCTTGAGCAACCTGAAGTCCGCCCTCCGGCAGTCCAGAGTGGAGGTCTTCTTGCTGCCCCTCTTAACTTGACCAAATACTGAAAATTCAATTCTCTCATGGTCGCTGGCCCCTAAACAGCCTCCGACCACCACATCACCCACCAGCCCTTCCCTGCTGGTGAAGAGGAGGTCAAGCATAGCCTTGCCCCTGGTAGGTTCACGCAGTACCTGGGATAAGAAGCTGTCCTCCATGCACTCTAAGAACCTCCTAGACTGCCTCCTCTCTGCTGTGTTGAGATCCCAGCAGATGTCAGGCAGGTTGAAATTGCCCATGAGAACAAGGTCAGGAGATCTTGAGACAGCCTTAAGCTACCTATAGAATGCTTCATCAACATCATCCTCCTGGTTGGGTGGTCTATAACAGACTCCAACCAGGATGTCTGCCCTGCTGGTCTTCCCTCTAATTCTTGCCCACAAGCATTCAACCTGATTGTCCCTAATCTCTAGCTCAATGGCATCTAGTGCCTCCCTGATGTACAGGGCCACCCCTCCACCCCTTCTTCCTTGCCTGTCTCTCCTGAAGAGCCTGTAGCCATCAATTGCAGTGCTCCAGTCATGTGAGCTATCCCACCACGTCTCTGTGATGGCAACTACATCATAACTTTCCTGCTGCAACAAGGCTTCCAGCTCCTCTTGTTTGTTTCCCATGCTTCGTGCATTAGTGTACATGCACCTCAGCTGGGCTGCTGGTTTGGCCTCTGACCCTAGCTTACTGTCCCCAGACTCTTGCCTGAGGGGACTAGTTTCAGCCCCTTCCCCCTTCGAAACTAGTTTAAAGCCCTGTTGATGAGAGCTGCCAGTTCCCTCCCCAGAATCTTTTTACCTTTGGGGGACAGGCCATTCTCATATACTGTGACCTTTCCCCTTCTCTGGGACAGATGTACTCCATCTGTTGCCAGGTGGCCTGGTGCAGTAGAAATTTTACCAAGATCAAAAAACCCAAAATTCTTTTGGCTGCACCAGCCTCTAAGCCACTTGTTGACTATGGCTGCTGTCCTGTTCCTTGTGGTATTCCCTCCTGCAACTAAGGGTATTGAGGAAAAAATTATTTGAGCACCTGTCCCCTCAACCAGATCTCCCAGGGCCCTGAAATCACTTTTGATAGCCCTGGGAGTTCTGATTACAACATCATCATTCCGTATCTGCATAAGTAGCAAAGGATAATAGTCAGAAGGCTGTACCAGCCTGGGCAGCCTTCTGATAACATCATTAATTTGGGCTCCAGGGAGACAACAGAGTTCCCTATGAGATGGGTCTGGCCGACAAATGGGGCCCTCCATTCCCCTCAGAAGTGAATCGCCAATAACAATTGCCCTCCTCTTTTTTTTGAGGGAGCAGGTCCTGATGCCAGGGGAGGGTTGTTTAAACTTAGGCTGTTTTGCCTTAGGCCGTTTAACCTGAGGTTGTTTACCCTTAGGCTCTTTAGCCTCAGGGAAAACCCCAGATGATGTGTCCTCTGGCAACAGGACCACCTCACCCTCGATCTCCAGTGCCCCATACCTGTTTTTCAAGAGCAGCGGGGAAGGTGCGGGAAGGCAAGGAGGTTTAACCTTGTGTCTTTTGAGAGGAACCTGTGTCCATTCCCCTCTGCTTTTTGGGTAACCAGCCTCTGCTGTGGGAGCCTGCAGGGCCTGCTTACTCTTGTTCATATCTTTCCCCCTCTGGTTTATCTCTTTCCTCCTCTGGTTCATCTCTTCCCTACATTCCCTTACACTTTTAAGACTAGCAACCTCATCCTTCAGTCTGGCCACCAGATTAAGTAGGTAGTCAATCTGCTCACACCTTATGCAAGAGTTACCCCTACTACTCTGCATCTCAAGAGCCAGGCGCCAGCACTCTCTACAGCCAGATACCTGGACAGCTACCTGCTTGTGTTCTACCTCAGTCTGGCTCGACACTGACTTTTTTAGGGAGTTTTTGCTATGAGTTACAACCATGATTGTCCCTGGCCACAGCACCCACTAAAAAACAAACAAACAAAAAGTTTAATACAGAGCTGTGCTAATCCTGGCAGTTAATCTAATCTTCTGTAAATGGCATAGTGCCTCTTCACTGTGGTCATATACCAATAAAAAGCAGCTAGTCTCAAACTGGGCCAGGGGAGGTTTAGGCTGGATGTTAGGAAGAAGTTCTTCCCAGCAAGAGAGACTGGCCATTGGAAAGTGCTGCCCAGGGAGGTGGTGGAGTCACCATCACTGAAGATGTTTAGGAAGAGACTGGATGAGGCAATTGGTGCCATGGTTTAGTTGATTAGGGGGTGTTGGGTGATAGATTGGACTTGATGATCTCAAAGGTCTCTTCCAACCTGGTTTATTCTCTTCTCTTCTCTTCTCTTCTCTTCTCTTCTCTTCTCTTCTCTTCTCTTCTCTTCTCTTCTCTTCTCTTCTCTTCTCTTCTCTTCTCTTCTCTTCTCTTCTCTTCTCTTCTCTTCTCTTCTCTTCTCTTCTCTTCTCTTCTCTTCTCTTCTCTTCTCTTCTCTTCTCTTCTCTTCTCTTCTCTTCTCTTCTCTTCTCTTCTCTTCTCTTCTCTTCTCTTCTCTTCTCTTCTCTTCTCTTCTCTTCTCTTCTCTTCTCTTCCTCCATCCAAGAATGCAGCCCAAATAGATGGGAGTCAAAATTAAGGGAGATATTCTGCAGTAGAGGTGTAGTGTGTAGTGGTTTAAGGAAAATCAAAACCACTGTAAGATATTTTTAAAACCATGAGTTAAATGTATTTGTATAAACTGCTTTTCTAGATTTAATCCCCTAGAAATTTTTTTATTATCTTTAAATATATATGTATAGTTATTGAAAAATGTACTATTATTGGATTCCTTTATTGTAGCAGTTTGTTCATTTCATTCTAATTGGGATGAGAATAAGAAATATATGCTCGTTTTTGCAGGCTGACAAAGCAAAGTGCATAGATCCCAGTAGAGCTGCATATATTTGAAGTTGCCAAAAATACCTTTTTTTATCAGCAATGGTGTGTCATTTCTTTTTCTTTTCTTTTGTTGTTTGGCTGTTTGTTTGGGGTTTGTTTGTTTGTGTGTTGTTGGTTTTGTTTTCATTTTTTGTTTGGGGATTTTTTGTTTTGTGTTGTTTTTATTTTGGGGTAATTGTGCACTTTGTGGGGCTGTTTAAACAGAAGAAAACAGAGCTCTTTCTGGGTTTCAGTAATTTTAAATTAGCTCCCCTTCCTGTGCAGTGCAAAGTGTCTCATGAGAAACATAGCTCTCCTACCTCCTGCAGAAATGGAAGAAGCTCAGTATCCCCTGAGAGATGACCAGTTTTGTTTAGCATTACATTTTACCCTGGAGTCTTACCTTAGGTATGTCTTGAACATGCTATCACTGAAGCCACTGCCATTTATTTTTGATTTCCTTAAAGAAAAACAGATTTTCCTACCAAACTGCTAATTTTCATGCTTTTTGTACAGAAGGCAGTTTGTAGCTCTGCCTGAGGTCCCTTTTGTTTTTTGTTTAACAGCTAGTATACTTTTTACTTCTTAGAAAACTAATCCCTTTCCAGTCAAGCGTGAGAGTAAAACAGCTTCTCTATGCAATTCGTAATGTATTAAGGCTACTTCAAGGAAAAGAGTAGAAAAGATCTTTCCTAGTCTTCATACTCCCTGTAGAAGAAGTGATTTATTTTGGGACTCCTTAAAGAAAGAAAACTAGCTCCCTCTTCATGGAGCATGAGTCAAGGTTTGGTGAACATACTCATCAGCACTTTGTACTTTCAGTGATCAGTTGGCTAGGGAGCTTGAAGTGCAATAAAGGTGTGTTGTGCATGCTGAGAATGGCAGGTGATGTAAATTAGAAGAACAATATTTGCAATGAAAATGACAAGCATGTAACTAGCATATTCAATATATTTGAAAAAGATTCATGGTATGTTAAACCAAATCTTCCCTAGCAAAAAGTGGGCTTCTTGCTCTTGGGGTTCTTTGTTTGCCTTTAAATGCCTGGGACAAATTCTTTTCTATTACCTGCTTGAACAGCCTGTATAAAAAAACTGTCAACCAAATCAAATAATTGAAGTTTAAACAATGGAAGGCTATACAGTCATATTTGTTTCCCTGTCTCTATGCAAGGTACATTTTTGTGTCAGTTTATCTAGACATAAAAACCCCTGAGCTGTAGTTACCTACCCTGGCTGCCAGGATTGTACAGAATTTGAAATAAGGCTGTTTATATCTCACCTGCCCCATGTGCGTTTTTCAGAGAAGGAAATAACTCAGCACTCATTGGTGAGGCTGTGCCTTTAAGAAGCAGACAGTGCAGGGACACTGGCTGAATGTTTTCGGTACTAGAACAAAAACACTCTGATATTCCAAATGAATTTCATTGGTGGATGGGCAGAATGCAACTTTTAAGTTGTAGAGCAGTTGGAATTTTTTCTCAGTTTGGGTTTCAGCCTGTTCTGCCTGCCTGCTTCTCAGCAAACTAAGCGGAGCTGACCTTGAGATAAGCAAACTAATCCTGCATGTGCTTCTGAAGCCTTATAACATCTCTTTCCCTTAATAACGGCCTTTCTTTCTCTCTAACCCCTTTTTGGCAAAAAAGGGAGGTAGTGGGGGAGAGAGGGGGTTACAGGGAGGGAAACCCTCCCTGAGGAGGGAATTTTGTTGTGTTATTTCTCTTTGCTGTATATTTCTGTATATATATTGTAAATACCTGTATATATTTGTGTTATATATAATCTGCTTCCTATAGATACTTGTAAATATAGTCTGCTTCTCCGACTGAGTTTAGCCGTGGTTACTTACTCTGTGGGGGAGGGAGAGCCAGGCCCTCTCTCAACCTACCACAACATGAAAAGTGGTTTCTGGGGAGTGTTTTACACCACATATTAGGAAATACACACACCGCTGATGTTACATGCAAAAAGCGCTGACTAGATTATCCCCTTATGTAAAAGACTGCTAATAGGACATTAAGAAGGACTTAATCTAGCTTTAAAAACTCACTGCAGTTACTAAGGGAACATAGCAGTTACTGTAGGCAGCAGCTCCTTACAAAGGTTCTGCTTTACTATTAATAACAGTATTCTTGAACTGTATCTGGTAGAAGATAGGAAAGATGCTGCAGGTTGGAACCCAATGTTTTCTTCCTGCTGTGAGATATCAATTGTTTCATTGTCTCAAACAGGGTGTGACATGGCCTGACAGCATGTCTTAAAAACAGCTGATAATATTTATTTTTAGAGGATGGATTACAGAATTGCCTACTAGAAAAACTTTCTAAATTCAAATCACAATGTGAAAAAGAGTACATGGATTTTCTTTCTTACATTTTGTTCAAGGAGGTAATTCAGTATAACTAATAACATTTATTCTGGCCTTCCACTTCTTTTATCTGAATTGAAATAAGTTCCTTTGAATTCATTTATGATTATTGCTAAGAGTGAATTAGTCAGGTAGATAACATTACATTTTTTAGATACTCAGAGGAAAAGGTGTGCAAAGTTAATATTCCTTGAATAATTTGCTAGGATAAGTCTTATATAACATAGTACATCAGATGTCTGTTAAGACATCTGATAGTAAGTATCTTTAGATAGCACCTTTAGTTTTCCTTTATTGTGTGTGCAAACTAGGACTGTGTCAAACTGCTTGTAAAACAGTACAGTTAATTTCTTCATGAGGTCTCCTAAGGACATTCAGGTATTAAAGTTATTTATTAGTAAAAATTTATTTATTGGTAGGTTTAGGTCTAGCAAGAATTAAACATGCTTCACAAAATTTTCATGAACCATGTCTTACTCTACTAAAACAACAACACATACTCCACTGAAATTCATAGCTCATTGAATTGGCCATCCTGCATTGTAAAGCTCCCATCAGCTTTTATTTTCCATATTTTCCACATAAATCATGCTGTGATGTAGGGTCAAATATTTCAGCTAAGTGTCTAATCTTCAAAATATTTACTAGGCAGGTACACAGCTGATCCAACAAAGGACATTAGCTCTATCAGCACTGATCACATCAATGGCTAACTTTCAGGCCCCACAATCAGAAGCATACTAGAAACAAGACTATATACTCTTAGCCTAACAAAGTCTTTTTTACATACTGCAGTCTCATCAGCTTGTTGATTTCCACATTATGATCCATTAGAAAATAAAAATCTCTAATGGAAATGGACTAGTGTGTAACTGACAATCCCATAGAGTTTCTTTGGAGAAACACAAATGGAGAAGATATCACCCAATACTGTGGTGGAAAGGTCTAATGAGTTTCAAATTTCTTTTACTGAATACGTGTATTTGTGCAAGAGCTGAAAATAGAATAGATTTCACATACTAAAGACATTTGGGATTAGTAAAGCTGAAAGTAAGATCCATATATTGCATTTCTATCAAAAGTTCCTGACTGAGAAGCTTACACTGTACACAACAGTGAAAGACAGGTTCAATAAGTACGTATCATATCTGGTCAGTGTATGCGGTCCACCAAACCAGGTTTGTGTTCCTTTACAAAATCAAGGAGTCTTTAGCTGTTAGACCAGCCCTACTACTCCCTGTACATGATCTTTCTGTCTTGTATTAGCATTCGACATTCAAGGCAGAATGGAGTTAATAATAACGAGTGCTTTGAATAAAATGTCTAAATACAATTTTAGAGTTAAGTGACAACCTCAGACATCAACTGCTGAGATTATCAATGACCAGATAAATGAGGCAATCTACTCTGGTTTAGGTTGAAACATTCTTCAGCACTCATGGAGAATCTGAGAAGATATCTTGCAATTTGGGATTAAATAGATAATAGCAAAACTGACAGGAAATTTTCAGCATGGATGTAAATCTGAGATTAATTTATGTACTCAGAAAGAAATGGTAAACAGGACCATTACAGTCAGGAAATTTTCCCTATTAAGAGTTCAAGCAATGAAAACCAGTCTTTTTTATCAGTTGAGTTGATACAAAATTAAATGGTCCAGATTTATATATGCTTCGTACTGTAACTGACTATCTGTTGTTTTCCTTGTCATTATCAGTGTTATTATCCCAGTAAAACATTTTACAGAACGGAATCTTATTCCTGTGCACTTAGAAAAAGACTTAAGTCTAGACTAAAATTTATGTATAATTTATTTGTGGATTAAGTTTATGTAGATTTAGATATCTTGTAGTCAGCACCTCTTTAAAACCAAGTTGGAAAATATTTCCTTGTGTTGCATCACTCTACAAGTCTTAACACATTTAATCATTGGTGAAAAAGAGATCTAACAGGCACTAGCTGTGATAGTTCATTTTTCTCCTGGTAGCAGTTTCATTGACATGTGTCACTGAATTAGTATGAGAATAATGTTGATGATACATTGATGTTTTAGTTGTTGCTTAGTAAAGGGTATCATCATTAGGAAACTGTGAGACTGCAATTTATCTATCTTTTAAATGCTAATATATATATGCTGGAGGGAAAATCTCAATTTACATAGATGTGCCTCAATATTAGAACGGCCGTAAAATACTGGAGGATACTAGTAGTTCACCTTGTATCTTGTACGAGGTTTCTCTATTCTGTCTTTTCAGCTCCTGATCTGTATTTTTGTAGTGGTGAGATGGTTTAATCCACCTGCACCAACAAAAAACTTGGCTAGGCACAGTCGGAGAATTGACTGAAGCTGTATTTTACAAGCAATAGTGAAACACAATGAATATATACAAAATATACAGTATTTACAGTATTATACAAGAATTTACAGAGAAGAAAACAAACACAGAAATCATCCTCCTCAGAGAATCCCAACTCGGGTTCCCCCCAACCTCTCTCCCTCCCCTGTAGTTAATTAGGAGAAAAAGAGAAAAGGAAGAAATTGTTAAGGGAAATTTCAGTTAGGCTCAAAAGCTTCATTAGAGAAAAACTGGTATGCTTATCTCAAAATTTGCAGATAAGAGGTCTGCCTCTCTGTCCAGAACAGCGCCATGCAAGCAGCAAGAGAGAGAGTGCCAGAGTGAGTGAGAGAAAAGTACGTGAGAGATATTTACTATGGTACATCTCACATCTGACCAATGAAATACAGTTAGAATTAATCTTTGTTTTCCTTTTTTACACCCAAACATTGAGCTAGAGAATTTTGCAGCTATCCTTTCTTAAAGGCACAGCCTAAACTGTCACAATTTTATAGACTTTTACAACCAGATGTAGCATCTTTGTATTTTCCTAGATATGACCAAAAATACCCTTAAAATGTTTAGAGCTGGATTGTGTAATATTGGTTTTAACTCCTTTTCCTTTTCTTTTTCTTTTTCCTTTTCCCTTTCCCCCCTTCCATTTTATCTTTGCTTTATTCCTCCTTCTTTCCCCCTTCACCTTTCCTCTTCTTCTTTTTTTTTTTTTTCTTTCAGATAACTTTAAGTAAAAGCAGGCAGCTGTGACTAGTCCTTCCAATAGCAACACTTTCACAAAAATTACCTCTATAAGACAGGATGAAGTTCTAGCATATTAGTCAACAAAATGCTGTAGACATGAGGACACAGTTGTGCTGGCCAGACTGTACTCTCCTCACTCTAGGAGCAGACCCAGAAATCAACTAAGATGGGAGAATCTTCCCCTAGCTCTGGTATGGTAAGTGATAAATCCCTGTTCAGTTAAAGTGAGATGATACACAGTTCATGCTGATTTCAGTGAAAGTTAAGATGCTGAGTACCTTTAAGGACTGGCTCTGGTTTCTTGATCTTCTTCACATTTTCCTTATCTACCTTAGTATAAGTGGTAGTAGAAAAAGAGTGCAAGAACACCCTACATTTTGTATTTCCTGTCCTCCCTCTCCTCATCTTTTCTCTCAGCTTGGAGCACAGTTTGTTCAGTTGAATATTCCCACCCATGCCCATGCTTGAGCTCATGCAAGCAGCAGAGTAAGCACCTCATCTCTTACAAGTCTTCATTAAGTCTATGAAATCATATTAATTTTAAGTGATTACTGAGGGTGGAAGCTAGAGAATGCTGTAAAGCTTTTTTCTTTTTTTTCCTCTACAACATTTTTTGACAATATGAACACTGTGTTTCTTTTTGTATCTTTATATATGTGTGTGTGTTTGTGTGTATATATGTATATGCACATGGGTTAACGTGTGATGAAACCTCTGTATGGTGGCAGAGAGATGAAAGGGAGGGAGGGAGGAAGGAAGAAATGACACCACTTTAGTGTTATTGTACCTCAATAAAAGCAGTTAACTTTCAGATAAAATGTAATACACTGTAGAAATGTATAAGGTCAAGATGAGACATGTCCACCTAAAAAAGTGCAGTTATTTTTAGCTCTGATATGAGCCATTAATTTTACATCAAGTGTCTGAACTCAGCTCTACAAAGAAAGTTATAACCACTTTGCTTTCTCAGGTGTTCAAAAGGACTTTAAAAAGGTTGATTACTTCCACTTGGTGCTGTGTGATTATCCATGGGGCTAAGGAACATATGCAGTAACATACATTAAAAAATCAGGTCAGGAAGATAGAAAGGTAAAAATGCAGGGTCTGTCCTCAGTAAAACCAGTGGTGTGATACCACTTAATACAATTTCTCTGACATATGTTGGAATCTAGTGACATGGGGTGGAAAAGGGATATGAATAAGAAAATGCTTCAGTAATGTAGATGCAGAGAAATAAAAAAAAAGAGGGTGTGGACAGACTAAAGAAAGAGGTTTTCTTCATCTTAGTGGCACACTTTGCACTGTGCTTCGCAAAAGTCAAAATGACCACAACCTCCATTCCAGCAAGATTTGTCAGAAAGCAATGGCCTGATGTGACCTCGATGGGTGGGGCTTTTAAACAGCAATGGTGGACATGCAAGGATGGCTGCCAGATCAGCCCAGAGTCCAGACCACTAGGTGGGTGTGAGACAATGAAGTACATCTAAGGTCAGACCAGGAACACAGGTCAGGATCATGTCCTGTCCCCTTAGCCATTGCAACCTTTCCCTGAGTCTTGCAGTACATGTAAAGAGCTCTTATTAAAAACATCAAATCTCACTTTTTTAATCTGAAAAAAATGAGTTTCATTGTCAGTTCTTAAGATCTGCAGGCTACTTCAGTGTTTTGCTCTCCATGTTTGAGTAGGAAGAAAGGAAATTGCCAATAGAACTCTTTGGAGTTTGAATATTTGAGCTGTAACTGTACAACAGTTAAAACTGAAGAGTCATATAATAGTGTGGGGGAAAAAACCAACCAACCAACCAAATAAAACATCAAAACCAGAGGGATAAATGGAACACAGTGATTAAGAAAAGTTCCCCTAGCTTAGCTGCATCTTATTACTTGGCCTATAAAGGGAACCTTCACAGTCATGGAGAATTCATCCACCCGAGCACTGCTAGTTAAGTGTAAAGGAGTTCTTTTGAAATCTGCAAAATTTCAGCTTCAAAGACTGCCAAATGTAGGTGACTTGAATGCCTCTCAACCCATCTGCCAGTTTGTAATTAATGATGAGAGAGCATTGATGATGTTGGCATTCAGCCAATCTATTGGAAATTTATAATATCCAATTATCACAAATTAGGAATTATTTTAATCTTGATGAACATAGGTATCTCTGTGTGTATATATTTACACACATACACATATATACACTTATACACATTTAGTGATGGGGGACTATTTTGTCTGAATGCTACTGTGTTGGGTTGGAATTATGTCCCAAAATAAAATTGCCAGACTAACTCAGATGGAAGCAAATGATGCTATATTTACAAGGAAAACTACAATCTAAAATATGGAATGCAATGAATATGTGCAAAATATGAGATAATTACATATATTTACAAATTTATAAATGTACAAATTTTATTTGCAATTTATAAACAGCACAAGAACCCCCCTGGGCAAAACCAGGGGGTTACCAACAGCTTCCTCATCGTCATCAGGTGCACCCTCAGCAAGTCTGCTGACAACACCAAGCTGTGTGGTGCAGCAGACAGCTGGAGGGAAGGGATCCATCCAGAGGGATCTTGACAGGCTGCAGAGCTGGGCCCATAACAACCTCATGAGGTTCAACAAGACCAAATGCAAGGTCCTGCATCTGGGTCGGGGCAATCCCAAGCACTGATATAGGCTGGGCAGGGACTGGCTTAAGAGCAGCCCTGAAGAAAAGACTTAGGGGTGCTGGTGGATGAGAAGCTCAACATGACCCAGCAGTGTGCACTGCAGCCCAGAAAGCAAATCACATCCTGGGCTGCATCAAGAGAAGCATAGCCAGCAGTTTGAGGGAGGTGATTCTCCCACTCTACTCTGCTCTGGTGAGACCACACCTGGAGTACTGAATCCAGTTCTGGAGCACCTATAGCAGGAAGGATCTGGAGGTGCTGGAAGGTGTCCAGAGAAGGGCCATGAGGATGATCAGAGGGCTGGATCAGCTCTCCTATGAGTACAGACTGAGGGAGTTGGGGCTGTTCAGTCTGGAGAAGAGAAGGCTCCAAGGAGACCTAATTGTGGCCTTCCAGGATCTGAAGAGGGCTCCAAGAAATCTGGGGAGGGACTTTTTAGGGTGTCAGGGAGGGATAGGACTGAGGGGAATGGAGCAAAATTAGAAATGGGTAGATTCAGATTGGATGTTAGGCAGAAGTTCTTCCCCATGAGGGTGGTGAGACACAGGCAGAGGTAGCCCAGGGAGGTGGTGGAAGCCTTATCACTGGAAGTTTTGAAGGCCAGGCTGGATGTGGCTCAGAGCAACCTGATGTAGTGTGAGGTGTTCCTGCCCATGGCAGGGGGGTTGGAACTGGATGATCCTTGAGATCCCTTCCTTCACTCCTGTAAGTGGCATAAGAGAAAAAAGGAGAAAAGCAGACAGTAGCTTATTAGTACTTAGCCACAACAAAGAATGCAGCCAAGGTCAGCAGCAGTCAAGCAAAAAGCACCAGCCAATATCTGCCAGAGTGAGGAAACCAAAAAAGAGAAAAATTTTGTTTACACAACTAACTTTATCTTGATGTTCAGACCAATGGGATTATTTAGCCCTTATTATTTTCCCTCTTGCATCCAGTGGTGATTTAGTTACATTCTACCACTTTTCTGCTCAATCTGGGGAAAATTGTCCTAGGCACAGCCTGAAACTGACACAGCTGCTGACCAACTCTAAAGTTTAAACAAACTAATGTTAAATCAGAAGTGAAATTTCACAAGACTTTAAAGTTTTCTTATACAACTTAGACTTTCACAAGATTATATCTCAATTTAAACTATTATAGCAAGCACTAAATGGCTATAGCCAAGACTACATACCTTAAATTTGAGCACACATTAATTTTGACCAGATGGGCTGGCTTTATTCTAATAGGAACATTTAATTTCCATTAATTTTTTTAACAGCACATTGCAGAATGATCTCTTAAAAGTTGAGTTTATGAAATGTATAATAACAGATATTTAAAAATATATATATCCTTGTAGGAAGAAAACCAAAACCCGACAATAACATTGCAGAACTTGAATTCAACTGAGGCAATTTTCTACTATCAACAAGCAGCTTGTTCTACAGCTGGGCTTGTATCTCAGGTTTGGTAATGGAGAACAAAGAACACTTGCTTGTGAGGAACAGCATTATATCAGGTTTTGGGGCATTTGTTTGGTTTTTATTGTTGGTTTGGGATTGGTTTGCTTGTTGGTTTTGTTTGTTTGTTTGTTTTCCAACTGTTTTTCAAAACTCAACATGTAATTTTTTTGTAGCTCGCACCTCCATGTGGACACTGACTTTGAGCAATGTCCTGGTACTCCTGGAAAGTCAGAGTTTGAACAGTAAGCTTGGGTTCCATGAGAAATAACATTTTTATTATGTGGGACCACACGTTATTTCAATGCCAAATAAGAACAAGTAATTCATATGTCACCATTTAGGGCAATGAGACCGAGCTGTACAAGAAGTGCCATACTGGATTGTACCGAAAGTTCAGCTACCTCAGCAACCCATCTCTGTTGGAAGCCAGTAGCAGCAGCTTAGGGGGAAAGTAGAATACACCAGGCAAGCATAGAGTAATTCATTCTCTGGTTATATATTAGGCAATCAACAATTTAGGAACATCCTAAGACAGAGATTACATGCAGACCACAAAGTTTAATGGACTTAAAGGGACCTGTTTTCCATCCAGTTGTCCAGTATCATTTATACTTTTTGCTTCCAGCATCTGCTCAGGCAATGAGTTCTACCATTAGTATGCTATGAAAAGTATTTCTCTATTACTCCAATTTAAAACTTTTGCCTGATGATTTAGCAGCTTCTCACAAGCATTTTGCTGAAAGAAAGGGCAGATATTTTATTTGTGTGTGATTGCTGGTCCCTCTTAACTCCTGCACGCATCTCATGATTTTGTAGACCTTTTTCATATTCACTGGAATAAAAAAACTTCTTAGACACTGCTGTGCATAAGAAGAATTTCTTTGATCAGCACTGGGTTCGATGGGGGATTGCTCTCAAAGACCATCAGCCCCAGTGAAAAATACCTTTGCAGGTATATATACATGAGCTTCTACAAAGTCACACCTACCGAATGCATGTTCATGGTGTATGATTCAGCAAAATATTTGTGTGCCTGTGCCTGCACAAATGGTCTGAGATCTCTCAAAACCCCTCCTTAAATTACCTTTGATGGCATCAAGGACACTTTGTCACACCTGAATCAAAACCTCTCTTTCTTATTGTGGTGAAGGCACATTATGCCCAAATATCTCATCTTGTCCCAGCATGTGGACGAATTCCCCCTCCTTCAAGAGGAAGACAAAAGCCAAGGCATTAGCCAGGCCAGCATGCACCCAGCGCATGCAGTGCTTGTGCAAATACCAAGTATGGCATAATTCATAGGTTATTAATAAATTTGATAATAAAAACAGTATTGACATAATTAATAATTCATATTAGTATTTCATATTCATATATTATATTCATAATTCATCTTCATCTTCATCACACTTATCTATGTTTAGCTTGTGTACTTTTAGCTTGCATACTTAAGCTCACTATTGATTAAGAAGAGAAGGACTAAACCATATGTCTTGTTACAAAAGCAATATATTCCAAAATAGGTAGTGCAATGTGAGAAACTAACTGATATGTTGAGAACTCTCAAAAAAGCAAAATAATGAAGAAAAAAACCCTAAAGCCTGGGCTCTTTGAAATGCTGAGGTTGAAGCTTGATCTTTGAAATGTGAGCTTAGGGTAATAAAACAGGCTTAAGGCCTGATATTTAAAATGAAAATCTGTGTCTTTTTATTTTCTTTCCAAGCTAAAAATCTCAGTTAATTGCATTGTGACACTTTAGGCTGTGCCTTTAAGCTAGGAGCTATGGTTGGTGTAAAAAGGAAAACAAAAGAAAGATAATTCTAAATTAATTTCATTGGTAGATGAGTGGGATGTAGTTTTACAATCTTACATTCTATTCTCTCATTCACTCTGTCTCTTTGTGCTGGAATGCATGCATGCTGCCCTTGGACAGAGACTGCTTATCAGCAAACTCGAGATAAGCAAAACTAACTTCTTAACAACACTTTGAGCTAACTGAAATTTCCCCTAATATTTCTTCTCTTCTCTTTTCTTCTAATTAATTAGAGGGAAAAGGAAGAGAGATGCTGCGGGAAGGCGAGGTGGAATCCTCCTGCCCAGGGAGGATTTCTGTGGGTGTTTTTTTTCTCTTTGTAAATACTTGTATAACATTGTAAATATTGTACATTCTGTACATATTCATCACAGTTCATTATTGCTTGTAAAATACAGCTCCATTTGCTTCCCTGACTGAGCTCAGCTGAGTTTTTGTTGATCTAGGTGGGTTAACCCATCACATGCATATCAATGGATGCTGCTTCATGTAGACAAATACCCTCTCTTTCTCTTTTTTCATCTGATTCTTTTGTTCTTTTCTAATTACCACAACCAATGAGAATTGCACAGTGAATTATTGACGTAGGCTCACCATGTATTCACAGAAATTTAGTGTTTATCTTTTGTGTCTTTCCACATAATTCCCAATATAGTCTGTCATTACCATTTTGACTGCCACTGATGCAAAGAATTCAAAAGCCTCTCCTTCACTCAGCCAAAGTTTCGTGTTACTTCTTTTTTTTGTTTTGTTTTGTTTCCCTCTGTAAATCCAAGGCAGTAAATGCATTTTAGTCTGACTCCAGAGTCATGTACACAGCTTATCTCCAGTGACAAAGCAGAGACATATTTAACATCCTTTTTTTAAGGTTGCACAGAGGCCTGTCCAATCTGACCTTGAATGTTTCCAGAGAAGGGGCATCTACCATCTCTCTGGTGTTTCACCACCCACAGAGTAAAAACTTTCTTCCTTATATCTACTCGAAATTTCCTCTCTTTTAGTTTAAAACTATTATTCCTTGACCTGTCACATCAGTCCTTGTTAAAAGTAAAGGTCCCAATCTTTCTCATAAGCCCCTTCTTCTGAAAGATGGCAAAAAAAATCTCTCCAGAGCACATTCTTCTCCAAGCTGAGGGTTTCCAATCCCAGTTCCCTCAGTCTGCTCTGCACTTGTTGACTCATCCCATTAGGTGTGAAGCACAACTCTGCCATGTATGTGGGGACATACATTTCCATTTCTGTGCTTTAAATTAGAGATGGTTTAACAGAGAATTCACAAAACCAACTTCCTTGACTGTAATCTTTTTAGATTAGAGCATGTTTAAGTATCTTTTCTAACTCCCGTCCTAACATAGCTCTTTAAAGCAATGAAACAGAAGGAGGTTAGGGTGTGACATTGTTCCTCAACACTCTTGAGTATGAAAACTCTGAACCTGAAGATGTTAGAGACTCTGGATAACTGCATAATTTAATCTACAGACAAAAAGAGCTCAGGTGAGCAGGGAAAGGAGTGGGCAGGTGTAAGATTATTTGGACTCCTCTAGTGGAAAGGAGCAGTAGTTTTAGAACAGAGAAGTGCTGCTGATTTGGGAGAGAACTGGGGCATAAAGACTTTTGGAAGAGTTAAGGCTGAGTTAGGTTGCATGAGCTGCAACTGTGGAAACAAACAAGGTAATTTTCTTTCCTTTCTGTGTTTGTCACACTCACAGAAGGAGAGATGGACTGGCAAGTGATAGAGAGGAAGCATCTCCTGGGGTATAGTGTCAGGGATGTTTTTGTAGCCATCCTGATATCCCCTGCAGTTTTGTTAAGCTCTTGATTAGATGATGTAAAAAATGCTGTGCTACAGAACTAATGTCCTATTAATGTGACATTATCAGGAACTGAAGTAGGCTGTGCATTGTCAAATTTGCTTGGAAATAGTGTTCTCATTACAAAAGCTCTACTAAAATCTGGTGCCAGGAAATAAATACAGATTTGGTCCTGTTAGTTACATTTCTTGCAACTGTAAATGTTAGGAAATATTGAATGAAACCATGTTGTAATATAGATGTTCTATTCAACCCCAGCAATGCTTTCAGGACCAGATGTAAGCAGGCAAAGACGTTTATTATGTTATAGAGCAAAGTTCTCTAGTCTATCAGAAAGCACAGGTATCACATCTCAATTGGTCATTTTCTACTGGCATGCATGTAATTAAGGCATACAATAGGTCAAAATAACAAAACAATATTTTAACACATCCAACCAGATTCTGCCTAATTTCTCTCCTTCAGTTACAAGATGTTTACATTCTTTTCTGAGACAAATACTAAACATAGCCTTCTCTATTTTGAGCAAAGGCAAATATTCATAGCTTCCAGAGCTATACAAAACCAAACCCTTCTCCTACAAAACCAGATGGCTTTGGAAATAAAG
This sequence comes from Dryobates pubescens, assembly GCF_014839835.1. Taxonomy (NCBI): domain Eukaryota; kingdom Metazoa; phylum Chordata; class Aves; order Piciformes; family Picidae; genus Dryobates; species Dryobates pubescens. Next base: position 2,767,376 of record NC_071620.1, read on the forward strand.
GTGATTGAAAGCCATCCCATTCATATGAATTTCTATATTTTTTTTATTGCATGCTGTTACTGCAATATTGACAAAAGCCCCTCTACCCTCCAGCAGATCAACTCCTGCCCCCAGCTTGGTGTCATCTGCAAATTTACTGATGATGGACTCAATGCCCTCATCCAGATCATCAATAAAGATATTAAAGAGCATGGGGCCCACACTGATCCTTGGGGCTCATCACTAGTGACTGGCAGCCAGCTGGATGTGACACCATTCACCACCACTCTCTGGGCTCAGGCCTCCAGCCAGTTCCTAACCCAGCTCAGAGTGCTGCTGTCCAAGCTAAGGGCTGAGAGCTTGGCCAGGAGTTTGCTGTGGCGGGACAGTGTCAAAGGCCTTGCTGAAGTCCAGACAGACTACATCCACAACCTTCCCCACATCCACCAGGTGGGTCACCTGATCACAGGAGATCAGGTTGGTCAGGCAGAACCTGCCTTTCCTAAATCTATGCTGTCTGGGCCTGATTCCTTGGCCACCCTGTAAGTGCTGTGTGATTGCACTCAAGATGACCTGTTCCATAATCTTGCCTGACAATGGCATCCTGGCCTGTATCAGGAACAGTGTGGCCAGCAGGAGCAGGGAGGTCATTCTGCCTCTGTACACTGCACTGGTTAGGCCACACCTCGAGTACTGTGTCCAGTTCTGGTCCCCTCCGTTTAGGAAGGAGGTTGACTTGCTGGAATGTGTCCAGAGAAGGGCAGCAAAGTTGGTTAGGTGATGAGAACGGAGACAGGGACGACAGCACTCAATATGAGTGATAGAAAGCATCCAACTTTATTGTTCCACACTTCATTATTTATAGTCTTATCTTATACATAGTTAATTCTATTCTAATTTAACACACAGTATTGGTTTCTCTCTAAAAGGTTACATCATTGTTTTCACTACTCTGTGGAATTTCTCTACTCAGTCTAATTGCTCTTTTTCCCAGCTCTTTGCCTACTCCTTATCTTGTTTGCCTCCCTTCTCAGGGGCAGCTTGACTTCAGCATACCAAGCAATCAGAACTTTTCCACAACTCCTACTCCATTGCTATATTAATAACAGAAAATCCTTCAAGGCCTAATTTGCACAGGTGTTCCTGGGACCCATGTCCCCTCTTGCTCAAACCAGTCCCCAACAGTTAGGGGTTTGGAACACAAGCCCTATGAGGAGAGGCTGAGGGAGCTGGGGTTGCTTAGCCTGGAGAAGAGGAGGCTCAGGGGAGACCTTATTGCTGTCTACAACTACCTGAAGGGAGGTTGTAGACAAGCGAGGGCTGGTCTCTTCTCCCAGGCAACCAGCACCAGAACAAGAGGACACAATCTCAAGCTGCACCAGGGGAGGTTTAGGCTGGATGTTAGGAAGAAATTCTACACAGAGAGATTGCCCATTGGAATGGGCTGCCTGGAGAGGTGGTGGAGTTGCCATCACTGGAGGTGTTTAGGAGGAGACTTGATGGGGTGCTTGGTGCCATGGTTTAGCTGATCAGGTGGTGTTGGATGATAGGTTGGACTCAATGATCTTGAAGGTCTCTTCCAACCTGGTTTATTCTATTCTATTCTATTCTATTCTATTCTATTCTATTCTATTCTATTCTATTCTATTCTATTCTATTCTATTCTATTCTATTCTATTCTATAATGCCTCTCCTACGTCTTCTGTACCACTGTGGACATTCCTATTCCTGTTCTTCATTGGGTAGTGCTTTTTACATGGCCACTTTACCTGCTAGTAAGGAGTGTGGGAGATCAGCATCAAGATGAGCTGCTTGTCTTCCATTTTAGTGGTGCTGTTATCATCCCAAATGGTATTAAATTAGAGTTAAATTACCTTTGGGGCTGCTAAGCTAGGAAGGAAATACCTAGAAGGTGGGTGTTTTTTTAGGATTATGAAGTTCATCTCTTGTGTAACATTGGTTTGGTATTGTGAAGTCTTTTGATAGTATCATTTATCACCAGTGTAGAGTTAGAAAATAAAAGCATTGTTCGTATGATGACAATGTGTTAAAACCTCCTCTTTAGTATTTCTTTTCCTTTCTTTTTCTTTTCTGTTATTTTTTTCCCATTCTGATAGTTTTAGGCAGATAATGTTGGGGGGTGGGGGTGGGGGAAATTTCAACCCCAACTTAATTTCATTTTATTTTGTTTTAATTTCTTTGGTTTCTTTTCTGTTGTTTGCTTCTAAATGAAAACAGGGAGAACCAACGGTGAGGCTGTCTTACAACTGATAAATTTGATTTAAAAGCATGATGCACAATGTCTCCCTTGCCAAGAGGCAGAATGGGTTGTACAATTAAGATGTGTTATTACTTTGTGGTTCCTTCCTACTTCCTACCTGTTAGAGCTTGCTTTTGCCCAATACAGAAAGATTGTATTTCCTCTGAATTTAATTGGTAATTTTCCAGTATTCAGTTGAATTGCTCTTGTTAATTTTGGCAAGAAAATAATTTGTCACCAATAGCTCTTCAAATTTGTGTGTTTTTTTCAGCCTAACTTTGAATCAAGAAAGAGAGACTCTCTTAAAGCTGACCCTGCAACAACCACACAGTGAAATATCATATTTGCAGAGTCACAGCTTCCTTTAAACAGAGGAGTGAGCATGATTCACAGCTGTTGGTGCAACTTCTCTTTTCATTCCTATGGTCCTTGAAAAAGTAACTGACAGGTCTGACAAAACTCTGCATGATTGGTTTTGCAAGATTTTGTAGCACATCAGTAGTTAGTCTAATACTCTTGGTCTTAAGAAACATTTAGATAGCTCATTGATCCTAAACCTACGTTAATTATTTCAGAGGAAATAAGGCAATGTTAGGACAATATGAATGTTAACAAACAGTGTGTCCTAGGGAAAACAATCTTGGCATGAATATGATCAGCATTTACAGATAACAAACAGTTATCATAATGTTGCATTTGAAAGGACAGAAGAATTTTATAGCATGCTTTCCACTTGAAAACTCTGGACTATAAGTGAAGATCAGGTTCAAGACCATCTAAAGAACATGAAGATGCACGAGTCCATAGAGCCTATCACAATCCACCCACAGGTCCTAAGGCAACTGCTGGATGAAGTTACCAAAACACTGTCCATCATATTTGAAAAGTAATGTCAATCTGGCAAAGTCCTTGCTGACTGGAAAAGGGGAAACATAATCCACATTTTCAAAAAGAGAACAAACCAAACAAGAACAAAACCCAGAAACAATAGGCAAATAAGTCTCACCTCTGTACCTGGCAAGGTCCTCCTGAAGGCTTTGTTAAGGCACACAGAAAATGAGTAAGAGGTTAGTGGTGGTAACCAACATGACTTCACCAAGGGCAAATTATGCCTGTTGAACTTGATGTCTTTTTATGATGAAGTTACAGCATCAGTGGATAAGGGAAGAGCAACAGATGCCATCTACCTGGACTTGTGCAAGGCATTTGTCACTGTACTGCATGACATCCTGGTCACTAAGCTGGAAAAGCATGGATTTAAGGGATGAACTATTGACTGGATGAGGAATTGATTGGATAGCTGCACTCAGAGAGTTGTGATCAATGGCTCAATATTTAAAGTGTGTGGCTCAGTTGGTATCACATAAGATGCTTAATGGGAAGGTCGTGAGTTCAAGCCTGCAGTGGGCAGTAGTGACAGGTTGGACTCGATGATCTTTGAGGTCTCTTCCAACCTTAGTGATACTGAATACTGATACTGAAATAGAGACCAGAGATGACTGGCACCCCTCAGGGGTTGGTACACTGGGACCAGTGTTATTGGACATTGTCAGTGATACAGACAGTGGGATTGAGTTCACTGTCAGCAAGATGCCACCAAGTTGTGTGGTCTGGTTGACAAGCTGGAGGGAAGGGAAGGGCTCAAGAGGTGGGCCAAGCAGACCTCAGGAAGTTCAACAAGGCCAAGTCAAAGGGCCTTCCCCTAGGATCGGGGCAATCACAACCACAAATATAGCCTAAGCAAGGAGTGGGTCTAGAGTGGTGTCAAGGAGGACTTGGGGGTGTCAGCTGATGAAAAACTCAACATGAGCCTGCAATGTGTCCTTACAGCCCAGAAGGAAAAACATATCCTGGGCTGTATCAGAAGTGTGATGAGCAGGACGAGGGAAGACACTTTCCCACTCTACTCTGTTCTCGTGAGATCCACATGGAGTACTGTGTCCCGTTCTGGTGGCCTGACCATAAAAAGGACATCAAACTGTTTGAGTTGGCCTAGAAGAGCACAGCAAAGATGATCAGAGGGCTGGAGCACCTCCCCTGTGGAGCCATAATGTGAAAGTTGAGCCTGTTGTGAAGAGAAGGCTCCAGGGACAAGTTATAGCAGCCTTCCAGTACCTGAAAGGGGCCTACAAGAAAGCCAGGAAGGGATTTTTCACAAGGGTGTGTGGTCTTACGATGAGAGGAAATTAGTTTAGCATAGAGAGGGTAGATTTGGACCGGATGTTAGAATAAAATTCTTTACAGTGAGGGTGGCGAGACACTAGAACAGGTTGCCCAGGGAGGCTGTGGATGCCCCCTCCCTGGAGGTGGTCAAGGCCAGGCTGGATGAGGCCTCAAACAACCTGGTCAAGTGTTACAGGGTAGTCCAAAACCCTTCTCCCATCTCCATCAGTGGATGGTTTGAATGGGTGTCGTGGGTTGAGAGACCAATTCTCCCACCAAAGAAAAGAAAGACTCAGACAAAACGGATTGCAAAAAAATGGTGGAAGGTTTAAATGGAAAAAAAACAATGAAGGTTTTACAGAAAACCACAAGCACCGTGACAAAGTGAGAGAGATCCCAGAATGTACCCAAGAACGTGCCATCCCCCACCTGGGGGGGGTACACCCAACCACCCCCAGGGCTCTTTTTCCCCCCCCAACCCAGCCTTGGGCCTGGGCAGGCCCAAGGGAGGCAGCTCAGGCCATTTTACCTAGGCAGCGGTGAGGGAGGAAAGAGAAAGAGAGGACCCCACGCTGATGCTTTATAGGGGAGCAGGGCATTATGGGGTGAAATACCTGGCTTCCTGTGACCACCCACTGGGCTGGGCCCCCTTTTGGAACATCCCAGGTGTGGCCTGTGCAGTGACATCAGGGCCGGCACCCAGCCTAAACCACCACAATGGGGAAAGACAAAGGCACCAAATTGACTTTCAAGGTGCAAAATTGCGTTCCCCATTGCCTGGGGACAGGTAAATGGTGCTCATTCTCCCCACCAGGGCAGAGGTCCCTCACTAATACATATTGATGAGGGAAGTCCACTGGGTTTGGGAGCTATGATTAAGCAGAGTGCTTTGTGCCCAGTATACATCAGCCTGGGACACACCTTAAATAGAGTGGCCAGAAAGTGATCGGGGCTCTCAACTTTCATCTTGCTTGCTACCTGGGTTCTCCCTGGACCTGCCTGCCCTGGGGTCTTGCTCCCTGCCTGCTGGGGAGTGGTCCTGCCTGCCAAAAAGCTGCAGCTTTCCTTGCACTGTTCAGACAGTGCTGCTCTTGATGAGTTTTGCCTCATAGCAGCCATGTCTATGGACAGTTTGTTTCTGGCAGGTCCTGTTCATTTCGATTGTGCAGCATTATCCACAAATTGGATTATAAAACCTGCAGTTTCTGGAGCCTGCCACCAAAGAGAGACCCTAGGGACTGTTGCCAAATTCCTGGTGCGTCCTTGTGAGCACAACCTGGCATTCTCGTCGGCTTCCCCAAGGTCCTGGCTTGCCTCTGATTGTAAGTGGGGTGAAGCTATGTTGTGGCTTAGCCTTTTCCATTTTCTGAATTCTCTGAATTGTACTGAAGTTGCCCATAAGCATCCTGGCAGAATTCATGACCAAATAATTTGATTGACCATGTCAATAATTTAATAAGTTTTATACCTAATTTTGGGGCAGGGTTTTGGGAAAAATAAAGATAACTCTATTTTTGTAATTCCCACCTCGTTAATTTAACCCAATCAAATCACCTGGTATGTGGAGTATTGTGGCATTACTTACCAGGGGTTTCAATAAGTTTTGGGAACATTGGAGACAGCATGTTTATAGCATCTCAATGGAAAATTTGAAAAGTCAGAGTCCTTAAATGCTAAAACATGCAACAAGCTTTCTGTTTCTTTTGAACAGTCACTTGACAACTCAACACAAACCCTCTTGATGCATCTTTGGGTTTTTTCAATATCTTCTCTTTGCTAAAGGGTAAAACAGAAAGGTGACTATTTTACTTCCATGCAGTGACATTCTACTTGCAACTGGTCTCATCATCAGGTAAGAAATCTTTATGGATTTAAGTATCCTTTCTTCTGTTCAGTCTCTAGAGTTGTTAGTGTTCCTCAAGAGATATTTAAATGGTGACTATTTTGAAGCTTAGAGCATATCAATGAACTCCCATTATGGGTAAAAAGCCAGGCAAAAGAGGGTTCAATCCTTTACATTTACAACATAATTTCATAGTTAAAAGGCTTTTAAATGCTGTGACACAAAATACATGTGTTCGTTTATTTATTGAAATGCATTTAAGATGCTATGCTCTCCATGGTCCTTTTAATCTCCCTTCACCCACCCCACAGTGTGGTAGATTGTGGTAGCTACTTTAGAAGACAAGTCTCATCCACTTTTGAGATCTGTCTGGAAAAATATCTTTCTGTCCTAGATATGAGAAAAGAGAATCACTAGCTTCTCTTTACACTGTTCTACTTTATACAGATGCCCTTGGCCCATCCCAGATGTCCAGATTCCTTTGCAGTGCCTTCCTACCTTCAGCTATCTCACCACTCCCTCCCAGCTTTGTGCCATCTACAAACTTGATGATGCTGTCCTCAATTCCCTCATCCAGATAATTGATTAAGACATTAGAGAGAAGTGGTCCCAGTACTGAGCCCTGGGGAATACCACTTATGACAAGTTGTCTGTCCATCTTTCCAGCATGGATAATGAAAAATATGACTCTTTATTTTTCAAGACAGAAATAGGTTCCAAAATTGGTTTCCATCTCTGTCCTGCCTCGAAGCTTGGAAGCATTGGTTTTCCAGTGTTTTGATACAGTTGATTTTCCAGTGTTTTGGTACAACTGCATTTCCATGTGTTCTGCCTTTCCAAGTGAGATTGTGAATCCAAATAATGAAAACAAACACTGGAGAATGCCTAGTTAGTTGAGTATAGATTCTTCTGTATAGCATCACACATTTGTAGTTAAACCAGCAGCCATGAATAGCTTTCTTCATTAAGAGATGGGTTTTGGTTTTTTTTTTTCCTTTTTCATGTAAAGCAGTACATTCCAAGTAGGAACTTCTGGTTTATATTTTGTCAGATGCAGCTGGCTTTCTGAAGACTTGGCAAACAGGAAAATGAGAAGTCTAAAAGAAAAATGTTATGGGCTTGGAAATGATTCTTAAGCAGTGTGATTTTGAGAGTGCTTGTTTCCTTACTAAGCTTGTCTTAAATAAGTTCATTCAGTCTATCCTGATTGCATGTCATACATATTTTTGTTGAGATCATTGCTGAGGTTAGTTTGGACTTCCCAGTGATTATTTAGGGGAACACTTTCATAAGAAAGTGTTTCATTTTTGTAAGAAAAAAGTTTAATTCTTTTAGGATAATAAAGCTTTTCCTTGAACAAAACTTAAGGTTGTAATGCAAGAACTCTGTGGTGGGTTTCTTTTTCATGTGGGTGACCAGAACACAGCCTACAGTTTCAATGAGGTAGACATCTCACTGCTGTTAAGCCTATGACAAATGTTTCATTATCAAAAAATCGCTCAGTAAGTATCTGTCTCAGTCTGGAGAGGGAAAGAGACTCAGTGCTTTTGAATATTCCCGTGTTATGAAATCAGAGGCACAAATGAGGCCAAAATATCAACAGCTGGACTATTTATTACATAAATAATGTGGATGGATCAGAAGTGGAGAGAGAGAAAATACAGAGGGAGAGAGAGAAGAGACAGAGAAGAGAAAAGGAATTATATTACCACATCCCTCACACCCCAGGACAGTTTGAGTCTGTGGAGGAAGGTTGCTGCAGTTATAGATGTAGAGGAGATGTTGGGTGTGTACAGGAAGGGTGCCGTAGCTTTGGCTGTAGAAGATATGTGGCCCTCTGAGCAGCCTCTTCAGCTCCATGAGTTGCAGCACGTGGAACTTAAGACACGGAGAGAGGGTTCCTCTTGGTCTGTTTCTTCCAGGCTACATGGTGGTATCTCTGTCATTTTTTCTCTCCTGGTATTCTCTCCATTTTTCTTCAGAGCAGCATTGCCCTGGGCTTTTCCTTCTCTCCTGTTTTCCTTCTCAGTGGCATCGTCCAGGTCTTTTCCTTCCGTGTTTTCCTTCTCCTGTGTTTTCCTTCTGAGCCAGTAGTTGCTCAGATCTTTTATACAGTTTTTAGGTATGTATATTCTAGAGAGAATTGATTGGCATCTGCCCATTTCTAGGATAGCTGCAGTCAGTTGCAGTGAGCAATCCTTATCTATGCACCTTCCCGAGAGTCGTTCCAGTAGCTCTGCCCAACACACATCAGCTATTGTCTGGGCAAGCAGCAAAGGTGATTTCATCTTTGTTGAGTCACATCAAGAGAGACAAGATATAGGCTCTCGCAGTATCTCTACCTTTCCTTTCAAAAATCATCCAGTTCTGACCAGCTTTATTTATATCATGTTTTATTTCTCAGTTCTCTGAGTAATGTCTCTTCTGAGAGCTCTCCCAATAATAAAACAGTGAATCACAGTGTGTTCTAGAGGGAGAGAAATATTTTGTGGACTTTAAAATTTATCTGCATGGGGTTTTTTTTGCAAAGAGAATCCTGAAAGAATATAAATATGTCTGGAATTCTCAATAAAGCTTTAATATTTACATTCAGTTGGTTTTCTCATCAGTATTTTCTTCCTTTTTTTTTTTTTTCATTCATTTTTGAACCCCCAAGGATGAAAAACAGTCCTCTGTTCTATCAAAAATAACACAACCATTTACACACATTGTATCAACAACTGGTGGTAATATAATGAACACTTCAGAATCAAGATATTTCCTACTTTCCTCTGTGGGTGTGGGGGGTTTGTGGTGTTGCTATTGTTGGATTTTATACTCTTTGTAGAGACTGGATTTGTTTTGGTTTGCTGGTTTGGATTTATGTGTGTGTTTGTTTGCTTTTGTTTGCTTTGGGTTTTTGGTGGGGTTTTTTGGTTTTGTTTCGGGTTTGGTTGTTTTGTGGTGTTTTTTCCAGTGGGCTTTTCTTTGTTGTTGGGTTCAGTATCCATGTCAATAGTTCCAAATGAGGCAAACTTATTTTGTTCTGAAAGTAGTTTAAAGAGAACACATTAAGTGCTGCATGAATCTTTTAACTTTGTGTAGCAGTTGGGGCTGGGTGCCCTCTGCTGAGTTTACTTCCTGTGTCCAGAAGTCCAGCCCAGAGGGGTGGACACAGGAAACTAGGTATTTCATACCATAATTCTCTGTGCCACTATAAGATCCAGTGCAGGGTCTGGTACTTCCTCTTTCTTCCTCGCCATCACCTGGTAACAGGGGGAGATGTCTCCTGGCCATGGGCTTGGCTAGGCCCAAGGCCATGGGGGGATGGGCAGTCTCAGATCTGGCCAGCTGAGACTAGCCTAGCAGTAGGGGGGGAAGAAGGAGCCCTGGGGGTCCTGGGTGTACCCTCAGGTGGGGATGGGATGTTTCTGGGTCTGCTTTGGGATTTTTTTTGTCACTGCACCTCTGGCTCTCTGTAAACATTCGCTGCTTTCCATTTAAACTTTCCATGACTTTTGCAATCCGTTTGTCTGAGTCGTTATTTCTGCCCGTGGTGGGGAGGGGGTCTGCCTCAAACCATTACATTTTGTAATAGCCAATAATTAAAATATCACAGTACATTAGAGGTTGGAAGGGACCTCCAGAGGCCACTGGGTTCAACCCCCCTGCTAAAGCAGGATCACCCAGGGTAGTCTGCACAGGAATGCATCCAGGTGGGTTTTGAAAGATCTCCAGAGAAGGAGACTCTACAGCCCCTCTGGGCAGCCTGTTCCAGTGCTCTGTCACCCTCGCTGTAAAGAAGTTTCTCCTCATGTTGAGGTGAAATCTTCCATGGTCAAGTTTGAACCTGTTGTTTCTTGTCTTATTATTGTGCACCACAGAAAAGAGCTTGGCCCCCTCCACTTGACACCCACCCCTCTGATATTAATACACATTGATGAGCTCCCCTCTCAGATCCCCATCTCAAGACTAAACAGCCCCAGGGCTCTCAGTCTCTTTCCATAAGGGAGATCATCCTCGTGGCTCTCTGTTGGATTCTCTCCAGCAGGTCTCTGTCTCTCTTGAACTGGGAAGCCCAAAACTGGACACAGTATTTCAGTCGTGGTCTCACCAGGGCAGAGTAGATGGGGAGAAGAACTTTGCTAGACCCTGCTTGCCACACTTTTCCTGCTGCATCCCAGGATCTCATTGTCTCTCTTGGCAACAAGGGCACATTGCTGTCCTATGCAGAAGTTGCTGTCCTATGCAGAAGTTGCTGTCCACCAGCACTCCAAGTTCCTTCTTCATGGAGCTGCTTTCCAGCAGGGCAGCCTCTAACCTGTGCTAGTGCCTATTGTTATTTTTCCCCAGATGCAGGACCCTGCACTTGTCCTTATTAAACTTCATGAGTTTTGCCTGCACACAGCTCTCAACCTGTCCAGATCTCAGTGGATGGCTGCACAGCCTGAGGGGTGTCAGCCACTCTTCCCAGTTTCGTATTATCAGGAACTTGCTGAGGGTACTCTCAATCCCCTTGTCCAGGTGGTTGATAAAGATATTGAACAAAACTGGGCCCAGTACCAATCCCTGGGGAACACCACTGGCCATAGGCCTCCAAGTTGACTCCGTGCCACTGATGACAATCCTCTGAACTCTGCTGTTGAGCCAGTTTGCAATCCACCTCACAGACTAAACATCTATGCCATATCTCCTGAGCTTTTCTGTGAGGATGTTATGGGAGACAGTATCAAAGCTTTACCAAAATAAATTAAAAAACTACATTTGATATCATAAATGCAAAGACAGTGTTGTTAATTCTGTTGGTCTCCATCTATATTAAATCAGGCTGAAGGATAAACCCTTGAGACAGAGTGCTACTGTGGTGGTTTGTCCCTGGCCATGGGCCACATGCCCACCAATGCCACTCTATTACTCCCCTTAGGTGGACAGGGGAGAGGGAAAATATGACAAGAGAACAATGAGGCCGCACCTTGAGTACTGTGTCCAGTTCTGGGCCCCTCAGTTTAGGAAGGATGTTGACTTGCTGGAACGAGTCCAGAGAAGAGCAACAAAGTTGGTGAGGGTTTTGGAACACAAGCCCTATGAGGAGAGGCTGAGGGAGCTGGGGTTGCTTAGCCTGGAGAAGAGGAGGCTCAGGGATGACCTTATTGCTCTTTACAACTACCTGAAGGGAGGTTGTAGACAGGCAGAGGTTGGTCTCTTCTCCCAGGCAGCCAGTACCAGAACAAGAGGACACAGTCTCAGGCTGTGCCAGGGAAGGTTTAGGCTGGATGTCAGGAGGAAGTTCTATACAGAGAGAGTAGTTGCCCGTTGGAATGGGCTGCCCGGGGAGGTGGTGGAGTCACCATCGTTGGAGGTGTTCAGGAGGAGACTTGATGGGGTGCTTGGTGCCATGGTTTAGTTATTTAGGTGGTGTTGGATTGCTTGATGGGTTGGATGCAATGATCTTGAAGGTCTCTTCCAACCTGGTCTATTCTATTCTATTCTATTCTATTCTATTCTATTCTATTCTATTCTATTCTATTCTATTCTATTCTACTCTATTCTATTCTACTCTTGATTGAAAAATATATCCATGGATTATTACACTGTGGATATATACTTGTAAGGACATAAAAAGAATGAGCCATTGTCTGCAGATAGAGGAGCTGCAGAAAAGCCAAAGATACCTGTTCTCACTACAAAAAATCATCAGGGTGCTGGGAACGGATTTAAGAGGAAACACTGTGTCCCAAAGGGACAAAAAGCCTCAAAAATGCTCTGAATCAGACAATGAGGCAGCAGCTAGTAGGTCTGTTTTTTTCAGGTTTTTCAGGTCTGTGTTTTCATTGCCCAGGCTTGTCTGAGCATGTCCTGGAGCCCGAGTGGGCCAGGTGTGTATGCCTTTGCCCACGTTTGGAGAAAACCCTTTCTGTAGTTACAGTGTCAGGGTTTTATCCCTCTACCTGTGTTGTCACTGGCCAGCATTTTCTCAGGAAATCTTAAAGTACCAGCCCAAAGAGCCAGAGACTTGCCTTGCAATTGTCCACGCTCTGGAAGGAACCACAAGCCTCACTTGGAAGCCAAACTGTGTTTCAGTTTACCCAGACAGGACAGCAAAGACCCCTCGCTGTCTTAGCGTTGTAAAGCCCAGGAGCATACAGACATGTCTTGCCGGGCTGAGAGGTGAAACTCCGGAGGAGCTGAGTCCCCAGGACAGTTTTGTTTGATTGGAGCAAGAAGTGAGTACTGCTGTGAAAGGATTGCTGCAGAGGAACCTCTTTCCTATAAAGCTTTCAGCTACAAAGCCTCAGTAGTAGATCCTGTCTCAGCAACAAGCTGCAGACACCAACAGAAAGTGAAACTGTGCTCCTGCAGCTTCCACATGGTTGACGCCATTTTGGTTTTGTTTAAATCCTCACGTGTACCACGAGGTATCAGGATCAGTGAGGAATTACAATATCTGATTTTTACAAGCACCTATTGCAGGTCTGTTTCCCTAGGGAATTCTGGAGTTCCCCACTGTTGTGAATATGCCGTCAGATATATCAATGAAAATATATGTTAAGTTTATTTTTTATATATATATACAAACTCTGTAACGGGGTATTTACAGTCACCCTCCACAGCTATCGATATTCGGTTAGTGAAGCTATCTTTACAGAATGTTTGTGTATGAGCAATTGAATCAAACAATTCACAGAACTTAGAATCGAAACCAATTCAGAGAGCGGCAGGGGGAGGGCTTGGTCAGTGACCGGCAACCCTCCACCCGGAGCAATCCAAACGCTACCCTAACTGAAAACTGTAAAGAAAGGCTTGGCTTACAAGCTGAGAACTTCGTGAGGTCTCCCCTTAATAATGTTTATAGTCCAGAGAACGTGGCACAGATGTGCTGTAAGATGGAGACAGGAAATGGCGCCAGCCGCGTGGCTGCACCGCGTGGCTGCTGCTCCTCCCAGGACACAAAGGTTCCCTGCTTGGGGGGGTGGGGCTGTGGCAGGTCAGCGACGCTGGTTCACACGAGCTACTGGTGTTCCTCCTGCAGCAATGGATCGCACAGTGGTTGATCCCACGGGGTACTGTCCACGGCACCGCACGCAGCTGGGTGACGGTGGCAAAGGAGCGTGAGGCCTCGTGGGGCACTGGCTTGAGTCCCAGGCAAGGTGGACCACGGCAGCACTGGCACGCACACACTCACAGGCTCCAACACGATGTGGGGGGGCTCATTTACCAAACAACCCCTATTTACCATTTGCCCCAGTGAATACTGGCCCAATGAGCGGTCTGTTGCTAACGCAAGATTAACCAATGGACTAACACCTACCAAATACGGCATAAGGTTTTGCTGTACCCAGGGAAACAAAACATATAGCCTGGGCCTTGCGTACCACAGGGGTGAGACCATGCCCAGGCAGGCTGTTTACCTGGACTCAGTGGCGCCAGGATGCTCCCTGCTGCCCCCAGAAAGGAGGGGGAACAAAGGAGGGTTAACACTCAGAGAAGCATGTTCCAGAAATGTTTGGGGCACAATCCTGACCATAAGCATCCTTCACTACACCCACCCCCGCCTTGTGGGCCATCGCCGGCTTTATTGCCGGTGTTCCTTTTTCTTTACAGTTCAAAGTGCTGTTTGTCATTTCTGGATTTTTGTACATATTGTATAAATTGCTACTTGTTCCTGCTGGTTACTTGTTCCTACTTACGGTATCTGTTCCATGACCAAACATTTCGAACCCGTAAATAGGTTTTATTTAATATTTTTCATGGGATTTTTATGGTTAATAAAATTATTAATATTTTTATTAATTGCTCTGCTTATTGAATACTAAATAGTATTTTACCAATCATATCACACAGACATAGCTAGATATGGATGAGATCTTGGCTGAGGAATTATTAAGAGAAGACAGGACCAGAAACATCTGAGAAACATAAACATTGTGTATGGAGAGAAGTTATAAAAACATCCAATAATCATTTCTTTTGGAAAATACCTTTAAGAGCACTGAGTCGAACTATTATCTAACTGTTGCAAAATGATTAGGTGGTGAGGCAGGGAATTAATAAAAACATAAATTACTTATTAGTTCAAAACTCTGTCCCCACAAAACTATACACAAAGCTAGGAAAATTTACAGGTTCAGGGGTTCAGTTGGGAAACACTTTCACAATATACATATACAGAAACAACAACGAAACAGTTTAAGGAACAGCAATTAGAAACAGACAAGTTCACAAGCAGTGAACTTTCCCCCACTAACAAGAGGCAGGCAATCCCTTGGAGACTCTAGGAAATATTCCAATTCTGCTCACAAGGCGGCGCTGCAACAGCGAGGGTTCCTCTTAGGGTCCTCCTGTGTTCGGGGAGCCTTCCAGAAATTGCAATTTAATCCGCAATGCATGAGGCCAAAAGCCAAACAGCCTGCAAAAGTGCTCTGCACCAAGACAGTGCTTTACAGCGAAGGAGCTGTGTAGTGAGGGACCTTTGCAGTGGGAAGAGCACTTTGCTGCAGGGAGAAGCTTTTCAGCAGGAAGAGGCACATGCTTTTCACTTCACTTCACTCCCTTTTCAGTATCTCCGAGAGTAATTGTGTCAAACAGCACCAAAAGAGGTGGGAAAACTCAACCTATTACATCCCAGGCTTGCCAGAGTGTGGTGATTTTGACACATGGTGTGGGTAAGGGTCCATGTGCACTGACCCAGCCCTAGGTGGGAAAAGTGAGTTCTCCTGCCCCTTTTGCACACTTTTCCCTTTCCTCCATCTTGACTTCATGAGGGAGAGGGGGAAAAGAGGGCTTGGAGTGCACTACTACAGTGGTGCTAAACCATGTCCCTTAGCACCACATCTCTGCACCTCCTGTGATGGTGATGCACATTTTTTTTTCTTTTAATCCTTTCAAAGACATAATTAAGAGAATGAGATAAAATTGAAAGCACATCATAGACTGCAACATAATCTCAAGAAAAAATATGGAAATTCATTGCATACTATATAGAAATAGGGGAATTAATAAAATTCATATTTGAAGTAGTTCTACAGGGAAATAATTCTACATGTGATAGACACTGTCTCAACGCTGTCCCACACCACATCCTGGTCTCCAAGATCATGAAGAATGGGTTCCATGGAAGGACCATTCAGTGGATACAGAACTGGCTTAAGGGCTACACCCAAAGGGTGACTGGCAATGGGTCCATGTCCTAGTGGAGGCCAGGGACAAGTGGAGTTCCTCGGGGGTCAGTCCTGGGACCAGGCTTATTTAGCATCTTTGTTGGTGACAGGGACAGTGGCACTGAGTGCACCCTCAGCAAGTTTTGCTGATGACACCAAGCTGTGTGGTGCAGCAGGAATGCCAGAGGGAAGGGATCTATCCAGAGGGACCTTGACAAGCTGCAGAGCTGGGCCCATGACAACCTCATGAGGTTCAACAAGACCAAATGCAAGGTCCTGCAGCTGGGTTGGGGCAATCCCAAGCACCAATATAGGCTGGGCAGGGACTGGCTTGAGAGCAGCCCTGAAGAAAAGACCTTGTGGGTGCTGTTGGATAAGAAGCTCAACATGAGCCAGCAGTGAGTACCTGCAGCCCAGAGAGACAACCAGAGCCTGGGCTTCATCAAGAGAATCATAGCCAGCAGGTCGAGGGAGGTGATTCACCCCCTCTGCTTCACTCTGATGAGACCACACCTGGAGCACTGTGTTCTGGAGCCTCTATTACCCGAAGGATCTGGAGGTGCTGGAAGGTGTCCAGAGAAGGGCCATGAGGATGAGCAAGGGGCTGGAGCTCCTCTCTTATGAGGACAGACTGAGGGAGTTGTGGCTGTTCAGTCTCGAGAAGAGAAGGCTCTGAGGAGACCTAATTGTGGCCTTCCAGTACCTGAAGAGGGCTACAAGAAAGCTGGGGGGGCACTATTTAGGGTGTCAGAGAGTGATAGGATTGGAGGAAATGGAAAAAAACTAGAAATGGGCAGATTCAGATTGGATGTTAGGAAGAAGTTCTTCCCCATGAGGGTGGTGAGAGACTGGCACAGGTTGCCCAGGGAGGTGGTGGAAGCCTCCTCCCTGGAGGTTTTTAAGGCCAGGCTGGATGAGCAACCTGCTGTATTGTGAGGTTCTCTGCCCATGGCAGGGGGGTTGAAACTGGATGATCCTTGATGTCCCTTCCAACCCTGAC
Organism: Dryobates pubescens; assembly: GCF_014839835.1. Taxonomy (NCBI): domain Eukaryota; kingdom Metazoa; phylum Chordata; class Aves; order Piciformes; family Picidae; genus Dryobates; species Dryobates pubescens. Next base: position 2,783,758 of record NC_071620.1, read on the forward strand.
AATGCTGTGATTCAATTCTATGATAGTGAGTCAGAAGCAGAACAGATCTTCTAGCTTTTGCTTGAAGTTGTCACAATATAAGCACTTGATAAATGTAATTCTGAACACTTATTATCTGATATAAAAAATGTTTGCAGTTGAAGAAATTAATCTTCTCCTAGTTTTCAAATAACAGATTTTATCTATGATAATCTTGAGGTGGTGTATGGGAAAATGTTATGACTTGATGAAGACTAATTGTAAAGAGGAACTTAGTGAAGCATTGTCTTCTACAATGATCATTCGTGGTGTGTTTGTACAACATTTCTGAAATATGTAAAAAGCTACCTAGTCACCACTATTTAATGTACCCTTTTATTATTACTCAAGACCATAATTACTGTGATGTCTAAATTAGGGGGGAAAAAAAAAGACAATATATGTTTTTCATAGATACCATAACCCTATTGTGGATCCCATTAGTAAGACCTGCTGGAAACTCACAGTATCACAGTATCACAGTAACTAAGGTTGGAAGAGACCCCAAGGATCATCAAGTCCAACCTGTTCCAACAGACCTCACAACTAGATCATAACACCAAGCGCCACGTCCAATCTCCCCTTGAACACCTCCAGGGACGGCGACTCCACCACCTCCCTGGGCAGCCCATTCCAATGACGAATGACTCGCTCAGTGAAGAACTTTTTCCTCACCTCGAGTCTAAACCTCCCCTGACACAACTTGAGACTGTGTCCCCTTGTTCTGGTGCTGGTTGCCTGGGAGAAGAGACCAACCCCCACCCGGCTACAACCACCCTTCAGGTAGTTGTAGAGGGCAATGAGGTCGCCTCTGATCCTTCTCTTCTCCAGGCTAAACAATCCCAGCTCCCTCAGCCTCTCCTCATAGGGCTTGTGCTCAAGGCCTCTCACCAGCCTTGTTGCCCTTCTCTGGACACGTTCAAGTGTCTCGATGTCCTTCCTAAACTGAGGGGCCCAGAACTGGACACAGTACTCAAGGTGTGGCCTAACCAATGCAGAGTACAGGGGCACAATGACCTCCCTGCTCCTGCTGGCCACACTATTCCTAATACAGGCCAGGATGCCATTGGCCTTCTTGGCCACCTGGGCACACTGCTGGCTCATGTTTAGGCGGGTGTCAATCAGCACCCCCAGGTCCCTCTCCGTTTGGCAGCTCTCCAGCCACTCTGACCCCAGCCTGTAGCTCTGCATGGGGTTGCCGTGGCCAAAGTGCAGCACCCGGCACTTAGACTTATTAAATGCCATCCCATTGGACTCTGCCCATCTGTCCAGGCGGTCAAGGTCCCTCTGCAGAGCCTTTCTACCCTCTAACTGACTAACATCTGTTCCCAACTTGGTGTCATCTGCAAACTTGCTGATGACTGACTCAACCCCCTCATCCAGATCATCAATGAAGATGTTAAAGAGGATGGGGCCCAGCACTGATCCCTGGGGGACGCCACTGGTGACTGGCCGCCAGCCGGATGTGGCACCATTCACCACCACTCTCTGGGCTCTCCTATTACATTTTCACTCTTCCACCTCAGTCAAAGGAAACTCAAAACACTTTCCTGATACTGGATGTTAGGAAGTTCTTCCCCGTGAGGGTGGTGAGACACTGGCACAGGTTGCCCAGGGAGATGGTAGAAGCCTCATCCCTGGAGGTTTTTAAGGCCAGGCTGAATGTGGCTCTGAGCAACCTGATGTAGTGTGAGGTGTCCCTGCTCATGGCAGGGGGGGTTGGAAATAGATGATCCTTGAGGTCCCTTCCAACCATAATGATTCTATGATTCTATGATACCATGCCCATTTAAAATATTTATGTATTAAAACAGACTTGCACCAAATCATAAAAAAGCAACAAAAAGTCAAAATGAAACTAAAAGTAAATGGCTTGACTTTATGGAAACAAGAACTTTAAGACACTTTCAAAATATTTTGCTCTAAATTACTCTTTTATTTTCCAAGCATATATGTCTTCTTCCAATACATTCTTTTGCCATAGTCTGTGGTGTCAGATTATGAAATACTGTGAACTCTGTGCTTTGGGCATTATCATGTGCAGAAATAGCTCCAACCAGTTTTCTGTATAATGGGATGTGGATTGTTTAATAATGGCAGTGTTTGGTGTCCCCCTACCCTGTTTTTGAACCCAGATCATGTGTATGAGTGTTTGGTGGTACACCAAAGTATTGGTGAATAAGGAGGAGGTTTCCTCAGACTGACAAATAGAGGGTTGTTATCTGTAATACATGGATGGTACATCTGGTTCAGCCTGGAATACCTAACTTTAATTAACCTTGTCTCTACTAGTAAATTTGGGATCACAGGATGTCAGGGGTTGGAAGGGACCCAAAGAGATCATTGAGTCCAACAGCCCTGCCAGAGCAGGACCATGGTTGGATTTGTTATATGTAGATTCTTTGCCTAAGACTGCTATAGAACTCTTACCAAACATATTCTGGAAAATTCAGACCTTAAGAAATGGTTGCAAGCTTATTTCATTGTAACAAGGAAAGGAAACCATTGTGTTTCCATGCGGCACATCTCCCAGTTTACACTTACTCGGGATGAGTCTACTCATTCTGACAATGCACAGCTGTTGCACTCCTGGAGGACATTTTGGGATTGATTAACCATCTTCTGATTCTCTCTATAACAGCTCAGTGACAACAGCACCAGGGAATTTGCTTCAGGCAATCTGCAAAAGTGTGGGCAGTACAAATATTCTTTTCCCAGCAGCTGCTCTGATTGGTATTCTTAGTATTGCCATTGTCTAGTAAGATTTGAATTCAATGTGATCTTTGCAAGTTTATCTGCATTGGTTCCATGTAGAACATATAATTTGCAGCTTTGTTTTGGTTTTATAAAACAGCTTTTTATTTTCTTCTGTGTCAGAATTTATTTCTTCCTTAGGTAACATTATCAACACAAGCACTGATGAAAACACGTGATATAATATAAGGAAAAGGTTTATTTAGAACTTAGTAGAACATGTACAAAGTTGAGACTTCATAATTTAGTGAGTAAGCCCAAGTATGAACCTCCAAGGAGGTCTTTCTAAGTGAATAAAAGTTCTAGTTTGGAAGAAAAAGATAAATAATAGGCTGCCCAGGGAGGTTGTGGAGTCTCCCTCTCTGGAGATATTCAAAACTCGCCTGGATGTGTTCCTGTGTAATCTGGTGTAGGTGATCCTGCTCTGGCAGGGGGGTTGGGCTGGATGAGCTTTCAAGGTTCCTTCCAGCCCCTGAAATTCTGTGAAATAAACAACACCTAAAAATAGCTGGTGTTCTACCAGATAACTGAGGGCAAGATAATTCTCATGGTTGTTATTTCAAATATGACAAATATCCATTCTAAATGATAGCTGGACATATGATGCAAAGCTCCTTATGCTGAGCAGAAAATAGCTGGCCAGAGTCTGTAATGCATTGCAAAACAAGAAATATGTCAATTTTCGCAAATGTGTTTTGACCATCTTCTCTCTATTTTAAAAACACAGTATTTTGATAGGAATCATGACAGGTGAAGTGTTATTGTAAAGGTACTTTGCTTTTCCTAGTGTATACATACCTATTTTGGAGCCCTAAAAGTAGGTATGATTGCGCAGAAATAGCATGAATAGCATGTCTTCAGGGGAAGGTTAGTGATGACTGAACCCTGTATACAGGCAAAATACAGCATATAACAGTACAGTAGAATAGAACTAATTTCATTCTAAAATAAGTGTTTACATGAACTGAGTAGTAAGATCTTAAGCTTCTGGCATTTATTATGTAAAAGAGGGGATTTTGATAGATATGTGGGGTTTGAGTAAAATTCATATAACATAAGAGGATTTAGAAATAAATCTCACCAAACTCTCAGGCCAAGGAAGAGAAAATTAAAATCCTTAGGGGTTATACTATCATTGATTCCACTAATAGTTTTTCACCATCCACTCCTAGTCCCACAAATAATAACAATAAAATATCATTACCTCTTCATGCTTTTAGGTATTTTTTTGTTCATAAACCCTCTTGCTTACCATGACATTGTGTGTCTACAAATACATGAGGTAAATATTTTAGTATGAATTTTGAACCAAGTACCCAACAGGAGATGGAGCATCACAGTTTTATGTTATTGAAAAGGTACTTGGACTTGGAATGGATAGAGTAAGCAAACAGTAAGAAAATCATTATCCTGAAGCTAGGTTTCTGTTGGGGAATTTGTTATGTCATAGTGTCATCAAGTCTGAAATGTAATGTTTGGAAAAGTGTAATGGCAATAAATGGTTCTGTCAGTTCATTCCAGCATTGCTACTTCTCTAGAGCCAGGGAGTGACTGTACTTCCTGACTTGTTTTGTGTCTCCATCTAGAATCTACTGCCAAGTCATCTTTTGCCTGATTTCTGCTCTTAGAGGCAGCACAAATTTCCTGACAAACCAATTACATTTTAAAATGCCCTTTTTTTCCTAACCTATAATTTAAAACTATGTTTGCTTACTTCTGACAAGCTTCATTTCCTCCTTTTCATTTCATTTTCTTGTGTGTATTTCCCAAAATGGAATTCTATTGCCAGGCAATCAAAATATGATGGGTTTTGATTAACCCATGACAAGTACCACTTAGCTTAAACTCTAGTAAGAGCTGCTAGTAGAGAACAATTCTTTTTTCTCAGTTGTTTTTATGTTAACAATATATCTTGAATGAGAGTCCATGGAGTTGCACAGTCATTCATACAGGTTGTAGGTCACGAAGAATGATTGCATTCACACAATCTAACCTCTCCAGTGACACAGGCAGGGCTGAGAAAAGGATGCAAATATCTGCCACTCAGAACTGCGCTATCATAGAGTATGTCAAGTCAGAAAGACACATAAGGATATCAAATCCAGCTCCCTGTGTTTATTTCTTCTCTCAATTGCACTGCATCTCAGTTTAATCTGTTTCATAGCTCTGTTAGAGGGAGAAGGGAGGAAATGTGTAAAACTTGATCACACATTTCTGCCGTTTGAAAGATGGCAGCCTATAAAGATAACTTGTGCTTCTGCTGTGTACTCTTCTGCTGAACTCTCTTTAGGGAAACGATATCTTTTGACCCTAAAATTCTGCTCTCTTGTGTAAAATATGTTTACAAAAATGGCAATTTTGATACAGTTAATATTTAAAACCAATCAGACTCAGAATTTCCAGAAAGGTGACTCATACAATTTAATTTCTTTCCCTTCTCTATTCTCAGTAGTTTAAAAGTTGTAAGTGATTGAAAAAATTTAATACTTATAAACTGTGGAAGTGATATTTCATATACTGAAATGCATACACCTGGTCCCTACTTTTGCTGCATGCTTTAAAAGCAGAAGGGTTTGCACTGATTTTAGCTATTCTTGTTGAAGGCATAAATTATTTTGAAAGTGCAGTGGTGGTAATGGTGAAAGATAACATTTATTGAAGAAATATCAGCAGATCTAGGGAGGTTCTTCTTCCCTTATACTCTGCCCTGGTGAGATCACTTGGTATCCCTTGTTCAATTTTGGGCTCCCCAGTTCAAAAGAGACAGCTGTCTACTGGAGAGTGTCCAATAGAGACTGCAAGCATGACTACATGACTTGAACCACTCTTCTATGGAGAAAGACTCGGAGAACTGGGGCTGTTTAGTCCTCAGAGAGGACCTTGTTAACATCTATAAGTAGCTGAGGGATGGGTGTCATGATGAAGGTGATGGTCTCTTTTCAGTGGTGCCCAGTGATAGGACAAGGAACTATGGACACAAGCTAGAACACAGGTGGTTCCACCTCCACACAAGGAGACACTTTTTTATGGTGAGGGTGATGGAAAAGGCTGCCCATATTGCTTATAGCATTTCCTTCTCTGAATACTTTCAAAACCTGTCTGGAGGTGTTCTGTGTGGGCTGCCCTAGGTGATTGTGCTTTGGCATGAGGGTTGGACTCCATGATCTCTAAAGGTCCCTTCCAACCCCTAACATTCTGTGATACTGTGATTCTGTGATCACTCCTGCTACAGTCTGGGAGATTTAGCTATTGGAATTAGACTTGGCAAATTCTCAGAGTTTAATTATTTAGTCTTAAAACATAAATTGCTAGCTCAGAAGCAGCCAAGAAACTATAACCTTCATTTTTCCTCAGTGCTGGAGAGTGGATACATGTCTTTAATGACAGAATTTAGTTATGCTTATGGTAATGTAAAATTATTTCTTAGTAAAACTGTTCAATAAAAAAATATGGTACAGAGGTATTTAACAATCTTTCAGCTGAAAAGTATTGAGAGTTGATCTAACTTCACAATCTCTGAAAGCAGTGGGAACTTCAAAACAGGAATGGGGTTACCCACATGTAGAATAACTGAAAATTCCTATGGCTGATCTTACACTGCTTTAACTGTTTCTATACTTAGGAAAGAATATGACATATCTTGAGTGCAATCACACAGCACTTACAGGCTGGCCAAGGGATCAGGCCCAGCCAGCATGGATTTAGGAAGGGCAGGTCCTGCCTCTCCAGCCTGATCTCCTTCAGTGACCAGGTGACTGCCTGGTGGATGTGGGGCAAGCTGTGGATGTAGTCTGCCTGGACTTCAGCAAGGCCTTTGACACCGTCCCCCACAGCAAACTCCTGGCCAAGCTGTCAGCCCATGGCTTGGATGGGAGCACACTGAGATGGGTTAGGAACTGGCTGGAGGGCTGAGCCCAGAGAGTGGTGGTGAATGGTGCCACATCCAGCTGGCAGCCAGGCATGGGTGGTGTACCCCAGGGATCAGTGCTGGGCCCCATGCTCTTTAATACCTTTATTGATGATCTGGATGAGGGCATTGAGTCCATCATCAGTAAATATGCAGATGACATCGAGCTGGGGGCAGGTGTTGATCTGTTAGAGGGTAGGAGAGTTCTGCAGAGGGACCTTGACAGGCTGGACAGATGGGCAGAGTCCAAGGGCATGAGATTGAACACATCCAAGTGCCAGGTTCTACACATTGGCCACAACATCCCCATGCAGTGCTACAGGCTGGGGTCAGAGTGGCTGTGAGCAGCCAAGCAGAAAGGGACCTGGGGGTACTGGTTGACAGCAGCTGAACAAGAGCCAGCAGTGTGTCCAGGTGGCCAAGAAGGCCAATGGCATCCTGGCATACATCAGGAATAGTGTGGCTAGCAGGAGCATGGAAGTCCTTCTGTCCTGTATTCAACACTGATTAGGCCACACCTTGAGGACTGTGTCCAGTTCTGGGCCCCTTAGTTTATGAAAGATGTTGAGTTGCTGGCATGTCTCCTGTGAGGAGAGGTTGAGGGAGCTGGGGTTGTTTAGCCTGGAGAAGAGGATGTTCAGGGGAGACATTGCTGGCTACAACTCCCTGAAGGGAGGTTGTAGCCAGGTGGGGGTTGGTCTCTTCTCCCAGGCAACCAGCACCAGAACAAGAGGACCCAATCTCAAGCTGTGCCAGGGGAAGTTTAGGCTGGATGTTAGGAAGAAGTTCTTCCCAGAAAGAGAGCTTGGCCATGGGAATGTGCTGCCCAGGGAGGTGGTGGAGTCACCATCACTGGAGGCGTTTAGGAAGAGCCTGGATTAGGCACTTGGTGCCATGGTTTACTTGATTAGATGGTGTTGGATGATAGGTTGGACTTGATGATCTCAAAGGTCTTTTCCAACCTGTTTAATTCTATTCTATTCTATTCTATTCTATTCTATTCTATTCTATTCTATTCTATTCTATTCTATTCTATTCTATTCTATATTAAAATATAGTATTTGTATATTGCTGCAGCTGTTTGCATGTATTAGTAGTCAAGCAATATTATTTGTCTTCTGTTTTTATTGAATTCTACATGCAGAATAGTTGTATTAGGATACATGCTTCTTAACTGGACCTTTGGGGAAGCAATTTATAGCAATTGCTGTGTTCCATGTTCTGCACCTTATTGAGCAAAAGTGGCCTCAGAATTGAGTCACAAGGAACAAAATACTTGGAGTTGTTTTAATATTTGTAATTATGAAAACCTGGTGGTCAGACTACAGTTGCATACACTTACAGACTAGTGCTTGGGTCCAATGTATTTATAAAGTATTCTATATTTTTATTGCCATTTGAGTTCTTCTTGTATTCAGTTTTGTTTCTCAAAAGCCAATCCTCTTTTCTAAGATTTCTAAGTGATCTTTTAACTCATGTTTTCAGTTATAATTCCATCAGTGTTAGGCAAACTTGTTGACTTTATTTGTCTGGTTAGCATGACACTGCTTTTTTTCACCAGGCCACATGCCATGAAAAATTAATCAGAAACATGGTGCTCCAGGAGTACAAGCACCTGCTTCTATCATGTTGTAGCCATGTCTGAGCTAAGCTCAGCAACTCTGCAGCTTTCAATGGCACTTAGAGTCAAGAGTTTCATAAACACACTGGTTTAGTTAATAGTGGTAGTTTCTGTCTCATGGGACCTGTGAATAACCACACGGCCTTTGGAGGGTTGTCTTTGTCCAGAAAAACTAAGCCCAGGTCTCTCTCACCATTGTCCTGATCATTCATTGTGGCAATGCCAGCGACGAGCAGTGTGAGCAGTCTGGCAGTGCAGGCCTAGAGCCTGACATGGTGGTAGGCCATGCTCAGCATAAGTGCAGAGCCAGCTAGCAGTGTACCAAAACAGTGCTGTCTTGCAGCACTATAACTAAAACAAGACGCTGGTACCTAGAAACATAGCAAATTATTTTGGGACAACAGGACATGCACCTGCATCAACAAACCTCGTGTGTCATCAGTAGCTGGACCAGTAATCTATAATAGTGTGATGTGTGGTCACTCCTAGGGAACCAATGAGTCCATGCCAACAAGGCACTCTGAGTTTATATAAGTTGTAACAATTCCCTTGCTAGGCACTTCTGCCTGTCCTATCTCTTCTTCTTCCATGCTTTACTTTGCTGTGCTATACTCTCACCATAGGCCTGCACCATAGGCCTGCAATATTGGAACAATAAAGGATCAATACCCGATCATATTGGTCAGCCATATTGATTCCAATAATCTCCGCTGCCAAAAATTGATTTCTGCTAATGTCCCAGAAATGTGGCCTGGTTCAGTGACCCAGTCTTGACCAACTTATTGTACACTTTTGTCAGTTTCAGTTGGCTTTTCATCAACCACTAGATGGGTCATCTGGTCACAGAAGGAGATCAGGTTGGTCAAAATGGGACCTGCCCTTCATTAATCGATATTGGCTGGGCCTGATTCCGTGGTTGTCCTGTACTTGCTGTGTAAGTGAATCTAAGATGAACTGCTCCATAATATTCTCTGGTACCAAGGTCAGAATGGCAGGCCTTTAGCTCCCTGTATCCTCCTTCTGGCCCTTCTTGTAGAGGGGCATCACACTGGCATACCTGCAGTCATCCAGGACTTCCCCTGTTAACCAGGACTGGCAGTAAATGATGGAGAATGATTTGGCAAGCTTCTCTGCCAGCTCTCTCAGTGCTCTCAGGTGGATGTCGTACGGCCACACAAAATTGTGAGTGTCCAGGTGGCATAGCAGGTCATTAACTACTTCCTTCTTGATTGTGAGAGGATTATTCTGCTCTCCACCCCTATATCCCAGTTCAGAGGACTGAATACCTTAAGGATAACTGGGCTGACTATTAGAGACTAAGACAAAGAAGTTGTTATGTACCTTTTTCTTATTCTTGGTGGTAATATTCCCCCTCACATCCAATAAGGGATGAAAATTTTCTTTGACTCTCTTTTTCCTGTTAATGTGTTTGTTAAAACACTTTTTATTATTTTTTTTCAGCAGTGGCCGACTGAGTTCTAGCTCAGGTTTAAAGAACAGACAGAAATTATTTTACTCCCAAAGGAAGTAAAATAAAAACTCTTTCATTGAATTGGAGAGAAATAGAGAAGTTCTATTCAGAAATATACAGGAAAATACAGAATACATGAAGCATTAACACTTAATACAGGATACATGAAAACCCAAAAAAACCCTTCCCACCAACCAGACTACACAAGAAGTCCACAGTACCCCTTTTCTCCTCACCGGTGGTCTAACATATGCCCCAGAAGTCTTTCTTTGCCCCCATTGCTAGGCTGGATGCAGGCTGGCCAGGCCCGAAACTGCCTTCCCTTGGTCCCGAGCATTCGACCTAAGCAGGCCAAGATTGCACAGTAAAAATTAGTCAGGCTTTCCTGGCCACAGATAAAACTGGAACCATCCTCCCTCCACACCAGATAAGGTAGCTGATTGTGCCCAGGAAGGAGAAAGGGAAGAAAGAGAAAGACAGTAACTTTGCAGCCAGATTTATGGAGATGCAGGATTTGTGGCAGGAAATGCAAAGATTGCATTGCAAAGATCTGGAGGTTGTCAACTTTGTTGCCTTCTTAAGGGCAACCAGATCAAACTGGGACACTGGTCTGACAATTAAAGACTAAGGCAAAGAAATCATTAAGTACCTCAACCTTTTCCCTATGCTTGGTGGCAATATTCCCCCTCACATCCAGCAAGGAATGAAAAGTCTCCATGACTCTTTTTTTCTTGTTAATGTATTTGTTAAACACTTTTCATTTTCTCTTACAGCAGTGGCTGACTGAGTTCTATCTGGGCTTTGGCCTTCCTGCTGTTCTTTCTTCATGGCTTAACTAAGTGCCTGTACTCTTCTTGAGTATCCTGAACCTTCTTCTAAAGGTGGGAAACTCTCTTCTTTTTCCCAAGTCCCAGCAAAAGCTGCTGTACAGCCAGGCCAGTAGTTTTCCCCGACAATTTGTCTCATGACACATGGGCACAGCCCTCTCCTGTGCCTCTAAGAGCTCCTTTTTGAAAGATGTCCAGGCTTCCTTCAGGACTGTGTCCCAGGGGACCTTTTCAAACAGTGACTTGAGCAGGTCAAAGCCCACTCTCTGGAAGTCCGTGGTAGAATATAACCTGTTATATAACATCATGGTCAATATGTGAACGCAGGGGAAGGCTGGCTGCCAGCTGCTGCTTGAGAACTGACAGGACATCAGTCAACAAGTGGTGAACAATTGCATCGCTTGTTATGTACATGACATTGTCAATACTACTACTGTGATTTTTTTGTCATATTAAGTTGTCTTTATCTCAACTCACAAATATTACCTTTTTTCCCAGTTCACTCCCCAATACCACTGGGAGGGGGGAGAGTAAATCACACAGAATCAAACAAGTTGGAAAAGAACTTTGAGATCAAGTCCACCCTATCACCCAATACCTTCTAATGAGTTGAACCATGTCACTAAGTGCATCATCCAGTCATTTTTTTTAACACTTCCAGGGATAGTGACTCTACCACCTCCCTGGGCAGCCCATCCTCATGGCTAATCACTCTTTCTGTGAAGAACAGCTTTGTTATTTTTGTTACTTAAGCTGGTACGATTGAGATAGCAACTGTCACATAAGGAAAAACCTTTACTCATCTATATAGGCAAACTCTCTATCTTCTGTCTTAATGATACAGAAGACATTGTCTTATATCTGTTGGTCTCATGTGACACAAGCTCCACCAGCAATTTATAATACACTAAATATGCAGTTGCAATAAGTTACTATAGAGTCATTAACTGTTGTGTGTCTGTGTAGATTTACCCATTAGGGAGTTAGCCTCTTTTTCACAGAATCACAGAATGTTAGAGATTGGAAGGGGCTTCCATGGATCATTGAGTCCAACTGCCCTTCCAAACCATTATCACCTAGGCCAGCCCAAACAGAAACACCTTCAGTCAGGTTTAGAAAGCATCCAGAGAAGGAGACTCCATAACCTATCTGTGCAGCTTCACCATAAAAAGTTTCTTTTCATGCTGAGGTGGAACCTGCTGTGCTCTAGCTTATATATACCTCATATAGCTTATAATAACACACAGCGTAGGCCATGCAATCTCACTTTGTGCTTCATTCTTCACCTATTTGCAAAAGAGTTTAAATACACTCAGTTAAAGAAATCACAAGAACAATAACATGTTCATATAGGTTTGCTGAGACATGATACTTGGATAAAAATGAAACTACTGAATTATCACTGGAATTCATTTGAGCTGTATTTTATTTGGAAGCTGCTGGGTGGTAAAACTGTTTGCATACAGTTCTAGAAAAGATACAGCATCTGATGTCATTTCCTGGCAAAGATGACAAAGTGACAGGATGAAAAGGGCATTGGATTGATATGTTGTCAGGGCTTATGATTTCAGAAAACAGAAAATAAATCCACTGAAGGGAACAATTTGGTTTTACATGCAGTCTGTGTATGGCACAAGGAAAAGGAGATACTGTTTTGTTGGTAGTCATGAACTTACTGCTCAGATCCTTCAGGGTGTGTGAAAGAGAAGAAATAATGAGGGCTTTAGCACTTTTTAAATGTCACTTCCAATAGCTACCAAATTGAGCTCTTGAAAGCCTAAGGCATTTGTCTTTTTAGTGCATTTGTTATATGCAAGCAGCATATTCATAACACATCTTTGCGTTATATTGTGTAAAAACTGAATGCACCCAAAAGAAACTTTGTCCAAAACATAATTATATAAAATAATTGAACCAGCAGGTATCCTAAGTTCTGAGTATAAAAAGAAACATACAGAGCATTTTGTTAAAATGATTTGCTTACCACACCATTTTCCGACAAGACTGGGTGCTGTAAAATAAACTAATATAAACATACTCTAGTAAGGAGACATTTATAGTTATGGCAATGAGGTTCTAGTTTTATAATCATATTAAATCAAGACTTATGAAAATGTAATGAAGTCCAATTTACTGCTAATAGCTGTTTTATTTCTCTGAGAATATTTTTTTTCACAACAATAAAGAAACCTCATTGTAAATAATTAAAGTAGTGTGATACAACAGAGTTTTATATATATATATATATGTATTAAAAAAACTGTTTAAGAGGAAAAAAAAAAGTAATATCTTGAAGAGCAAAGTGCTTAGGGAGGAAAGAAACAGTAAAAGCAGCCTTCCAGGAAAACCAAAGGAAAGAAACAGTAAAAGCAGCCTTCCAGGAAAACCAAAGGATTTTTCTCATATCTTGTAAGTGAAAACCAGGCTGCCCACAGTTCATATAAGTATTCTGTTCTCTTGAATGCCCTGAGTGCACTGCCGGATGAGCTATCCCTGTCCTCCACCCTGCCCACAGTACAAGACTACGCCTCAGGCCCCCAGTGCTACCAGCCCTTGTCACAGAAACACTGTAGCGCAGAGAGTCTCCAGCTCCCCATACCCTGGCTAATTCTTGGCCCATCTTTGTCCCCTGCAAGATGGTAGATGCCCAGGATGGACCTTGGTTTCCTGGCCCTGCCCTGATGGACCTCAGGGAGCCTCCAGAACACCTGGTCCACAGCCCATACAGGGCCTTGTAACATCCTGGGTACACACTTAGACATACAACAATAGCCATGAAAAGTTAAGATACAAACAGCAGATACTGCTGAGGGTTTTCCTTTCTGTATTGTTAACTAAGAATCCTTACTCTCTTTACACCTCTTGTTCTGGTGCTGGTTGCCCGGGAGAAGAGACCAACCCCCTCCTGGCTGCAAGCACCCTTCAGGTAGTTGTAGACAGCCATAAGGTCTCCCCTGAGCCTCCTCTTCTCCAGGCCAAACAACCCCAGCTCCCTCAGCCTCTCCTCACAGGGCTGTGCTCAAGGCCTCTCCCCAGCCTCGTTGCCCTTCTTGGGACACGCTCAAGAATCTCAATGTCCTTCTTAAATTGAGGGGCCCAGAACTGGACACAGTCATGTGTAAATAGAGACATTCAAATGTGCTGTCTTTAGTAGCATTGGATATGTAGGACTGGCAGGGAAAACCACTACCACAGTCTACAAAAGTATATCTATCTATCTATATCTATATCTATATCTATATCTATATCTATATCTATATATAAATCTATCTATCTATCTATCTATCAAACCATTTTTGCCCTAGTCAGGGAGTACAGTTCTGCTGTGTTCTGTGACACTGGGCTATGAAAACACATTTTGATCACAGACAGTTGTGATCCATACACTTGGAACCAGTCTGGAAAAGTTTTACTACCATTCTGCCTCTACACAAACATGAAACTTGTTTTTGCTGAACTGAATTTCTTCTGAAACTAATGATAGCATGGAGATACCCATCTGAAAAGATAAGTGTGATGGTTTGAAAGGAAAGGCTCTGCTTTCCCTCCCGCACTGAGAAAGAGACCACGGCTAAACCCAGTCGGAGAAATGAGATTATATTTTACAAGGAAACAGATTATATGTAACACAACAAATACAGGTATTTTACAATATATACAGGAATATACAGCAAATCAACTCAACCAGAAACCAGACCCCCAACAGAGGGGACTTCCCCCTGTGCCCCCTTCACCCCCCTACCTCCCTTCTCCCCCAAAGAGGTAGAAGACGAGAAGAAAGGGGAGTTAGTACAGCAGACAGAGGCCTATGCACAGGGAGTTAGTTCTTATCTTAGTTGGCCAGAATCCCAGAAGCAGAATCCAGCCGAAAGGGACAGCAAAGGAAGGAAGACTGAGAGAAAGTCCCAGCTCTCCTGGGTCTAACCTCACCTCCCACAATCCTACCAATGAAATTCGTTTAGAATACCAAAATATTTTATAAACATTTAGCCAGTGTGCCCCTTTCTTAAAGGCACAGCCTCAAACGGTCACAGTAAGTAAGGTGAGAAAAAAATGGTGTATTTTCACAGAGGAGAGAACTAATTGACGTTTCTTTCTAGAATACTTCTCTGACCATAAGTTAAATGGGCAAAAGAAGACCATTACTATCTTTTCTTTCTATCATCACTCCTTTTAGATCTGGATCAGATTCTGGTATCAATAAAATCAGCAAAGGTTTTGCTATAATTCTGATATTCCAGAATTATTGTCTCTGAACATTTTTGTATGAAAGCAATTTTTCAGACAACTGTTATTAGACTCCAGATGAAGATGAAGTTCTGATTTCACAAATATACCAGAATATACTTTTACTTATTTTCTGTTACATACAGAATTTCAGTCCCTCCACAGCTCTGCTTGGCAATTCAGCTTTACAAACAAACCTTCCTTTAAAATGAAGCAGCTTCACTGAGACTATACACTGATTACAGATGGGAAAGCTAATACTTAGAAAAATACATTTTCTCATTTTCTCATTTTCTAAATCAAATATTACCTTCTGTGCTTCTCCCAGGACATTAAGCAGGCTACCCTGAACACTTGCTTGTTGGTATTCATTACATTTAGAAATTACTAGTTAGAATTCTCTATACTGTGCTACAGAACTCTTTCTGATCTTGATCTGTGTGGTGGGTTGAAAATTGCCCCCAACATTAAATTGCCAGACCAGCTGAGTTGGAAGCAAATGAAGCTGCATTTACAAGCAAAACTACAATCTGAAAGGGAATGCAATGAATGTGTACAAAATATACAGGATTTACAATATTTACAGGGATTTACAATTGATAAACAGTACAAGAATCCCCCAGGCCCCAAACCAGGGGAGCCAGCAACAGCTTCCCCTCCCTGCTCCCCTACTTATGCCACTGGACACAAAGGGACAAGAGAAAAGAGCTGAGAGTTATTTTGTTAGGATAATCACCCAAAACAAAGAACACAGCCAAGGTCAACAAACAGAATCGAGTTAGTGTCTCCCAAAGTGAGGAAGCTGAAAAAAAGAGAAAGTATATACAACCCCACTTTATTGATAGTGTGTCCGATGGGATTGTTTAGAATTTATCATTATTTTCCTTTTAACACCCAATAGTGATTTATTTACATTCTATGACTTTCTGTTCAAGATCTGTGGAAAATTGTAAAGGTACAGCCTAAAACTACCACAGTCAAATTTGTGATTAAAATACAAAATTCATACTGTTAAAACCCAAGTAAGTTGTGGCTTGGGGACAAAAAAACAGGGCATGCTTCTGTCAAAGTTAAGTCCTCCAGCTGTCACAAATCCTTGTAAACCTCCTCGGTTTAGAAATCAAACTCTGTCTTTAGAAGATTGTGTGGTGTGTCTTAAGAAGCACTATTAAAGGAACCAGGAAAACTTGTCCTTCTATAACAAATGTTACAAGTTAAGCCTTAAGTTTTACCTTGGATGTCCTTTCAGATCTGAATTGTTTTAATTTACTTTCAACCTGATATTTTTTCACACCTAATGAAAGTCAGCTTGAAGACTGATTACATTTAAAATGGGCATAAAACTATTAGATCCATATGTTAAATGGGATTCAACTGAAATTGCTAATTGTTTATGTGCCTTTGAATGCCAATAGCACAATAAAGACAATCCCTACGGCTAGCATCTCTACACACTGAATTTGCTATATACTTGAATTAGCTTACTATTCAAATCTTATCTCTTAGTGAGCTCCAAATGCCACAAAACTTTATCTTTGTTGTTGTTGTTGTCTTTTCTCCTGAGAATGGGAGTGATATAGTTTTTGATCAGATTGATAAGATGGAAATATGATAAAATATTGATGCAATTTATTAAATATCAAACATTATTTTTCTGAGCCAATTTGATCCAAGTTCGTTGGCCCAGTTGATGATAATAAACAGTGGAATAACAGTCTAGGAAAATCAGAACTTGGAATACAGAGAAACAAACTGGAAACTTCTCATAAGTGCGAAACAAACAGCAATGCCACCTCAGGTGGTGAGATGAACCACCTTGGGTTCACAGCCAACAAGTAACCAAGCTATAAACCTTAGAAATAAGCAGGTAAATTAGTGTAAGTCACTCACAAACTGCCAAGCTGTTAGCTACCAAAAGCTTTGCTGAATGAAGCAATGTTCTGAGTTTGTATTTGCATTACAAAGGGCGGGAATAATCCAAAAGGTAGTATCCAAAATTAGAGGAAGTGAGAGGGAGAGCACGCTGCTGTGATGGAGATCACCACCAACAGAACAAGAGGACACAGTCTCAAGCTGTGCCGGCAGAAGTTTAGGCTGGATGTTAGGAAGAAGTTCTTCCCAGCAAGAGAGATTGGCCATTGGAATGTGCTGCCCAGGGAGGTGGTGGAGTCAACATCCCTGGAGGTGTTTAGGAAGAAACTGGATGGGGTGCTTGGTGCCGTGGTTTAGATGATTAGTTGATTAGATAGCGACTGCTGCAGCGCTGGATCAGAAACACCCGAGCCCACTCAATGGGAGCCATCGCCCCGCCCTACCATGTAGGCCTATTTCACAAGGGCTGCTCTGTCCAGGGACCAGCCTTACCGGCCCTGCCAGGTCGACCCCACAGGACCACTTCCTGCCACTCCAAGGGTAGATGTCCAAATCTTGCTAAGGGAGCCTGCCAGCTGTCTAGCTTACATTCTGCCCCATCACTGCCACCAAAAGAGGGAGAAGGTTGCCTCCACCGTCACTGTCCAGAGGGAAGCCCACAGTGACTGCAGCTTGCCACAACCTAGCAACTAACCTCACTACACACAAAAGACACAGTGTATCTTTCACATGCTTTACACTCACTAATACTCAGTTTAAAGCACCTGTGCCTAGCAGCATAACATTTCCAGTTCAAGCCTCTGACATATTGTAATACTGTATACAGCATCCTGTCCACTCTCCACCTGGTGGACAAGCAGTGGAATTGCACCCTTTGTTCCTTTAATTGAAATTAATTCTGTAAATATTCCAATTGGGTTCCAGTTGTAGATACTAAACCACTTATGGGATGTATTTCACAGTCGTGCACTAGAATATGTAGATAATATAGCAATTAATCAGTTACTGCTAATTTTTAATAAATGAAAATAATATTTTAATTAATATTTCACATTAATAAATTAATAACCTCTTCATCACACTGGAGAAGCCATATGTTTTCTTAGGGTTTGTTTGTTTGAGTATTTTTTCTGTTTGTGGTTTGGGTTGGTTGGTTTTTTGTTTGTTTGTTTTTCTGGTTCATGATGTGGTTCTGTCTACTCACGTATACATGTATTATACTTAATCATTGCTTCACAATTCAGTTTGAAAAGAAAAGGAAGAGTGTGGAAAGCTTCCTATATTAATATTTTATGGTCAGTAAGATTTTTCATTAGCTAGTGGGAGGATAAAACTGTCTTCAAATGCTTCAAGATGTCTCTAGCACTTGTGAGGCATCAATTCTGTCATTACATTAAAAATGTAGCAAGACCATGACTTCCCTGATGATGGCCAGAAATGTTAGCAAGATTTGATCACATGTATGAGAGCTCCTCATACATATTGTACCAAATTCCATCACAATGAAGCACACAAAAATCTCAATATAGATATTTAAAAAATAAAAATCAAGCCTTGCTTTAACTTCTAGGAGTAACTCTACACAACTAACACCTCTACTTCTTTGCAAAACTGGATGAGAATTTGCTTTTTCTTTTTTTTTTCTTTTTTTTTTTTTTTTGGTGTTAGATCAATGAATAATAGACTTTAAACAACCCCATAAATATCATGTGTCAAGATAATGCATACATTATAATTGCCATAAATACCTACCTAGAGTCTTTGAATCAAAGTTTTAGTAGAATCATGACCGCTGATATTTTTCAATCACAGAATTGTCAGGGTTGGAAAGGACCAAAGGATCATCTCGCTCCAACCCCCTGCCATGGGCAGGGACACCCTCCACTAAACCAGGTTGCCCAGAACCACATCCAGCCTGACCTTAAAAACATCCAGGGATGCGGCTGCCACCATGTCCCTGGGCAACCTGTTCCACATTCATGGGAAAGAACTTCTTCCTAACATCCAACCTGAATCTACCTTCCTCTAGCTTGGATCCATTCACCCCAGGCTTTCAGTTCCCAACACCCTAAAAAAGTCCCTCACCAGCATTTTTAGGTCCCCTTCAGATATTGAAAGACCACAATAAGGTCACCTCCCATTCTTCTCCAAACTGAACAACCCCAACTCTCTCAGCCTGTCCTCATGGGAGAGGAGCTCCAACTCTCTGATCATCCTCATGTCCCTTCTCTGAACATGTTCCAGCACATCCATCTCTTTCTTGTAACTGGCAAACACATTAACTATGAAACTCTTCTTGATAGCAGTTTACTTCATTACAGGAACAAATACACTTACATTCTTTCTTCCCTCCTTCTATCAAAAAAACCCACAACAAACAATTTAAGTACTGTAGATGACACCAGAAAAGAACAATTTAATGTAGTACACCATCTGTGTCAGAATGTGTTAAAGATGGAATTTTTTATCAAGTAAAACTTTTATTTGCTTTGCTTTCATAAGATTTCTTATGTTGAACACATGCAGTTCCTGTTGATGTAAATAAAAAACCCACACATGTAAGGAGGTGATCTAACAACATGCATTTTGCATTCTTGCTCTATTGGATACTTTAGTCTTACCCATAACCCCCTTAGCATCTTTCCTTTATTCCTCACCTTTACATTTCACAGTCAAATTCTGCATCATTTATTTACATGCACATGCTGCTACATTTCTCATTTTAAAAGCATTCTTATTTTGAAGTATTCTTAAGCACACTTTTATCTGCCAGACATGTAATAAAATACGTTTCATGAAAAGGCAAATATAACCACGGTATTTTTCAGTAAAAGGTAATGATAGCTTTTAAAAGTCAGTCAGATCTGTTTTTACTTGCTTGTCATCAATAGTAAAAGAAGAACCTTGAAACATGTAGGAGTACCTCTACTAGAGATATTACCACTTGGTGTGTCTACTGTAGTCACAGGTACTCTGCTTTTGAAGTATCACTGCTTGTATGAGCAAAATGATTGACTTTTTTCTTGTGTGGCCTAGGAGTGCTTTGTATCACTAGAGCCTACATGCATGTACCTACCAGTAATCAGAACTGTTCATCTCACATTACGTTCAACCAGAAAGAAATCATGCAAATAATGTAGCTGATACTGAAAACCAATGTGATGAAATGAGAATATTATGAAATTGAGGTCTCTGATAATTCCGAAGCCATAAGTATTAAAGTGTATAATCTTGAGAGTGTCATATTAGATTATTCAAACAAGATCTAAAAAATAGTGGTGATAATTAAGAGACAAGCTAATACTTAGAGCCCTCAATCTTTCTGCTTCTGGTTTTCAGTAAGATAGTGAGTCGGTGTAGAGATGAAGCTTTGGCCATCTCTCATGTTGAGCTACATCAAGAGCTAGCAGGACAGCTTTTACCTCTGCAAATTGACTGGATTCTCCTTCTCCATTCTTTGCTTCTGCAACTCTATGTGTTGGACTCCACACTGCAGACTTTCACCTTCGCTTGTTCTCAACCAGCCAACAGGAACCATGTGTGAACAAAGGTCATTGTAAGGAGGAGCTTCCTCAGCACGAGTTACTCTCTCCTCTGGAGGTTTAGTACAGTTGGTACCTTCAGGCCAACTTGAGATCACCTCCACCAGACCAGGTCTTTCAAGATTTCCTATTCGAGCTCTCTGTGTTATCAGAGCCATCCACTTGGACCAGGTGGAATCTGTGGCATGATGTGGTGTGGAACCTTTGCCTTTGAACATCCAATTCAAAACTGGTAATCTGGGAGCTAAGAGAAGTTGTGACTCAGTTCCAATTACTTCAGAAGCTGCTTTTACTCCTTCATAGGCAGCTAGAATCTTTCTCTGTTGGAGTATAATTTGCCTCTGAACCTCTGTAACCTCAACTCCAGAAACCAACAGGACATCCTCATGTCTCACCTGGAGCTTTTTGCCACAAGCACCAGGCTGGACCATTGTCACCTGCAGCCGTGTACAAAATGTTCTTAATGTCTGGACCATCTCAGACAGGTCCCAGACCCACTGCTTGAACTACTTCTTGTTTTATCTAGTCAAAGACTGCTTGTTGTTCAGGTCCCCAGTGGAAACTGTTTCTCTTTTGAGTTACATCATACAGAGGTCTCACAATCTGACTGTATCCAGGAATGTGCAGTCTCCAAAATCCCACTATCCCCAAGAAATGTAGAGTTTCTTGCTTGTTCATGGGATTGGCCATGGTGGAGACTCTATTTACCACATCCACTGGAATGTGTCGGCGTCCATCCTGCCACTGCACTCCCAGAAACTGGATCTCTGTGGTAGGACCTTTCACCTTGTCTCTCTTGATGGCAAAACCTGTATTCAGAAGAATGTCAATGATTTTGTTACCTTTCTCGGAGACTTCCTCAGCAGTTTTACCCCAGACGATGATATCATCGATGAACTGGATGTGTTCTGGAGCACCACCTTCCTCCAGAGCATCATGGATTACTGCATGACAGATGCTGGAGCTGTGGATCCAGCCCATTGGCAGTCTGTTGAAAGTGTACTGGATTCCTCTCCAGGTGAAAGCAAACTGAGGCCTGCATTCCTCTGCTATGGGAATAGAGAAGAATGCATTAGCAATGTCTATGGTAGCATACCATTTGGCCTCTTTGGATTCCAGCTCATACTGGAGTTCCATCATGTCTGGTACTGCTGCACTCATAGGCGGAGTTACTTCATTCAGGGCTCGGTAGTCCACTGTCAGACGCCAGTCTCCATTCGGCTTTCGCACAGGCCACACTGGACTGTTGAAAGGTGAATGAGTTTTGCTGATGACTTTCTGACTCTCCAACTGACGAATCAGATTCTGAATGGGCAACAAAGAGTCACGGTTGGTTCTGTATTGTCTGTGATGCACAGTCATCCCCCTTCACCAATTTGGATACGGAGGTTTTGACTTCCTCCTTCTTCATTTCACTTGACAGAGTGAAATGCAGGAATGTGATGAATATGTACAAAACATACCGTATTTACAATTTACAATTTACAATATTTACAACACAAAATTCTCTCCTGGTCAGAGACCAGAGAACCTGTCCCTCTGCCCCCCCCCACCCCCTGTCCAAAAGGGAAAAGGGAGCAGAGAGAAAGTAGCAGTTAGGCTTAACCAAAATAATGCAGCCAGGGTCATCAGAGGCAGGTTAATCTCTCCCAAGCAGAATGAGCAGAGAAGAGAAGCCCCCAGAATGTTTTGGTACAAGCAGTCTTATGGCAGATATTTCTCCAATGGAATCGTTTAGTATTATCTTTAGTTTTCGTTTTTACACCTTTTTTATTTACATTTTTCTACTTTTCTACTCAAAATCTGTAACAAAATTTTAAAGGCATAGCCTAAAACTGCCACAGATAGGCTTTTACTTATGTGAATTTTTAGCAAATCTTTCCTTCTAATTTCCTTCCATATAAGGAAATTCACCATTTCACCCAGCTGGAAAAATGGAATAAAATGCTTAATTTAACAGGCCTTTGCTAGGTGTTGTAAAGATAAGTACTATATTGGAATTTGAAATCTTGAAGTGAGAATGGTCAGAGAAATTGAAAATATTAACTTCTTCTTTGTCACAAAACTATTTTATGCATGATTGAAGCATGCCTATTTGCATGTAATTTTTGTGCCATTTTATCTCTTTGTTTACCCCAGCTGTGGTGCCATTCAACACTCTCCTGTAAATACAGATCAGTCTCATCTTATAGCAAGTGGTTCTGCTGAGTTTACTCCACATACTAAAATTCTGGAAAATAAATTAAACCTTTTACAATAAATTATGCAACTTCAGTGACCACAATATCTATCTATGTATCTCAGTGCATGGTCCAGATAAAGTTGAGACCATAGTATATTTTCCTTCCCATTTTCCTTTTTAGTTGAATCACTAAGTACAGCTGACAAAGAGATGAGAGATCAGCATTACACGCTTAATTTGTTCTGAGTATCAGTAAATACGGGCATCTGCTGCCCATAAACAATCACAAAGAATTTTCCAGTATAGGTTTTTTGTTTCTTAAGTTTAGTATTTCCTAGAAAATGATCATTTAATTCTATTGCTAGTCTAGGCTAGACTAAAGTAGACTGCACTGTACTACTTTACACTATTCTACACTACACTATAAATTGATAGCACTGATGTACAGCATGCTACTTATTAGAGTGGGAACTTTTCCCCAACTCATTAAAGCACACTTAATAATAAAAGCAAATCATGCTTTTACATAAAAGTTTAAGCATTTGCAGAAATTTTGTTTATTTTTATGCTTCATCAACAAGGGTTTAATATGGTGTTCCCTGCCTGTTAGAAAAGAGCCAAAGATGGACAAAAGATACTTTTCCTTTCTGAAGATGTGTAATTGTGTGCAAAGGAATTGATTCAGATGGCCTAAATTTGTTTAAATATAAGATACCAGAGTTTCTAATAGATACACATCTCTTATCAACAGAAAGCACTAGGTGTTAAACCTGAATATCAATTTTTCTGGGACTGGATTATGTGCATTTTGGATACTGTCATTGAGAAAGAACAGTTTGAAATAAAAGTGCTAAAGAAAATGCTCTGACTCCTGAATAAATGGGGAGGTGGTGGGTGTCTCTGTGAGCAGCATCTCTGCATAGGATTCTGTGCACCTAACACTGCAGACTAGATGAATGAAGAATGTAGGTACCTGAAAAATCAAACAATGCATCACTTAATACATAGTTAGGTTAGAATGTAGCTTTTAAGGACTAACAGCCAAATGGGTTGAACGGGCTTTAGCAGAGCTCCATGTATCAGCATAATTTCTTTGTATTATATGCAGAAGGAAATCAGGGTAACACTACTGCCTTACAATACTGTAAGGAGAGAATTTAAAAATAAAACTCTAAGTATTTTAGTGGGAGAAAAGCATGAAGAAAATGGATAAGACTTTGATTTATAATGTACTTTAATGGAAAAGAACCCATACTGATACAGGCCTGTAAAAATCTGAAAGCATTGCCGGTCACAGGATCACAGGATGTCAGGGGCTGGAAGGGACCCAAAGAGATCATCGAGTCCAGCCCCCCTGCCAGAGCAGGACCATACAATCTAGCTTAGGTTATAGAGGAATGCCTCCTGTCTTGAAAGTCTCCAGTCTACCTGGAGTACTGTGTCCAGTTCTGGAGCCCCTATTACAAGAGCGATATGGATGTGCTGGAAGGTGTCCAGAGAAGTGCCATGAGGATGATCAGAGGGCTGGAGCACCTCTCCTATGAGGACAAACTGAAAGAGTTGGGGCTGTTCAGTTGGGAGAAAAGAAGGTGACCTTATTGTGTCCTTCCAGTATCTGAAGGGGGCCTACAAGAAGGCTGGGGAGGGACTTCTTAGGATATCAGGTAGTGATAGGACTAGAGGGAATGGAATGAAGCTGGAGGTGGGGAGATTCAGGCTGGATTTGAGGAGGAAGTTCATCACCATCAGAGTGGTGAAGCCCTGGCATGGGTTGTCCAGGGAGGTGGTTGAGGCTCCATCCCTGGAGGTGTTTAAGACCAGTCTGGATGAGGCTCTGGCCAGGCTGATCTAGTGTGAGGTGTCCCTGCTCATGGCAGGGGGGTTGCAACTAGATGATCCTTGTGGTCCCTTCCAACCCTGACTGATTCTATCATTTTAGGATTCTATGACTTCAGCAAGGCCTTTGACACCATCCCCCACAGCAAAATCCTGGGCAAGCTGTCAGACAGCAGCACTCTGAGCTGGCTGGAGGCTGAGCCCAGAGAGTGGTGGTGAATGGTGCCACATCCAGCTGGCAGCCAGCCACTAGTGATGTCCCCCAGGGATCAGTGCTGGGCCCCATCCTGTTCAATATCTTTATTGATGATCTGGATGAGGGGATTGAGTTAATCATCAGTAAGTTTGCAGATGACACCAAGCTGGGGGCAGGTGTCAGGTATTAGAGGGTAGAGAGGCTCTGCAGAGGGACCTTGACAGGCTGCACAGATGGGCAACAGGATGGCATTCAACAAGTCCAAGTGCCAGGTGCTGCATTTCGGCCACAACAACCCCATGCAGCGCTACAGGGGTTGGAGTGGCTGGAGAGCAGCCAGGCAGAAAGGGACCTGGAGGTACTGGTTGACAGCTGGCTGAACATGAGCCAGCAGTGTGCCTGCCAATGGCACCCTGGCATGCATCAAGGATAGTGTGACCAGCAGGAGCAGGGAAGTCATTCTGCCCTGTACTCTGCACCTTGAGCCCTGTGTCCAGTTCTGGGCTCCTCAATTTAAGAAAGACATTGAGACTCTTAAAGGTGTCCAGAGAAGGGCAACCAGGCTGGGGAGAGGCCTGGTAGGAAATATGATGGACAGAGTCATCCAATTCAGAAAGACTTGTATTGATTTTGTGTTTTAAATTATGACCTTCAATTAAAAACAAAACAAAAAACCAAGCAAAAACCCCAAATGAACAAAATAGAAATCATCTAAAACCAAAACCAAAAAACCCCAAGCAAACAAAAAAACCAATCCCTCCACACTTCAATGTCAGTTACCATTGACATCTGAATATATTCTTACTTGCCAAGTAACTGACTAAAACTAGTTTTAAAAAAATATGTCTATTTCTTACATCATTCCATATTGAATGCATCTCCCAGCAGGAGCTGATGTATCACAGTATCACAGTGTAGCTAAGGCTGGAAGAGACCCCAAGGATCATCAAGTCCAACCTGTCTCCACAGACCTCACAACTGGACCATGGCACCAAGTGCCACGTCCAATCTCCTCTTGAACACCTCCAGGGACGGTGACTCTACCACCTCCCTGGGCAGCACATTCCAATGATGAATGACTCTCTCAGTGAAGAACTTTCTCCTCACTTCGAGTCTAAACCTCCCCTGGTGCAGCTTGAGACTGTGTCCCCTTGTTCTGGTGCTGGTTGCCTGGGAGAAGAGACCAACCCCTTCCTGGCCACAACCACCTTTCAGGTAGTTGTAGAGGGCAATGAGGTCACCCCTGAGCCTTCTCTTCTCCAGGCTAAGCAATCCCAGCTCCCTCAGCCTCTCCTCACAGGGCTGTGCTCAAGGCCTCTCCCCAGCCTCGTTGCCCTTCTCTGGACACGTTCAAGTGTCTCGATGTCCTTCTTAAACTGAGGGGCCCAGAACTGGACACAGGACTCAAGGTGCTGCCTAACCAATGCAGAGTCCAGGGGCACAATGACCTCCCTGCTCCTGCTGGCCACACCATTCTTAATACAGGCCAGGATGCCATTGGCCCTCTTGGCCACCTGGGCACACTGCTGGCTCATGTTTAGGCATCTTAGTGATAAACACTTTATCTGCTCTAAAGAAGATTAATATCAGGAAGCATTGAAGGAAAAATGATTTATCAGGACATATAAAGCACAGTGTAAACAGGTTCAGATAACTCTGACTTCCACTTAGTTTTTTGAGACCAGATTTATTTTCTTCCAAATCAATTTGACCTCTCTTAATCATTTTTTGTATCAAGACAAAATTAGAAACAAGCATTTAATATTACTCTGATGCTGTTACCATTACCACAGACTACAGGTCTGATCCAATTTGCAAATAAAGTGAAAATGCATTGTTATACAGTTGAAATGTATATGTAATATTAATAACTGTCCACTTTCCATATAGTCTTCTTTGATAATTATATCAATTTCACTTCAGCTTGCTGGAAACAATAGAAGCATTTTATCTTCTTGTTATCAAGTAGTTCAAACACAGGAAAACTTTAAATGTCCTTATTCACCATAAACAGGCACGCAATAGAAAATAATATGGAGAGTAGCTTGCTAGTACTTAGCCACAACACGAACACATCCAAAGTCAGCAACAGCCAAGCAAAAGCACCAGCCAGGATCAGCTAGAGTGAAGAAACCAAAAAGAGAGCAGGAGTTAGTTTATACAACAAACTTTGTGTTAGGGATTATTTAGACCTTATCATTATTTTCTCTTTTACATCCAATCATAATTTATTTACATGATCACACTTTTCTATTCAGTCTGTGGAAAATTTTCCTAGGCATCAGCCTAAAACTTCCACAGTCTCCCACTGGCAAATACAACAGAGGCTGGGAAGCTGGGTTGATGCAGTGGAGCTCTATAGACTAAGACCAAGGGTAAGTAGTGGAAATCTCAGTGCTCATTGTCTGTTTGTATTGTTTTTTCCTAAGTATTTAATTCAGAGATACAAAGTTGAAGCAAAATTTGTGTAAATGATACAGGAATAGGAAAATGCGTTACGAACTACTAATCAATTATCAAAACATTAATTTATTTTCTTCTAAGCTGCAGATGTGATAAACTCAATCCAGTTTCAGAGTAATTTGCCATATACAGTGGGGACTAAACTTTTTTGGAGCATCTCCACTACAAGTTCCTATAGAAACTCCTATCATATCACATTATTCCCAAGATTTGTTTGCTCAGATGGTTTAGAAGACCTGAATGTTGATGTGATTTCCATTCACATTCTGATGGGGACGGAAGGAAAGCTGTTGCCAGAGGTCACTCTATGTTCATTTATTTTCTCCTATATTTCATCTTATGTTAGTGAAACTTAACTTCCACAACAACAAAAATATATGACTCAGTCAGCATATGAGCCAAAGCAGCAGTGCAGTAATTTTGTCATAGGAAAGTGGTTTGGAGCTTAGCTTTTTTTGTTGTTAATTTTGTTTGTTTGCTTGCTCTGTCAGCTCTGTTATTAAAAACCAGAGTGGTGGTGAATGGTGCCACATCCAGCTGGCAGCCAGGCATGAGTGGTGTCCCCCAGGGATCACTGCTGGGCCCCATCCTGTTCAATATCTTTATTCATGATTGGATGAGGGGATTGAGTCCATCATCAGTAAGTTTGCAGATGACACCAAGCTGAGGGCAGGAGTTGATCTTTTAGACGGTAGGAGAGCTCTGCAGAGGGACCTTGACAGGACCTTGACAGATGGGACGAGTCCAAGGGCATGAGATTGAACACATCTAAGTGCCAGATTCTACACATTGGCCACAACAACCCCATGCAGTTCTACAGGGTGGGGTCAGAGTGGCTGGAGAGCAGCCAGACAGAGAGGGACCTGGGGGTACTGGTTGATAGTAGGCTGAACATGAGCCTGCATTCTGCCCAGGTGGCCAAGAAGGCCAATGGCATGCTGGCCAATGGCATGCTGGCCTGTATCAGGAATAGTGTGGCCAGCAGGAGCAGGGAAGTTCTTCTGCCCTGTGCTCAGCACTGGTTGGGCCACAGCTTGAGTCCTGTGTCCAGTTCTGGGCCCCTCAGTTTAGGAAAGATGTTGAGTTGCTGGAACATGTCCAGTGAAGGGCAGTGAGGCTGGGGAGAGGACTCGAGCATAAGCCCTGTGAGGAGAGGTTGAGGGAGCTGCGGTTGCTTAGCCTGGAGAAGAGGAGACTCAGGGAAGACCTTATTGCTCTCTGCAACTACCTGAAGGGAGGTTATAGCCAGGAGGGGGTTGATCTCTTCTGCCAGGCAACCAGAACCAGAACAAGAGGACACAGTCTCAAGCTGTACCAGGGGAAGTTTAGGCCAGAGGTGAGGAGAAAGTTCTTCCCAGAAAGAGTAATTTGCCATTGGAATGTGCTGCCCAGGGAGGTGGTGGAGTCACCATCACTGGAGGTGTTCAAGAGGGGATTGGACATGGCACATGAAGCCAAGGTTTAATTAGTCATGAGGTGTTGGGTGATAGGTTGGACTTCATCTCTGAGGTCTTTTCCAACCGTCTTGATTCTATGATTCAATAGACTCTGCAGAAGCAAATGCTGAAAGACAGAGTGATGTTAGCCTCTGCTGCCCCTCAGTGGGATGATGGTCTGAGACAGCAGGGCTCTCTAAGCTTGGTGGCTCCTTAGGAAGAAAGACACAATGCACAAATCCCCCCAGTTCCTTCTTTCACTTCATTCTTATACCTGAGCTGACCTCATATGGCATGGAATACCCATTTGGCCAGTCTGGGCCAGCTGACTCAGCTGTGTCCTATCTCAAGGTCTTTCCCACCCTTAGCATACTCTTGGGTCAGGGAAATACTGGAGAGACACAGCCTGGATACTTATTCAATAGTAGCCAAAACGCTGCTGGGGGTATGTTTAAAAGTTCTGACAAATCTCAGGGTCTGTTTCTGAGGATACTAGAATATCTGTATTTAAGCAAGTTCTTTGCTGGCAAATAGGGCACTTTTTAAAAGGCAATAGATAATTCCATTATGTGACTGTATGGACATGAAAGATGGTTCTAATCTTTCCATAGCATGTACTTCTCCTGATCAACAAGCAGCTCTGCTGGTTACAGATTGGGGATGTCCTGTAGGTTCAGGTCCTAGATTTAACAGTAGCCCTGGTTCCCAGTCTCCACCAGCTTCACTTGCATCCAACAATATTCTCTCTCATCTGGAGAGGCTCATTTCCCCCAGGTATTTGGTTTCTGATTCCCCAGGTTTCTGCTGCAGTAGTTGGCAGGATACAAGCCTGTACTGGGTTGCTGTATTGCAGTATTTCAACACACTGTCTGTGCTTCAGTGAAATGCTATAACAAAAACATTATAGTTCAGTGCCAGTATTCCCTTTCATCAATCTGTGACTGTTTAAAATGTTTCTACTCTAGAAGCAGCTCTGCAGGGTTTGGCTGTCCTCCTCTCTTAACAGTTTTCACTCTCATCTCTTATGTGCACTAATCCAACCTGAACTTTTCCTCTGAAGCAAAATTAATTAATAAGGGGTAGTAAAAAGTTTTGCCTCTACACAGATATCAGAACCTAACAGAAGACTAAAACAGAAAATAATCATTTAAAAAGGTAAAAAATGGAAGAAAATAGAAGAAAATATATTTTTCTCTTAGGCACTGATTTGGAAATACTAAAGATTCTAAGCTTAGCTAAGGCATTTTGTTGAAATATTACTTATAATTTAAAATGAAATAATTTCCTCTTTGAGTTTCTTTTCTGTGGTGTTAGGTTTTTTTCCTCACCTGTGACACCTATCAGAACATTTTTACTATGCATTGTGTAGCTTTCTTTTTTTTTTTAATGGCATTTTGAAAAGATCTTTTAAGGAACATTTCAACATTTTTTCCCCTCTCTCCTGCCTTCATGTAAGAATACTGAAGAAACTTTATCAAGTTCAGTTACTGTAAAGATTTCTTCTGCTGTCTGTTAAATTGATATACCTTCTCTTATCAGTGAAAAAGTGGGACAGAAAGCTCACTTCAGCTCTAGCTGCTTGAGACTGTAAATTTCTAGGAAACTCTTCTCAGAAGAACATTGCCCCTGTTTCCAGTGGGAAGTCCTCCAGAAAGAACAAATGAATTGATACTGCCTCTGATGCCCTTGAAAGGACCTCTCAGGCATATTTAGAATATGCAAGTCATTCTGATTAGGATTAGAGGGTCCCTGCCTCCCACCAGGTGGAAGAGAAGGTCAACTGAGTCTATTGGACTGTGTGGATCAGTTGGTCTTGTACATCAAAACCGCAGAAGTGTAAAGCTTTAGTGGATACAGGCATACAATGTACTCTGATGCCATCAAACTATGAGGGGGCAGAACCTATCTACATTTCTGGTGTGACAGGGGGATCCCAAAAGCTAAGTGTCTTAGAAGTTGAGGTGAGCCTAACTGGGAGTGAAAAGCACAAACAGCCCATTGCGACTGGTCCAGGGTCCCCATGCATTCTTGGCATAGAGAGGGTACTTTAAGTATTCAAAGATATATTGGTGGGCATTTGGTATAGCTGCCTTAGAAATAGAGGAAAAGGAACAATTAATTGCCTTGTCTTGTCTTTCAAAGGTCCCCTTCATGGTAGAGTTATTAGAAGCTAAAGACCAACAAATACCAATTGCCACTGCACAGGAAGCAGTATTGCAACCAACTGGGACTCTGTGATACCCATCTACAAACTCATTTGACAACTAGAGCGACAAAAGGTGATCACTAAGACTCACTCACCCTTCACCAGCCCTATATGGATGGTAAAGAAGTCTAAAGGTGAATGGAGACTGACAGTGAACTACCATGCTCTGAACAAGGTTACACCAGCGATGAGTGCTGTTGTGCCAGACATGCTGGAGATCTGACCAGCGGCAGTCTAAGGCAGCCAAGTGGTATGCCACAATTTACATTGCTAATGCATTCTTCTCCATTCCCATAGCATCAGAATGCAGGCCACAGTTTGCATTCACCTGGAGAGGTGTCAAACATACCTGGAATTGACTGCCCCAGGGGTGGAAACACAGCCCCATCATTTGTCATGGACTGATCCAAACTGTACTGGAAAAGGGTGAAGCTCCAGAACACTTGCAATACTTTGATGACATCATTGTGTGGGGAGACACAGTAGAGTTTATGAGAAAGGGAAGAAAAATGTCCAGATTCTTCTGAAGGCTGAGCTTGCCATAAAGAAAAGGAAGGTCAAGGGACCTGCAAGAGAGATTCAGTTTTTAGAGATAAAAATAGCAGTACAGAAATCACCAGATCCTGATGGATGTCATCAACAAGATCACAGCTATGTCTCCACGCACTGGAAAGGAGGAAACGCAGGCTTCCCTGGGTGTTGTGGGTTTCTGGAGGATGCATATCCTAAATACAGTTTGTTTGTAAGACCCTCTCTACCAAGTGACTCAGAAGAATGATTTCCAATGGGGCCCTGAGCAGCAACAACCTTTTGAACAGATCACACAGGAGGTTATTCATGCAGTAGCCCTTTGACCAGTTTGGAGAGGACAAGAGGTTATGAATGTGCTCTAGGCTGAGAGGTT
This sequence comes from Dryobates pubescens, assembly GCF_014839835.1. NCBI lineage: Eukaryota > Metazoa > Chordata > Aves > Piciformes > Picidae > Dryobates > Dryobates pubescens. Next base: position 2,815,220 of record NC_071620.1, read on the forward strand.
CCACTATACAATAAATTGTCTGATAATGCAAAGTGATATGCCCTGTTCACTGATGGGTCATGCCTCATTGTGAGAAAGCACCAAAAGTAAAAGGCTGCTGTGTGGAGTCCCACCCAATAGGTTGCAGGGGCTGCTGAGGGAAAGGGTGGATTAAGTCAAGTTTGCAGGGGTGAAAGCCATCCAACTGGCTTTGAATATTGCTGAGCAAGAAAAATGGCCAATGCTCTATCTTTATATAGACTCTTATATTGTGCCAAATGCTTTGTGGGGATAGATGCAGCAGTGAAAGACAAACAACAAGCAGTGCAGAGGTAAACCCATCTGGGCAGCTGAACTGTGGCAAGATATTGTCCTTTGGGCAAAGAACTTGATTGTCAAAGTGGATGCCCATGTGCCCCAGAGCTGAGCTACTGAAGAATGTTTCAACAACCAAAATGTAGATCAAGATGCTCAGATTAAAGTGGCTCAAGTAGATCTGGACTGGTAACATAAGGGTGAATGATCTCTAGCTCAATGGGCTGACGATGCCTCAGGCCATCAAGGAAGAGGTGCAAGGATGGGGTTGAGATCAAGGGGTGGACTTAGCCATGCACACTATAGCACAGGTTATACATTGTGGCAATTCATCCAGTGGAGTTGGGATGGGGGTGGAGAGCAGAAGTGTGGGAAAAATGGTAAGGAGGAAGGCACTGGCCCTCTTTCAAGGCCATGTCAGCTGACACCTGGGCCCCTTCCCCCAAGACACGTGTTGGGGCAAACACCTGTGCTGGTGCAAGCCTGGATGTGCGTAACTGATGCTGATCAGTTTTCTGCCCTTTTCTGGCATAAGTGGAATATGATCTGTGGCATCTATGATGCTGACATTTGGGCCATGAGCTGATATAAAAGGGGTCTGATAGAGAGCATGATGGCTATTCCTGGGGTCTTCTCCCCCTGTACATGTGGATTACAAGTTGCAGTTCAGGGAAGATTTCTCAAGAAATAGATAAACCAAGAGGACTTCTCACAACTAGAAGCAGCATTGTCAGTGTATCTGGAATTTGCCTGTGTCTCCAGGTGTGACTGTTTGGGGCTGTGCCTTTAAGGAAGGGACATTCTGGCTAGATTTTTTTGTAAATATTGGCATTCTAAATGAATTTCATTGGTTGATATGAGGGAGTATGGTTTTAAGATTCAGTACAGCTGGAACTTTGGGCAGTTTCGCTTCCTTCACTCACCCTTCTAGGTGGCTGCTTCTGGGCTTCTGGCCAAATAACAGATAAGAACTAACCCTCCTGTACTTAGGCCTCTTCTGCCTTGCTAATTCCCCTTGTTCTCTTTCTAACCCTCTTTGGGGAAGAAGGGAGGTAGGGGGGAGAAGGGGGTACAGGGGGAAGCCCCCTCTGTTAAGGGGGTCCTATTCCTGTTTTGTTCCTTTGCTGTATATTTCTGTATATATTGTAAATTCTGTATATTTATGTACATAAATTCCCTGCGATCATTGTTTTGTAAATATAGCATTTTCCCTTTCGCTTTACCGCCTGAGTTGGCTGTGGCTATTTCTTCTTAGTGGGGGAGGGAAAGCTGGGCCTTTCCTTTCAACCCACCACACCAGGGAACACCTTCTCTTGTTAGCAGAGGCAATATATTGCTGCTGGACTCAATCATTTTCCAAATACCAATCTTAACTGTTTGTACCATTCCTGTACCCTGGGGATACTGTGCAACCCAGCAACAAACCTCTAAATAACATTTTATTCATTTTATATTAAAGTTATGCAAGTGGTGGGATTTTAAAATTAATAAATAATGTATATTTTTATTAATTTCCCATCTGCATCCTTTTATTTGTAACAGCCATGAATGTGAAACGTGTGCTGCAATCAAGCAGGCCAAGTGGATAAAGCCTTTATGGTATGGGGGGGTGATGGCTGAAATATAAATACAGAGAAGCCTGGCAAATTGATTGCATCACACTGGCACAAACCTACCAAGGCAAACATTATGTGCTTACAATGGTACAAGCAACCATTGGATGGCTGGAAACATATTCAGTGCCCCGTGCCACTGCTCGAAAGACCTTTCTAGGCCTTGAAAAACTAATGCTGTGGTGACACAGCACCCCAGAAATGGTTGGGTTGGGTAATGGAACTCATTTTTGAAACCACCTCATAAACACTTGAGCACAGCATCGAGTAGGTGTAACACATCCCTTACCACACTCCAGATGCTGGGAATGTCGAGAGTTACAACAGCCGGCTAAAAACGATTCTGAAACCAATGGGAGGAAGGACTTTCAAGCTGCTTGGCTGGTCAACACCAGAGGTTCTACTAACCAGGCCTGCCCTGCTCAATGTAAACTGCCATGTGCTGTAGGAGGTGGTAAAGCTCCTGTGGTACACATAAAGACTATCCCATTCCTGGGATTGTTTCCACCCAAGGACCAGGATGCACCTGGTAGGTAATGCAGGAAGATGGAAAAGTTTGTTGTGTGCCACAGAATAATCTCACTCTAGGTGAGAATGCACAGTAAATTGTTTGTATATTATGATGTCAACTGCTGTTAGTATGATACACAATAGTGTGGAATAAGGGTTGGAGAATGTCATGGTTTGACCCACATAATATTCCCCACTATCAGAATCATGAATTTACAGCAATTGTGACATTTTACAGCGGTAGGGGATAACCACCTGGGACAGCAGACTCTCAGGCTCTCTCCCTTTTCTGGGTCTTGAGCAGGCAGCTGTGTTCTTTGCTTGCTGTGGGATCCGGACAATATTAATCTCTATTTCTGTTACATATATATCTATATCTATATATTGATGTAATCTGATAATTTTTTTAGTGGAGGAGTAAAATATTCTGGGTAAATCAACTAAAAACTCTCCCTCTGCCTTTCCCCCCTACACTCTTCCTTATCTCTTGGTGAGAAGGGAGGGAGGAGGTCGGAGGGGGAAGGGGGGAAGTGGGGGAGTTTTTTTGCTCTTGCACTGAAACCATTACAGTGTTGCAGGTAGAAAATCTGTCTCTGTTTTGTTCTAATGTATACTGTGTTTGGTAGGTTTTGAATGTTCACAGTCTAAGCAGAAGAAGTTTTGATTGAAAAGCAAATTGTAGAGGATGTGAATTGTGGCAGATTCTGGTTTGCCAAACATTCTGAAGCAAAAATATGTTTCTACTAATCTAGAAAACAATGTCTTCAAATCATCTTTGAGTGTATGCTTAGCAAAATAATTCACAGTATTTAAAATTCATATATTTCAAATGGAAAACAGCTTCTTTACAGAACACATCCTTTTTTCCTTTACAGGAAATGCAGAAGAATTTCAGTTTTGAATGTCTATTCAAGCACATTGCATCATATGCTGAGCACAAAGAAAATGAAGGAGCTATTTTTTGTCAAATTCATAATTCACTCACAAATGATTAATTCTAAAGCATGCTTCATTCATTAGTAGACTTTCTCTTTTCGTAGCTCATTTACACAGCATCCTGCCAAGATGCTCTTAAGTCAGTGAATCATAATGTACTTGATTACAAATGCAGAAGCTAAGTTGAGAATTCAACATCCTTTCAATTTGGAAATGCATTATTATAATGACTGGATTCAGACACATTATGAAGATAGAGGAATATCAAGGAAGTTACCTTTATCAAGAAACACAGAAAATGCAAAGTGAGCCCCATTTTCACAAATTAATGGCTTTTCTGCCAAGGCTTCATAGGTTAAACAGTCTTATGTTTAGCAATATGGTCTTGAAGGCATGTCCCAGTGCATTTTCTGAACAAGAAGTTTGTAATATTGTGATGAAGTCAATGGCCACTCAAGCATAAATGAGATGTAACAATTGGTGATTAAAAATTAGCTACTATTGTCATACTCTGGATTTGCTGATGCCTTAGCAGTCTGTTAAAATTAACTTTCTGTCTTATTTAAACCACAGTTATGTTGAATACTAGTGATGCTCTTCCTGATCAGTAAGTTTCCACAGCTTCATGTACAGAATGTAAATTAAGTGACCACAGGTATGTGAATTAAGTGACCATATGTACTGTACTACAGGTAAATGACAGGATTAATGCAAAAGAAATGCAAGTATCTCTCCATTCTAACCATGATTTCTTTTCCCTCAGAGTGCTTTAGATACAGCCTTCTGGTAATTACAAGAAAATGAATAATCCTCAGAGACAAAATTACTGACATTAACTGGATGGTAGACTGGCTTTAGACACTGCTGAATGATAAAAATGGTCAATACTTTATATTGACTCATGGATGGTGGAAAATGCCCTATGGGGATGCTTGCAGCAGTGGAAGCAGAGCAACCATCGACGTGAAGGTAAACAACTCTGAGCTGCTGCATTGTGACAAGATCTTACTACTTGAGTAAAGAACCTGGCTGTGAAAGTGCATCAAGTAGATACTTGTACTCAAGGCTGCTGAGGAACACTAATATAAAAAATCAGTGTATTAAACCACTACGATTGAAGTGGCTCAGGTGGATTTGGAATTATTTATAGCTCATTTGCCCACAACATCTCAAGCCGTCAAGGAAGAGATGAAATGTATAAATGGGATCATGGTTGAGGGGTAGACTTGACCATTGATGTAATTGCATGTCATCCATGTATGTGAAACACATGCTGAAAACATATCAGCCAAACAGTTAAAGCCTCTGTGGCATGGAGAACAATGGCTGAAATATAAATATGGAGAAGCCTAGCAGACTAGTTGTGTCACACTCCCACAAACATGCCAAGGGAAATGCTATGTGCTCATGAAGGTAGAAGCAACCACTGGAAGGATGGAAACATGTCCAGGGCCCCATGCCACTGCCTGGAACATGATCCTGGGCCTTGAAAAGTAAATTTTGTGGCCACATGGTGATCCTGAAAGAACTGAATCAGACAATGGGACTCATTTCCAAAAAAGAACCTTGAAGGCACTTGAGCCAAAGTGCAACTGAGTAGGTATATCACATTTTCTATCTAGCACCAGCCTTTGGGAAAATTGAATTATATAATCACAGAATCACACAATTTTTGAGGCTGGAATAGACCTCTGAGATCATCAAGTCCAGACTATGACCTAACACCACCATATTGACTCGACCATGTCACTAAGTGCCACATCCAATCTTTCTTTAAATACCTCCAGGGATGGTAACTCCACTACATCACTGGGCATTCCAGTGTCTAATTACCTTTTCCACAAGGAAGTGCTTCCTAATATCCAATCTAAACCTCCCTTGGCACAGCTTCAGGCCATGCCATCTGGTCTTGTCACAAGTTGCCTGGGAGAAGAGCCTGACCTCCACCTGACTACAACTTCCCTTCAGGTAGTTGTAGAGAGTGATAAGGTCCCCTCTAAGTCTCCTCTTCTCCAGCCTGAACATCCTCAGCACCTTCAGTCTTTCTTCCTATGACTTTTCCTCCAGCTCCCTCACCAGTTGTGGTGGTTTAAGCCTTAACAGGGAGTTAAGAGCTCAGATGGGGACAAGGCTGAGAATCTCTCCCCCACTCCCCCCTCCTCCCTCCCAACAGAGAGGGGAAAAAAAAAAGGAAGGAGCAAATCCACCAAACAATAATTTGGAGTCAGCTTGGAAGTAGAGAGGTAAAGAATTTTCTTTAAACAATATATATATATGACAATAACAGGTAAGGTTCACAAGGGCAAGGAACAAGGATGGATGGGAGGGGGACAAAGAAGAATAATACAAAAGCAGTCTCTCTCTGAAGAGGCGTGAAGGCAGCAGGGAGAAGGATCAGGCCTGACCATGTGGCAAAGGAGCAGGAAAGCAGCTGCAGTACCTCTCATCCAGGAGAGGCAAGAGCCAAAAGGAGCCCCAATAGCTGCAATGTCCTGTTTTTCATACCCTAGCTGGGCAGGGAGGGGGGAGTGGAACAGACTCAGTTGCCCAGGGGGAAAATGCCCTGCAGGGAGGGCAAAGTACCCACAAACCCTTCACCCTGTTTTGTTTTTGTTTTCAGAATGGGCATTAACCCACCACACCAGTCTTGCTGCTTTCCTCTGGACCTGCTCCAGCACCTTCCTTCCTTCCTTCCTTCCTTCCTTCCTTCCTTCCTTCCTTCTTTCCTTCCTTCCTTCCTTCCTTCCTTCCTTCCTTCCTTCCTTCCTTCCTTCCTTCCTTCCTTCCTTCCTTCCTTCCTTCCTTCCTTCCTTCCTTCCTTCCTTCCTTCCTTCCTTCCTTCCTTCCTTCCTTCCTTCCTTCCTTCACCTCAGTTGGAACTACTAGAAATGCAAACCTTCGCTCACTTTCAGTAAGTTCCAGATGCTTTACAGTGCCACAGTGTCACAGAACAGCCATAATGATGGCTAAACTATTCATCAGACTGATTTTTTTGCAGCTGCTTTTGCATTGCTGAAGAGAATGAAATCAGTTAGTGCATAGAAGGTAATCTAGCCCATATTTCTTCCTGAAAAGCATTTGAACAGAGGTCTCAAAAATCATCTGTTGACTTCTCTTGTGAGCTGATGAATGAGGTGACTCAGACTTGTCTCTGAATGTTTTGGCAGGATGTGGCAAAACAATGTGTGTCCGACCGTTTTCATATAGATGTGCATCTATAATGGTGCTGAAAGTTATATGTAATACCTTTGCTCTTGGTATGTGTCTTTCTTTTTAACAGTGAAGTCAGGCCTCAGGTAGTTTACAGTCAATGACCTGTGGAAGAAAGACTCTAACTTTTTTTTTCCCCACCTGGTTGATAACAGTATCTTTGCTTCTGGTTCCAGAACTGTCATTTGGTTTGCCTCCTTCTACCTGCTCAACTTGCTTTTTCCCCCAGCATTTTCATAAACCGGATCCTCTGGTTTTCACTTACTGATGGGCCCACTCTCACAATCTTCGTATCTGTAAACAGCGAGTTTCATTTAACTTTGGACACTCTCGTTTAGTTGATCTGGTCTTTCTGTGTAGCTGAAAGTTGTCATGGAGGCAGCTCGTCTCTTTCCTGGCTTTGTGTTTCAGCACTACTGGTGAGCTCTCTTCAGTTCTTCATGCTCCCTTTCAACCTTAGCCTTTTGATTTTTAGACAAAATCTTTTGATTCAGTCTTTACTGCACTCCCACTCCCATCTCATTTTTTTTGTCACACTTTTCTACTCATGTCTCTTTTCTGCTATCACAGATTCACAGAACTATTCAGGCTGGAAAAGACCTCTGAGATCATCAAGTCCAGCCTATAACCTAACACCACCACATCAACTGAACCACAGCCACCCAGTGCCACATCCAACCTTTTCTTAAAGATGGTGACTCCACCACCTCCCTGGGCAGTCCATCCCAGTGCCTAATCAGCCTTTTTGTGAGGAAGTGCTTCCTAATATCCAAACTAAACCTCCCCTGGCACAGCTTCAGGCCATGCCCTCTTGTCCTGTCACAAGTTGCCTGGGAGAAGAGCCTGACCCCCACCTGACTACAACTTCCTTTTAGGTAGCTGTAGAGAGTGATAAGATCCCCTTTAAGGTTCCCTCTTCTCCAGGCTGAACACCCCCAGTTCCCTCAGTCTCTCCTCATGACTTTTCCTCCAGCCCTCTTACCAGTCTGATTGTGTGGTGGTTTAGGCTGGGTGCTGGCCCAGATGCCACTGCGCAGGCCACACCTGGGAGGTCCCAAGGGGTGGGCCCAGCCCAGGGGGTGGTCACAGGGAACCAGGTATTCCATTCCCATAATGCCCTGCTCCCCTATAAAATGTCCATGCGGGGTCTTCACTTCCTCTTTCGTCCCCCGCTGCTGCCTAGGTACAATGGCTGAGCTGCCTCCCTTGGGCCTGCCCAGGCCCAAGGCTGGGTTGTGGGGGGAGGAAAGAGCCCTGGGGGGGGGGTTTGGGTGTACCCCCAGGTGGGGATGGGATGTTTCTGGGTATGTTCTGGGATCTCTCTCTTCGTCATGGTGCTTGTGGGTCTCTGTAAAACTTTCATTGTTGTTTATTGTTGTTTTCCTATTTAAACTTTCCATCACTTTTGCAATCCGTTTGTCTGAGTCATTATTTCTGCCTGTGATGGGAAGGGGATCTGCCCCAACCCATTACAGATTGCTCTCCTCTGGACCTGCTCCAGCCCCTCAAGATCCTTCCTGAAGTGAGGGGCCCAAGCTGCACACAGTGCTCGAGGTGAGGCCTCACCAGTGGTGGGCACAGGGCAGAATCCCATCCCTAGTCCTGCTGGCCACACCATTCCTGATCCATGCCAAGATGCCATTGGCCTTCCATGCCCCTGGGGCACACTGCTGGCTCATGTCCAGCTGCTGTCACCCAGCACTGCCAGGTCCCTCTCTGCCAGGCTGCTTTCTAGCCACTCATCCCCCAGCCTGTAGCCTGCATGGGGTTATTGTGGTCAAAGTGCAGGACTCTATACTTGGCCTTGTTGAATCTGGTACCATTGGCCTCAGCCAACTGACCCAGCCTGGCCAGGGCCCCCTGCAGCATTCTCCTACCCTTCAGGTGTTCCACACTGGCTCCCAACTTGATGTCATCTGCAAATTTACTAGCAGTAGACTGGATCCCCTTACCCAGGTGATCAATAAAGATGTCAAATAGAACTGGGCCCAATACTGATCCCTGGGGGACACCATGGGTCACTGGACACCAGCTGGATCCTGCCCCATTCACAGTCACTCTTTGTGCTTAGTCATCCAGCCAGTTTTTAAACCCAGCAAAGGGTGCACCTGTCCAAGCCTTGGGATGCCAGCTTTGCCAGGAGGATGCTGTGGGGGACTGTGCCAAAAGCTTTGCTGAAGTCTTGATAGACCACATCCCCAACCCTCCCCTCATCTACCAGGCAAGTCACCCAGTCATAGAATGAGATTAGATTGGTTAGGCAGGACCTTCCTTTCCTAAACCCATGTGGCTGGGCCTGATTCCCTGGTTTTCTTGTACATGCTGCTTGATGACACTCAGGATGAGTTGCTCCATAACCTTGCCAAGTACTGAGGTCAAGCTGACAGGCCTATAGTTTTCTGGATCCTCCTTCTGACCCTTCTTGTGTTTGGGCATCACATTGGCCAACCTTCAGTCATCTGGGACCTCCCCAGACAGCCAGGACTGTTGATAAATGATGGAGAGCTGCTTAGCCAGCTCTTGCACCAGGGTGAATCCCATCTGGACCCATAGACTTGTTACTGTCTAAGCAGCACAGCTGGTCACTAACTACTTTCTTCTGGATTACAGGAGGGATATTCTGCTTCCCATCTCTATCTACCAACTCAAGAGCCCAGTTGCCCTGGGGATAGTCAGTCTCTTTGTTAAAGACTAAGGAAAAGAAGGTGTTAAGTACCTCAGCCTTTTCTTTGTCTTCTGTTGTTATGTTCCCTTCCTCGTCCAATAAGGAATGAAGATTTTCCCTGGACCTCCTTTTGTTATGAATGTATTTCTGAAAGCACTTTTTATTATCTACCTTGACAGAATTGGCCAGATTAAGGTCAAACTGAGATTTTCCATCTCTAATTTTCTTTCTGAATGACCTTACAATATCTTTAAATGCTTCCTGGTTCACCTGCCCCTTTTTCTAAAGTTGGTACACTCTTTTCCCCTCGCTGAGTCCTTGCAAAAGCTCTGTGCTTAACCAGGCCAGTCTTCCTCCCTGCTGGCTTGTTTTTACAGCACACAGAGACAGCCTGGTATCTGTTACTGACTCATAGAGATAATATGGTGACAGGGTGACTTCCTGGAAATGTCCACATCCAGCCAGGCCCCACCTGTGAATGAATTTTGTTAAGGAATTCTTGACTTCACCTTGTGATCCTGGTAAGGAGCACACTTGTAGGATCTTGGCTGGTAAGAGTATGTGCAGTCTGCTTAGCTGGGTGATAATAAATGTTGAGAAGAAAATATTAGCATTAATTATTTTCCTAATGTAAAGAGTATTCTTTATGTCTTGTAGAATAGAATAGAAGAGATAGAATAGAATAGAATAGAATAGAATAGAATAGAATAGAATAGAATAGAATAGAATAGAATAGAATTAAACAGGTTGGAAAAGACCTTCGAGATCATCAAGTCCAAACTATCACCCAGTACCATCTAATCAACTCAACCATGGCACCAAGTGCCTCATCCAGTCTCTTCCTAAACACCTCCACTTCCTTTTCAACATCATATTCTCAGTGAAGTTCCTTCACACTTTGTATTCAGTATTAAATCATCTTCTGTGTAAGATACCTCTCCTCTCTTCTAAAGAGTCAAGTAAATAACATTTTTCTTTGAAGTACAGTAGTCCATTCAATTCCCACTAACACCCTTTTAGAAGAAAAAAATCTGAAATTTACAGTACATCACACATCATATACTCAGAGAGCTGCAAGGATTTTCAAAGCAGTTGCAAAGTGTAAAACACTCTAAACCTATTGCTCTTTAATGGATGTTTAGCATTAAAAGAAAAAAAAAATCTCTTCTAAACCAGGACTTAAATAGACTTGCTTAGGTCTATCACATGTTTGAAGATGATGAGTTGTTGTTAGCACTTCAACATAATAAATTATGCCCCCAAGCTGGGGGCAGGAGTTGATCTGCTGGAGGGTAGAGAGGCTCTGCACAGGGACCTTGACAGGCTGGGCAGATGGGCAGAGTCCAACAGCATGAGATTTAACACATCCAAGTGCCTGGTTCTGCACATTGGCCACAGCAACCCCATGCAGAGCTACAGGCTGAGGTCAGAGTGGCTGGAGAGCGGCCAGGTAGACAGGGACCTGGGGGTGCTGGTTGATGGTAGGCTGAACATGAGCCTGCAATGTGCCCAGGCAGCCAGGAAGGCCAATGGCATCCTGGCCTGCATCAGGAACAGTGTGGCCAGCAGGAGCAGGGAGGTCATTGTGCCCTGTACACTGCACTGGTTAGGCCGCACCTCGAGTCCTGTGTCCAGTTCTGGGCCCCTCAGTTTAGGAAGGAGGTTGACTTGCTGGAGCGTGTCCAGAGAAGGGCAACAAGGTTGGCGAGGGGCTTGGAGCATAAGCCCTATGAGGAGAGACTGAGGGAGCTGGGGTTGCTTAGCCTGGAGAAGAGGAGACTCAGGGGTGACCTTATTGCTCTCTACAACTACCTGAAGGGGGGTTGTAGTGAGGCAGAGGTTGGTCTCTTCTCCCAGGCAACCAGTACCAGAACAAGAGGACATAGTCTCAGGCTGCATCAGGGGAGGTTTAGGCTGGAGGTTAGGAGCAAGTTTTATACAGAGAGAGTGATTGCCCATTGGAATGGGCTGCCTGAGGAGGTGGTGGGGTCGCTGTCACTGGGGGTGTTCAGGGCGAGGCTTGACAGGATGCTTGGTTCCATGGTTTAGTTGATTAGGTGGTGTTGGTTGATAGGTTGGACACGATGATCTTGAAGGTCTATTCCAACCTGGTTTTGTTCTATTCTAAATTTCTGCTAAGATTAAAAGTAATGAGCTCCATTATCTTTTGCTATTAAGTAAATACCTTTGCACTGTGGAGGCAATAGCAAAATAAGATTTTTTACATATATTCACAATAACTTAAGAAGTAGACTGTGATGGTTCAGTCTAGGAGCCTGCTCCTGATGCCACTGCACAAGCCACACCTGTGATGTCCCAAAAGGGTCCAGCCCAGTGAGTGGGCACAGAAAGCCAGGTATTTCATCCCATAATGCCCTGCTCCCCTATAAGACATCAGCTTTCTCTTTCTTTCCTCACTGCTACCTGGTAATGGGGTGAGCCACTTCTCTTGGCCCTGGCTAGGCCCAAGGCCAGGGGGGAGAAAAAGCCCTGGGGGTTTTGGGTGTACCCTCAGGTGGGGATGGGATGTTTATTTTGGGTACGCTTTGGGATCTCTCTTTAGTCACTGTGCTTGTGGTTCTCTGTAAAATTTTCAATGCTTTTCCATTTAAACTTTCCACCACTTTTGTAATCCATTTGTCTGAGTCTTTTCTTTTGCACCTGGTGGGAGAATTGTCCTTTCAACCTACCGCAGCAGACTTTGTCAATTGCAGCTCTGCTCTTCTCTCACTAATTATAATGTGTTTCTAAATTCAGGAACTTAGGTAAGTACACAACATACACTAAGTGGAAGCATATTTTTCCATATACATAATGCTGTATAGGTGCATGGCTAGAGATAGTGTCACAGTTAAAACACTACATAATTAAGAGAGAGAAATGTATGGGGTGTTCAAATGTCATTTGTTGCCCTCTCTGTTTAAGAGAAAATGTTGAATAATGAACCTCTGCATTTGAAGGTAAATCAGTTCTAGATGAGTTGGACATAACTGGGGATATCTGTGACCATACAGTCCTCCCAATACTTCTAATATATAATCTTTTTTTACCACATTAATGTACAAATTATTCACCATTTCAGCAATGAAGGAAAAAAAGGCAGCTTGCTTTCACCCCAGCCTTAGAAATATTTACACCCCAATATCTATAAGGTTGTGTTGCAAAGCATATGATTTTGCAGCCAATTTTCCTAACTACCACAAATATTCATGCAAGTGGGATGATCCAAATAATTCCTACTCACAAAAACTAGTAACTTGTCTCCTGTCTACTACAAATACTCATGCAAGTGGAACAGTCCAAACAATTCCTACTTGCGAATACTATTCCTGGCTACCACAAATACTCATGCAAGTGGAACATACCACAAATAACCATGCAAGTGGAATAATCCAAATAATTCCTACTCACGAATACCACAGCTTTCTCTTGGACCCTTCACAAGCCAGATCCATGACACCAGATACACTGCACCAGATCCACCACGCCTCTCCCCTTGCGGAACCTGAAACAGCAGAACTCAAACACTCAAACTAAGGTAGCTGAATACTAATGTAGCCGAATCTTCCCCCCAAGCGGTATTCTCACCACTGTCATTGTCGTTGCTTGGATCTTGTATATGAAGTTTTATGGGGTCTACATATTGGACAACAAACAACAACAAAAAAAATTCTTTGCTTACTTTTATTTGAGTTCTGATCGTGCTGACCTTTTTGTCTTCAGACTACAATGAAGCCACCACAAATGTGGTGGGGTGCCTCTCCAACTGGAGTTCAAAAGAAGTTCAGACAATTTCCCGGCCAATGCACCATTTGTTATAGAAGACTCCAGGTAAAAGTTTCTGGTCACAATTTTATTGGCAATAAAAGACCATAAAAAGGCAATAAAAGGCAATAAAAGCAAGCAAAGCAACTGGTTGGGCATGCGAGGGTGCCAAACTTTAACCCCACGGCAGATCTACAATAGCTTTCTTCATCTTATATAGCTACATCATCTACATAAACAAACTTATGCTAAATAGATGGCAGGCATATGATAATTAGTCTTCAGAATAGGTGATCAAATCCCTGCTACCTCTATGTGGTAAGGGTCAAAGTATCCACGTTCATGCATGCTCAGTTGTCCAGGCTTCTTGTCTAAAGAAAACAAATTCTCAGTTCTTCTCCTCAGCCTTGGTGTCTCCAGTTAGCCAAACACAAAGTCTCTGTTTAAATCTGTAAAATATGCAGCTTTCCCTTTGTCCTCAAAACAGACTCTTGCAAGCTCCTGACCCCCAATCCCAGTGCACTCTGAATTCTAAACTTTTAACACAAATCACAGAATCACCAGTATATTCATAACAGAATCAAAGGAAGAAGGCAGCAGGCATGTATAGTGGTCTGTGTTCTCCTGTCAGGTCAAGAAATAATCTACATCATGCTCCCAAGAAATGAGGAGGTAGTGTTTGCTCTGATGGTAAGTTGTAACGAGGAAGGAAAATGTGATTCTCCAGTGGTATTGCAATGGCTCAAGATATTGAATGTGAGGATATGGAGGAGGGCTGTAAACAGTAATTACTTTAGCAAACTGTAAAAAAGAAAGCAAACATGCATAGGTCACAAAGTAGAATGTAGACTACTGAAAATTCAGGAATAGATAATGTCAGAGGACTCTAATGGATAAAAATATTTTCAGATACTTTGAAGTTAATCAGGAAAACAAAATGAAAAAAAACCCATGTACCCCAATATTATAAAATTAGGTAGAAAGCCACATGTCATCACCTCAATAGTTTGAATTATTTAATAGTTTATTAATAAGGTAATAACTTTAAAAATGCACATAACCATATTTTACTTTACAGGTTAATGTAGTGCATGATAAAATGCTTTCAAAGAAGCCATTATATATCATGCAACATATGAAAATACTATACATAGTACAATCTCTATGGCACACTGACAAGCAGTAATGTACTTCCTGTCAAACAAACCTCATCTGAATGTCTCCTTCTGCTGCAGTATATCCTAATAGACGAAGTAAAAATGCTGCAAAGGCCTATTCAAGAGCATTTCAGTAATCTGTTGTGACTTCTGAGACTCTGTGATTTAGCACTAGTTTTAAGGATATTTCAACCCATAACTCAGTTCTGATTCACAAAGCAGTATGGCTGTCTACAACATTCATCTTTTCTTTCATGCAGCCTTATTTAAAAATAACTTTATTGATTTCTTCTTTAGCATTGGAAATAATAATAATAATAAAAAAGTCACAATACTATGAGTCTGAAGGGTAAAGAAAAAGAATTCAACTGAAATGTATTAAGATGTACCTACAGGATCAAAAATCAGCTGAAATATTTGATTTCATGTTAACTAAAGACAGGATGTCCCCCACACTGACTACTTATTCTGGGTAGTTTGGACTAGAAGATTAAATGTTTTATTTTTTTCCTTACATGCTGAAATTTAATCCCAGCTGTCAACTAAGCCCCACACAATCACTCACTAATTTCCTCACAGTGAGATAAGGGAAAGAATTGGAACACTAAAAGTGAGAAAACTTGTCTGTTGAGGTAAAGACTTTTAATTAGGAAAACAAAAGCTGCACAGGCAAGCAAAACAAAACAAGGAATTCCTCCATAACTTCTCATTGACAGGCAGGTGTTTAACCAGCTTCAGGAAAGCAGGGCTTCATCACATTTAATGTCCTCCCTTTCCTCCTCCTTCCCCTAGCTTTGTATGCTGAGTAAGATGTCATACCACAAATCTAGTGGTAGTTACTATGAAGAACTCTACCCTGGCCAAAACAAGCAAAAATTTGACAGTTATTTTATTCTCAGTCAGAAGAACTAAATGAGCCCACAGTAATGTTTGTGGGTATAGCCTCATGGAAGCCTTCTGAAAACAACTACTTACTCATATGAATGGCTGTAGTAATGTGATCTTACATTGTGAGAAGCTTGAACTGTTTCACAATGATGGTGGTTTTTATCTTGAATGCACTGAACCGTTGCTTTTAAGCAATAAAAGTTCTAACCAGACTAGGTTAAATTTGGTGCAGTGTTCTAAGCAAAACAAGTGGTCTGCTGAATATCAGAGGCAGTCTCCATGTCATAGGATGAGACTCAGGATAAGGAGGGGCTGTAGCCTTGAATTCTTCAGTGTAGAGTGGTAGAGGAAGACCACCAAGAAGCAGAGGGGAGAAAAGGACAGCTGATGCTGCAAAAATCTGTTAAAATTACATTTAAAATACACAAGATTCATTAATTATATATCTGGGTCAGCCAGTGCAGTACAAGGGCAAGAAGCCCTGCTCCAAATATGCTGGATATTAACTTTTTGTCTGTACATGTCTTTGACTTCCGGAGCCCCTGAGGCTGGGGCTGGGGTTGCTTAGCCTGGAGAAGAGGAGACTCAGGGGTGACCTTATTACTCTCTACAACTACCTGAAGGGAGGTTGTAGACAGATGGATGTTGGTCTCTTCTCCCAGGCAGCCAGTACCAGAACAAGAGGACACAGTCTCAGGCTGCACCAGGGGACGTTTAGGTTGGATATTAGGAAGAAGTTCTATACAGAGAGAGTGATTGCCCATTGGAATGAGTTGCCTGGGAAGGTGGTGGAGTCACCATCATTGGAGGTGTTCAGGAGGAGACTTGATGGGGTGCTTGGTGCCATGGGTTAGTTGTTTAGGTGGTGTTGGATTGGTTGTTGGGTTGGACGCGATGATCTTGAAGGTCTCTTCCAACCTGGTTTATTCTATATATTCTATGTATTCTCACATACCAGGATCACTCCAGCATGAGGTAGGGAGCAGGAACCCAGGGTACACAGGTCTGAGGAGAAGCCAGGTCCAGGTGCTTCAGGCAAATCTTTCCAGTTTTGCCACAAATCCAGTGAATCCCAGTATGAGTCCGAGTCCAAAAACAAGTCCCAAACCAAGACCACTTCCTGGTCACTCTATTTCAGATCTTCAAAAGATAATGTGTCCAGTAGCAATACCTCCTGGGTGTGAAGAGACCAGGCAATCCCAATTCCAGCTCCCAGCGTGGGCTGACTACCCTGCAGGACTTCAGCTCCGGGGGGTGAAGCAAAGGCAGCTTTTTACCTTTCTCAGTTCAATCCCACAGGGGGAAGGGAAAGGAATTTCAGAACTTTGTCTTCCCCCATTCGTACTTCTGCATATGGAGTTGAGGGCGGGGGTGTTCGGAGCACCCTACAACAGGTAGACATAACTTTTTTTTTTTTTTTTTTTTTTTTTTAAATCCTATTAATTCAGGTGCTTTCCAAGCTGTGCTCTCTTTAGATCTTCTAAATGTCTTTCATATCAGTCACATTTTTCTTTTGACTCTATGATTTCTGCTACTATTCACATTTTTAGTAACTTTTAAAAGAAAATAGTGAGAAGGAAAATATAAAATATCAGGAAAAAGCCTTTCTGCTCCTTCCATGCAGTGCAACAGGCTGGGGTCAGAGTGGCTGGAGAGCTACCAAACAGAAAAGGACCTGGAGGTACTGGTTGATAGTAGGCTGAACATGAGCCAGAAGTGTGCCCAGGTGGCCAAGTGGCAAGGGCATCCTGGCCTGCATTAGAGATAGTGTGGCCAGGAGGAGCAGGGAAGTCATTCTGCCCTGAACTCAGCACTGGTTAGGCCACACCTTGAGTCCTGTGTCCAGTTCTGGGCTCCTCAATTTAGGAAAGATGTTGAGTTGCAGGAACATGTCCAGAGAAGGGCAGCAAAGCTGGGGAGGTTTTTGGAGCACAGCCCTGTGAGGAGAGGCTGAGGGATCTGGGGTTGCTTAGCCTGGAGAAGAGGAGGCTCAGGGGAGACCTTATTGCTCTCTACAACTACCTGAAGGGAGGTTGTAGCCCGGTGGGGGTTGGTCTCTTCTCCCAGGCACCCAGCACCAGAACAAGAGGACACAGTCTCAAGCTGTGCCAGAGGAGGTGTTGACTGGGGAAATTCTTCTGAGAAAGAGAGACTGGCCATTGGAATGTGCTGCCCTGGGGGGTGGTAGAGTCACTATCCCTGGAAATCTTTAAGAAGAAATTGGATGAGGCACTTGGTGTCATGGTTGAGTTGATTAGATGGTGTTGGTTGATGGGTTGGACTTGATGATCTCGAAGGTCTTTTCCAACATGGTTAATTTTGTGTTCTGTATTCTATATGCTCCATTATTCATCCTAAGTCTGTTGCTCATTGGTCAAAAACATCTGAATCATGAGAGCAGATATTGTTATCTTGTTACATGACACAGGATTGTAGAGGTAAGTAATGTCCTTTGCAGTGTTCTTTTGGCACAAAACAGAACAGTATATTTGTAGAACTGCTGTAGTATAAGAATGTCACAGGACTCCCGGAAAATAGGGGACCACTGCTGCTTCTTGCCTTGGCTTAATGATCCCAGGAGCTTCTTTGCTTCTGGAGGTAAACTCCTTAGCTTGTTTTATGAACAAAATCTCTTTAGCTTCCTCTGTTCTTTTTTTTCTCTATAGATTAATTATAAGAAATAATATACAAAAATGGACCTTATTTAAGTAACTGTGAGGGCAGAGTGCCTGTCAAAGTGGGGAAATGTACAAACTGCTGTATTTGCTTTACAATCCTTACTCTTCAATTTTTTATTAGATAATTGATGAGGAGGTTTTGTTCTGGTGTAATCAATGAATCAATCTCTTACTGCAACACAAGGAAAAGCAGATAAGACACAAGACTTCCTACTCTTTAATGTAACAATGCAATTTTATTAATCAGAAAGGAGATACTAGTGAAGAATCACACTCTAAACTTCAAGATAAATAATTAATTACAATGAATGAATTCTTAGATGAAGTCTTAAAAGTTCATTACTCTGTCATCTGTGCTTACTCTATAAACAGCCAGAACATCAAAGGCTTGGGAGGAATTTATTGGTTTAGATTATTTTACTATAAATTTGCCTTCTTAATAAGATGTGACAGCTTAAGAAGCACAAATATTTGAAAATAACTTTTTTGCATAGTTTCAACTTTTGAAAGATATCTCATGTTTCTCTGTGCTTTTAAAAGAAATAGGCTTTCTAAACATCACTTTGCATTTTTTACTGCTTGTGGTGGGTTGAGCTTACCCAACATAAAATTGCCTGATCAGCTCAGTTGAAAACAAATGAAGCTGTATTTACAAGCAAAACTGCAATCTAAAATATGGAATGCAGTGAATATGTACAAGGTAAAAGAGAGAAGAGCAGAGAGTAGGCTGTTAGCACTTAACCACAACAAAGAAAGGCATGCAAGGTCAGCAAAGGCAGCAGAAGCAATAGCTACTATCTGCCAGAGTGAAGAAAGCCAGAAAGAGAAAAAGTTAGTTTACAAATCTAAACTTATGTTGGTAGTCAGAGCAATGGGATTATTTAGACCTTATCATTATTTTCCCTTTTACATCCAGTAGTAATTTATTTAAATTCTACTACTTTTCTGCTCAGGATCTGTGGAAAAATTTCCAGGCACAGCCTGAAACTACTACACTACTTTAAAAGTCTGTTGCATTATTCCTTACCTCTCAGACCCTTCCAATCTCAAATACTCAAGTTATACAGATGCTCATCTGTTTTAACTTATATCGTCTGATGTAATACAGAACCTCTAAACTGTTTGTATTAACTGTTTGTATTTTGGCTTCAGAGCCAACCGGGACCGGCATTCGGGACCGCTCCATTTGAAACGTGAGCTTTCTGCCTGGCTTTTCTCTTTCTATTTGGGGCTTTCCGGGTCGGGAGTACCCCCTGGTTAGCAGGGATGTCCAGCAGGATTGTCCTCTTGTGAGCCTGCTCAGGATCAGGAGCGTGACATCAGCTGTGGGAAGTTTAAATCCCACCAGGGCTGTGCGCACGATGTCATTTTGGCTTCAGAGCCTTCCTGCTGCTCACATAAAAAAAAAAAATATATATTTTTTTTTCAATCAAACGTTGAACCATGGTGGTCACTCAGACAAAGGGTAGAAAAACAGCATCTACCCAGAGTTGCTGCATCAGCATGCTGGAGTCCAGGCTGCCGGCTGCAGAGAGTGCTTGTGCCTGGCACATAGAATGGAGGGGGAAGGAGAGAACACCTGTGTCAGGTGTGACCAGGTGAACTTTCTCCTCAGTCTGGTGGCGGAGCTGAAGGATGAAGAGGCTGAGCTGAAGGATGAGGTATCGAGGCTGAGGACAATAAGGGAAAGCGAAAGGGAGTTAGATTTGTGGGAGAAGGCTCTGCAGATCTCCCCTGCTGAGGGAAGGGTCCCCTGTAAATGGGAAGGGACGGATACAGGTCCCTGCCAGGGGCTGCAAGGGAAATTCATCCTGGCCCTCTCTTCCTCTTCCACTGCCCTTCCATAATAAGTATGAGGCCCTGCAGGCCGAGGGCAGTGGGGATGAGAGGGCTGAGGAGCAGCCATGTGGGGAGGAGCCTAAGGCCAAGCGATCCCCACCAACTATAACAACCAGCTCCACAAAGAGAAGGGGACTCTCTCCTGGGGGCTACTGAGGGACCCATATGTCGTCCCAACCCATCCCACAGGGAGGTCTGCTCCCTACCTGGCGCACGGGTTAGGGACATCACAAGGAGACTCTCAAAGCTAATCCAGCCCTCTGACTATTACCCTTTGCTGGTAATACAAGCTGGGAGTGACAAAATTGACAAGAAGGGCACCATGGCAATTAAAAAGGAGTTCAAGGTCCTTGGACAATTGATTGATGGGGCAGGAGCTCAAGTGGTGTTCTGCTCAGTTCCCACAGTGGCAGGGGTGTACACTGTGAGGAATGGGAGAGTGTAGTTTGCATAGCTGTCTTGGGGCCCTCTGAGTGGGACACAAATTAGGGTTAATTTGGAAGTCGAGAGCCCAGCTGCAGTGCATGTACACCAATGCACGCAGCATGGGCAATAAGCAAGAGGAGATGGAAGTCCTGGTCCACCAGGGTGACTATGGTATAGTCACCATCTCAGAAACATGGTGGGATAACATGCACGATTGGAGTGCTACACTGGGGGATTACAGGCTCTTTAGCAGAGACAGGCAAGGGAGAAGAGGAGGAGGGGTGGCTCTGTATATTAGGGAGTCATTCTTTGCCACAGAGCTTGAGGCAGAGAATGAAAGGATTGAGAGCCTGTGGGTTAAAATCAGAGGGCAGCCTAACAAATCTGACATCCTGGTTGGAGTCTGTTACAGACCACCCAACCAGGATGAGGAGGCAGAAGAATTATTCTATAAGCAATTGGAGGCTGTCTCAAGATCATCAGATCTTGTCCTTGTGGGTGACTTTAACCTGCCAGATATCTGCTGGGAACTTAATTCAGCAGAGAGAAGGCAGTCCAGAAGATTCCTGGAGCACATGGAGGACTGCTTCCTGACGCAGGTGTTAAGTGAACCTACCAGGGGGCAGGCTCTGCTTGACCTGCTGCTCTCCAATAGAGAAGGGCTGGTGGGAGATGTGACCGTGGGAGGCTGCCCAGGGTGCAGTGACCACGAGATAGTGAAGTTTTCAATCTGCAGGGAGATAGGGAGGAGCACCAACAGAACCTTCACCTTGGACTGCAGGAGGGCAAACTTCAGCCTCTTTAAGAAACTTATTTGTAAAGTTCCCTGGGTACCAACCCTCATGAACCAAGGGGTCCAGAGGGTTGGACCTACTTCAAACAGGAGCTCTTGAAGGCACAGGAACTGGCAGTGCCCATGTGCTGAAAGATGAACTGTGACTGAAGATGAGGAAAAGGCTGAGGTCCTGAACACCTTCTTTGCCTCAATTTTTATCAGTAAGGCAGAAGGAGTTCAGGATGAGTGGCCTCCTGAGCTGGGTGATAGGGTCAGGGAGCAGTGTAATGCCCCAGAAATCCATGAGGAATTAGTTGGGGACCTACTGAGCCACTTGGATAATCAAAAGTCCATGGGACCGGATGGGATCCATCCTCGGGTGCTGAGAGAGCTGGCAGATGAGCTGGCCAAGCCGCTCTCCATCATTTTCCTCCAGTCCTGGCTCACTGGAGAGGTCCCAGATGACTGGAAACTGACCAATGTGGTCCCCATCCACAAGAAGGGATGGATGGAGGAACCAAGAAACTCCAGGCCAGTCAGCCTGACCTCAGTGCCAGGGAAAATGATGGAGCAGATTATCCTGGTGGCAATAACTGTGCACCTGAAGGACGGCCAAGAGCTCAGGTCCAGCCAACATGGATTTGGGAAGGGCAGGTCCTGCCTCTCCAACCTGATCTTCTATGATCAGGTGACCCGTCTGGTGGACATGGGGAGGCCTGTGGATGTGGTCTACCTGGACTTCAGCAAGGCCTTTGACACCGTCCCCCACAGCAAACTGCTGTCTAAGCTGTCAGCTCGTGGCTTGGACCGCAACACTCTGTGCTGGGTTAGGAACTAGCTGGAGGGCCGAGCCCAGAGAGTGGTGGTGAATGGTGCCACAGCCAGCTGGCGGCCAGGCACCAGTGGTGTGCCCCAGGGATCAGTGCTGGGCCCCATCCTCTTTAACATCTTCATTGATGATCTGGATGAGGGGATTGAATCAGTCATCAGCAAATTTGCAAATGACCCCAAGTTGGGTGCAGATGTTGGTCAGTTAGAGGGTGGAAGGGCTCTGCAGAGGGACCTCGACTGACTGGACAGATGGGCGGAGTCCAATGGAATGGCATTTAACAAGTCCAAGTGCCAGGTGCTGCACTTTGGCCACAGCAACCCCATATTCGATACTAAAAATCATTTGATCCTGAATTAAGGCTTCCATTTCCATTAGTTTAACAGATCTCTACAGTGGCTGAAAGACAGTAATGCCATTGTCATAGGGCTTTCACATGGCTGGCCCAATATCTCACTATGCTATCCTCCCTCTGACCTTAGCCCTCTGTTTTACATCTCTGAAGGTATGGGGGTGAGGGGCGGTGAGAGGGAGAGTGTAGTTTGCATAGCTGTCTTGGGGCCCTTTGTCCCCAAGAGCTTCATCAAAGGTACAGGGGGGGCTGTGCTGTGGTTAAACTGAAGAAGGGCAACAATGCCCATTAAGGGCCTGGAGCACAATCCCTACAAGGAGCATTCCAGGGAGGTGGGACTGTTCAGTCTAGAGAAGAGGCTAAGGGGAGACCTTGTCATTCTACAATTACCTGAAGGGAAGCTGCAGGGAGGATGAAGCCAGTGTCTTCTTCCTGACAAGAGACAAGACTAGAGGAAATGATTACAAGCTATGCCAGGGGAGGTTTAGGCTAGATATTAGGAAAGACTTCTTCACTGAAAGCATTGTTAAATAGCTAAATGGTCTTTCCAGGGTGATGGTAGAGCTGCTGTACCTGAGGGTGTTCAAGCAATGTGGACCTGGAGCTTAGGGACTTGGTTTAGCATTGACCCTTCAGTATTGGGTGGAGGGTTGGACTGGAGGGTCTTTGAGGTATCTTCTAACCAGATATATTCTGTGATTCTCTGATTTACAAATCATACTTAGGGCTGTCCTGTCAAGTACAATCTGAAAACAGCTCTTACAACTGCATTCTAAACAGTTTGTTTGGTGATACAAGAAATGGTGAAGCTCTGCCTGCATTGTGTCATAAAGGCACCCACAAAACAGCCACCTGAAAACTGTGGATTTATTGAAATTAATCTGCTCTCCTTCTGACACAATAAAATTACAGGTTGAGATATTACTTGGGAAAATACTGTTATACAACTAACAAAACACTTTGAAGAGATGACCCAAAAAATACACACACTCACTAAGAAAAGAAAAATCTCCCCATGGCTATCCAGGATGAATATATAGGAACTTAGCAAGGTGGGGTGAGGTGTCCTTTGACAAGGTCCCATTTTAAAGGGAGAAGATCTGACCACCAGGTTGATTCTATGTGTACAATATCCTCTCTCTCCCTAGCAGGATTCCACTTATACCCTGTGAGTTGTTGTGCTGTGGTCTGTTTCTTAATTAGTGGAGGAACAAGTTCTGCAAGCAGCAAAAAGACAGGAGACACCAGCTAACATCTGGGGATGTCAGGCAGATCTATATCAACCCTTAGCAGGTTTTGGCTCTTTATTCAGGATCTGTCAGGACCCTGTATTTGGGATCAGAGTATCACTAAGGTTGGAAGAGACCTCGAGGATCGAGTCCAACCTGTCACCACAGACCTCATGACTAGACCATGGCACCAAGTGCCACGTCCAATCTCCCCTTGAACACCTCCAGGGACGGTGACTCCACCACCTCCCTGGGCAGCACATTCCAATGATGAATGACTCGCTCAGTGAAGAACTTTCTCCTCACCTCGAGTCTAAACCTCCTCTGGTGCAGCTTGAGCCTGTGTCCTCTTGTTCTGGTGCTGGCTGCCTGGGAGAAGAGACCAACCCTTTCCTGGCTACAACCACCTTTCAGGTAGTTGTAGAGGGCAATGAGGTCACCCCTGAGCCTCCTCTTCTCCAGGCCAATCAATCCCAGCTCCCTCAGCCTCTCCTCATAGAGCTTGTGCTCAAGGCCTCTCCCTTGTTGCCCTTCTCTGGACACGTTCAAGTGTCTCAATGTCCTTCTTAAACTGAGGGGCCCAGAACTGGACACAGGACTCAAGATGCGGCCTAACCAATGCAGAGTCCAGGGGCACAATGACTTCCCTGCTCCTGCTGGCCACACTATTCCTAATGCAGGCAAGGATGCCATTGGCCTTCTTGGCCACCTGGGCACACTGCTGGCTCATGTTTAGGTGGCTGTCAATCAGCACCCCCAGGTCCCTCTCTATTTGGGAGCTCTTCAGCCACTCTGACCCCAGCCTGTAGCTCTGCATGGGGTTGCCGTGGCCAAAGTGCAGCACCTGGCACTTGGACTTGTTGAATGCGATGCCATTAGACTCTGCCCATCTGTCCAGTTGGATGAGGCAAGTTGTGCCTGCTACACCTTGTTATACAAAGGTGCAATACAATATGGCTAAATATTCATCAGTTAGTTCAGCAGCAGCCCCAAAGCTTCATCAGAAGAAGTGAAATTATACCCTATGTGTTCTGGTTGAAGAGAGCACTGTCATGTCTTCAGAGCTGTCACAGAATGAAAGACTGAAAATAGGTTGATTTTGTCTACATGAAGAAATCATGTTCCCATTTACCAAATAGACATTTTGAAAATGAAAAATGTTTAAGAAGGCTGAAAAATCTTGCAAAACTTTTCTTCCTAGATTATTTCCTGTGGAAGCTCCATTCTGTCACCCGTCAGTCCTTTGTGCTTGAATGAAATCCTGATTTCTGATTAACAATAAAAATGGTAACATTTGCTAAGGGCAACATAATGAGTTATGTTTAAAACAAAACTGGACAAGTTTTGTTGAGATAAACCAGCATGCTGGATGATCGCCACAGAATTTCCCATCCTACACCTATAGATGTTTTTAGCAGTGTATGTCAGTGCTATGGATTGAAGACGAGCCTTACATTCTAATGGTCTTCCTGTAACTGTGCTGTATAGTTTTTGGAACATGAAAGACTAAAACCATGATTTTTTTTCCTCCCCGTTGGATATTGGTTTCTTCCTGTTCCGAGTTAGTTTCTGTTCAACAAATACATTAGCAAAAACATATTCCAGAAGACACTGGGAACTGCTTCCCTCTTCCTTTTACTTATGTCAGTTGGTTTTGGGCTTTGTTCATTTTTGTTTGTTTGTTGTATTTTTTTTATAGACTAGAATATAGTAGAATAGAATAGAATAGAATAGAATAGAATAGAATAGAATAGAATAGAATAGAATAGAATTAAACAGGTTGTAAAAAAACTCCAAGACCATCCAGTCCAACCCATCACCCAACACCATCTGATCAACTAAACCATGGCACCAAGCACCGCATCCAGTCTCTTCCTCCAGTGATGGTGACTCCACCACCTCCCTGGGCAGACCAGTCCAATGGCCAATCTCGCTTTCTGGGAAGAACTTCTTAACATCCAGCCTACACCTCCCCTGGCACAGCTTGAGACTGTGTCCTCTTGTTCTGTCATAGGTTGCCTGGGAGAAAAGACCAACCCCCACCTGGTTACAACCTTCCTTCAGGGAGTTGTAGACATCAATAAGGTCTCCCCTGAGCCTCCTCTTCTCCAGGCTAAGAAACCTCAGCTTCCGCAGCCTCTCCTTATAGGACTGTGCTCCAAAGCCCTCCCTAAACTAAGGGGCCCAGAACTGGACACAGGACTCAAGCTGTGGCCCAACCAGTGCTGAGCACAGGGCAGAAGGACTTCCCTGCTCCTGCTGGCCACACTATTCCTGATACAGGCTAGCATGCCATTGGCCTTCTTGGCCACCTGGGCAAATGCAGGCACATGTTCAGCCTACTATCAACCAGTACCCCCAGGTCTCTTTCTGCCTGGCTGCTCTCCAGCCACTCTGACCCCAGCCTGTAGCCCGGCATGGGGTTGTTGTGGCCAATGTGTAGAACTTGGCACTTAGATGTGTTCAATCTCATGCCCTTGGACTCGTCCCATCTGTCAAGGTCCTGTCAAGGTCCCTCTGCAGAGCTCTCCTACCGTCTAAAAGATCAACTCCTGCCCTCAGCTTGGTGTCATCTGCAAACTTACTGATGATGGACTCAATCCCCTCATCCAATCATGAATAAAGATATTGAACAGGATGGGGCCCAGCAGTGATCCCTGGGGGACACCACTCATGCCTGGCTGCCAGCTGGATGTGGCACCATTCACCACCACTCTGGTTTTTAATAACAGAGCTGACAGAGCAAGCAAACAAACAAAATTAACAACAAAAAAAGCTAAGCTCCAAACCACTTTCCTATGACAAAATTACTGCACTGCTGCTTTGGCTCATATGCTGACTGAGTCATATATTTTTGTTGTTGTGGAAGTTAAGTTTCACTAACATAAGATGAAATATAGGAGAAAATAAATGAACATAGAGTGACCTCTGGCAACAGCTTTCCTTCCGTCCCCATCAGAATGTGAATGGAAATCACATCAACATTCAGGTCTTCTAAACCATCTGAGCAAACAAATCTTGGGAATAATGTGATATGATAGGAGTTTCTATAGGAACTTGTAGTGGAGATGCTCCAAAAAAGTTTAGTCCCCACTGTATATGGCAAATTACTCTGAAACTGGATTGAGTTTATCACATCTGCAGCTTAGAAGAAAATAAATTAATGTTTTGATAATTGCTTGGTAGTTCGTAATCATTTACACAAATTTTGCTTCAACTTTGTATCTCTGAATTAAATACTTAGGAAAAACCAATACAAACAGACAATGAGCACTAAGATTTCCCCTACTTACCCTTGGTCTTAGTCTATAGAGCTCCACTGCATCAACCCAGCTTCCCAGCCTCTGTTGTATTTGCCAGTGGGAGACTGTGGAAGTTTTAGGCTGATGCCTAGGAAAATTTTCCACAGACTGAATAGAAAAGTGTGATCATGTAAATAAATTATGATTGGATGTAAAAGAGAAAATAATGATAAGGTCTAAATAATCCCTAACACAAAGTTTGTTGTATAAACTAACTCCTGCTCTCTTTTTGGTTTCTTCACTCTAGCTGATCCTGGCTGGTGCTTTTGCTTGGCTGTTGCTGACTTTGGATGTGTTCGTGTTGTGGCTAAGTACTAGCAAGCTACTCTCCGTATTATTTTCTATTGCGTGCCTGTTTATGGTGAATAAGGACATTTAAAGTTTTCCTGTGTTTGAACTACTTAATAACAAGAAGATAAAATGCTATTGTTTCCAGCAAGCTGAAGTGAAAATGATACAATTATCAAAGAAGACTATATGGAAAGTGGACAGTAATTAATATTACATATACATTTCAACTGTATAACAATGCATTTTCACTTTATTTGCAAATTGGATCGGACCTGTAGTCTGTGGTAATGGTAACAGCATCAGAGTAATATTAAATACTTGTTTCTAATTTTGTCTTGATACAAAAAATGATTAAGAGAGGTCAAATTGATTTGGAAGAAAATAAATCTTGTCTTAAAAAACTAAGTGGAAGTCAGAGTTATCTGAACCTGTTTACACTGTGCTTTATATGTCCTGATAAATTATTTTTCCTTCAATGCTTCCTGATATTAGTCTTCTTTAGAGCAGATAAAGTGTTTATCACTAAGACATCAGCTCCTGCTGGGAGATGCATTCAATATTGAATGATGTAAGAAATAGACTTTTTTTTTAAAGCTAGTTTTATTCAGTTGCTTAACAAGTAAGAATATATTCAGATATCAATGGCAACTGACATTGAAGTGTTTTGTTTGTTTGGGGTTTTTTGGTTTTGGTTTTAGATGCTTGCTATTTTGTTCATTTGTGATTTTGCTTGGTTTTTTGTTTTGTTTTTAATTGAAGGTCAGACATTAAAACACAAAATCAAGACAAGTCTTTCTGAATTGGATGACTCTGTCCATCACATTTCCTTCCAGGTACAAATATTTTCAAGACTCTTCAAACATTAGGCAGTCTTTCTCCTAATATGTTAACGTTATGCACTTCAACATCAAAGAACCACATATGGGCTATGGAACAAACTGATGCCATGACACTACAATTAATAGGCTCTTGTAAACTTTAGGTATAAAACTAATTTTATTTATTTATTTTAAAAACATGTTTACTTCCCATTTGGAGGTAGTATAAGTTAACAAATACCTGTCAAGGAATTTTTTTAACTTATTCTAAATCAGAAAAGCTCCTTTTTAGCCATTGCTATCTATAACACTATATATTTGAGCAGTCATGAAATTTCATTATTTGCTCAGTAGAACATAAAGAATTTTAAAAGATACTTTTGTCATGGAAATACTTTGAGGAAAGCAAAGGAAGAAAATTTCTCTTCATCTTTTTTATGGAAATATGAAAATAAAAGAAACAATTGCTAGAAACTACTGTCTCAGTGGACTACCACGATCAAATACTTGTCAGTAGCAGAGGACTTGGACTTCTACAGTGACTTGTTCCACCCAAAAGGAAATTACTTGTTTTCACTCAGAACAGCCAGAATCTTCAGCTGAGAAATGCATTAAAAAGTCTCAGGTCTTCCAACTGGGATGTTAGGACTTTTCAAAATCAGTATCCTCAGATCAGTCTTACCTGCGAGAGAGAACAAAAGATCCTTCTAGCAAAGGGTAATGGATTTTTGTCATTGACATTTGGCAAATGAGGTCTGTTCCTCAATGGTAAAAATAATGACTAAAAAAACCCTAGAAACAAGCAAACAAACCAAAAAACCCCAAACAAAAACAGGAACAAGCAAAAAGAAACAAAAAACCCACCAAACACAACCCCAAAGTTTAATTATATTCTAATTGTAATAATAATAATAATAATATAACATGAAGTATTTTAAAACCTTTTGGTTTATAATTATCAGTCTGTCTCTCAAAGCAGGAAAAGAAATTTACCAAATTTCATTGCTAGAAACAAGATGATTTTTTTTCTTGATTTTATTTTTTTCCTACTTAGATTAAAAGCAAAAGCATTGCAAAAGCTTTTTAACAAATATAAAGTCAGAAAATCGCTCAAGCAAAACCAAGCTAACAAAAAACCCAAGAAAACTCAACCAAACAAACCAACTCTTAATAATATTGCAAGTAGTGAAAAAGTATAATAAAATTACTTTCATGAGAAAATATACATGTCACTGTGGTGGGCTGAGATTACCCCCCCCCCACCAAACTGGAAATTACCCTCAGAGTAAATTCCTTCCACAAAACAAACAAAGAAAAAAACCACCCAAGCTCAGAACTCTGAAGCAAAATGAAAGTTATATTTACAAGAGGTAAGCTAAAATCATTGCAGAGAAGTTAGTGCTGGTCTCTTCTCACAAGTAATTAGCTATAGAACAAGAGGGAATGGCCTCAAGCTATGACTGGTTAGGTTTAGGCTGGACAGTAGGGGAAAAAAATGGGAAGAATGGTCAGGCATTGGAATGTGCTGCCCAGGGAGGTAGTTGAGTCACCAGCCCTGGATGTGTTTAAAGGTAGTCCGGATGTGGTGCTTAGGGATATGGTTTAGGGGTGAACCTTGTAGAGTAGGGTTCTGGGTTGGACTTGGTGATCCTGATCTTTGCCAGCCTGAAGGTTTCTGTGATTCTGTTTATATAACAATGATTTTTTAAAAAAAAATCCCACTAGGAGCACCAAAGTATTACAACAGGAATTATGAAAGGAGATAGGAAAAGACATAAGAAATAAGCTGAATAAACATGAGGAAGCAAGAAGCAATTTATAAGCATAACTTTTTGTCAGAGCAGTAATCAGTATTTAAAACCACACTGAAATTGTAAGTCCACTAATTTCAGAATAGAAGGATCATGGAAAAGAGAAAGGAGGGGGCCTACAAGAAAGCTGGGGAGGGACTTTTTAGGGTGTCAGCTAGCAACAGGACTAGGGGGAATGGGAAAAAAACAAACAGAAATGTGTAGATTAGATTGGATGTTAGGAAGAAATTCTTCCCCATGAGGGTGGTGAGAGACTGGCACAGGTTGCCCAGGGAGGTGGCGGAAGCCTTATGCCTGGAGTTTTTTAAGGCCAGGCTGGATTTGGCTGTGAGCAACCTGCTGTAGTGTGAAGTGTCCCTGCCCATGGCAGAGGGAGTTGGAACTGGATGATCCTTGAGGTCCCTTCCAACCCTAACAATTCCATGACTCTAAGCTGGTATTTTGGTTCATTGGTTAATCTTTGTGTTAACAACAGATGCTCATTGGACCAATATTCATTGGGGCATATGGTAAATAGGGGTTGTTTGGTAAACAAGTGCCTCATGCTCATGTTCGAGCCTATGCCTGTATGCGTGTCAGTGCTGCTGTGGTCCACCTTGCCCGGGACTTGAACCAGCGCTCCAGGAGGCCTCGCGGTACACTGCCACCGTCACCCAGCTGCGTGCAGTGCTATGGACAGTACCCCGTGGGGTCAACTTCTGCATGATCCATTGCTGCAGGAGAAAACCACGGTAGCCCATGTGAACCAGCGTTCCTGAACTGCTACAGCCTCCCCCTGAGCAGGGAACCTTTGTAGTCTGGGAGAAGCAGCAGCCACGCGGCACAGCCACGCGGTCGGCACCATTTCCTATTTCCTTATTATGGCATATCCGTGCCACGTTCTCCAGACTACAAACACATTATCAAGGAAAGATTTTACGAAGTTCTCAGCTCGTGAATAAGCCAAGCCTTTCTTTACAGAATTTCAGTTAGGGTAGCACTCAAATCGCTCCGGGTGGAGGGTTGCCAGACACAGAGAAACCCCTCCCCCACCACTTTCCAAATCAGTTTCGATTCTAAGTTCTGTGAATCATTTGATTTGTTTGAAGTGCCCATACATAAACATTCTGTAAAGGTAGTTCCACCAACCGAATATCGATACCTGTGAAGGGTGACTGTAAATACCCCATTGCAGAGTTTGTATATATAGATAAACCACTAACATATATTCACTGATATCTTTGCTTCTCATTTCTGAGGGCACATTCACAACACTGATACAAGAGATATCTTCACACTCAGCTATGATTTAACTAAGGGCTTTATGCACAAACTAATTAATCACCATTTGGACACATTTACTGTGGCCCCATTTTAAAAAGCTCTGCAGAATTAATTTTGATTCTATCACCATCCATTTCTCTCATCAGTTTTATTGTTTTGCCCATTTTAATAAAATGCCTCAGCCCAAGTTCTGAGATGGTATTGAGAAGATTCAATTATAGTACATCCTTCAAGATCAGAATTAGGGAGCCACTTGTTCTTAAGATGTACTTGATTTCAGTACTAATGAAGACTAGCATTTCTTGTTTTTCCCACTTTGCTAAAGCTGTTTTGTATAGTGCATTTCATAATTGTTTGCATTGCTTCTATTCACTTTTGGAAGGATCCTGTGGTGCAGCTGCTGAAGGCAGGAAATGGAAAGGCTGAGCAGGCAGGAAACACTTGGATCTGCAGAAAGAAAAATGAGAGTAGTGACTCTTTCTAAGTTACCAGTTCCACAGGAAACAGGATCTATTCCCTTGAGAGAAGATTAGGTTCGGCCCGAAGGCAACTAATGCATTCTGGGGAGTCTGACTCCTCCTGAGTTTACCTCCACTCTGGTATTTGGCACTGAAGAGCCTCTTCCACTGGTGGTACTTGACAGTTCTAATAA
Source organism: Dryobates pubescens (assembly GCF_014839835.1). Classification (NCBI taxonomy): domain Eukaryota; kingdom Metazoa; phylum Chordata; class Aves; order Piciformes; family Picidae; genus Dryobates; species Dryobates pubescens. Next base: position 2,846,523 of record NC_071620.1, read on the forward strand.
TTATGGAAGAATGTAATTACATTCAATTAGGGACATTTTTTTTGTTTCATTTATTTTCTAACTGTGTCTTAGTAAAACTAACGTTTCAAATTTTGACTGTGCCTATGTTCACAAATGAGCTAGTAAAACAGCAATCTATGTGAAGATTACAAATAGTAAGAATGGCATCAAATCATGGAAAGAAACAAAGAGGTTTTCTGACTGCAATTTTAGTTGCAGTAACTTATCTACAGAAATGTGTAAACAGTGCCTTTAGGATGCGTACTAAGCACAAAGTACACAGTAAGCAGAAACCCAGACCCAAGAGGACTGAGGGAAAATGGAAGAATCAGGATCTTGTAAGAAGAAAATGTAGAATCTAAAGTTTGTAGTGTTTCGCCCCATGAAGTAGCTTTGCTTACAATTGCCAGTAGAACTTCATGCAGGAATATGACAGATAAGGTCTAGGCTGTCAGATGATCTGCCCTGAGCTAGAGACAACAAAACCCCAACCCAGCAGTAATTCCTGGTAAGCCAAACTAATTGGGCAGCATGAGAATATCTGGGAAATCACACACCTCTTATAAAATAGAATAGAATAGGATAGGATAGGATAGGATAGAATAGAATAGAATAGAATAGAATAGAATAGAATAGAATAGAATAGAATAGAACAGAATAAACCAGGTTGGAAAAGACCTCTGAGATCATCGAGTCCAACCTATCACCCAACACCATCTCATCAACTAAACCATGGCACTAAGCACCCCATCCAGTCTCTTCCTAAACACCTCCAGTGATGGTGACTCCACCACCTCCCTGGGCAGCACATTCCAAAGGCCAGTCCCTCTTTCTATGAAGAATTTCTTCCTCACATCCAGCCCAAACCTCCCCTGGCACAGCTTGAGAGTGTATCCTCTTGTTCAGGTGCTGGTTGCCTGGGAGAAGTGACCAACCCCCACCTGGCTGCAACCTCCCTTCAGGTAGTTGTAGACATCCATGAGGTCTCTTCTCAGCCTCCTCTTCTCCAGGCTAAGTAACCCCAGCTCCCTCAGCCTCTCCTCAGAGGGCTTGTGCTCAAGGCCTCTCACCAGCTTTGTTGCCCTTCTCTGGACATGTTCCAGCAAGTCAACATCTTTCCTAAACTGAGGAGCCCAGAACTGGACACAGGACTCAAGGTGTGGCCTAACCAGTGCTGAGTACAGGGGCAAAATGACTTCCCTGCTCCTGCTGGCTGCACTATTCCTGACACAGTCCTGGATGCCATTGGCTTTCTTGGCCACCTGGGCACACTGCTGGCTCTTGTTATACATAGGTTAGGAATGCCACAAATCTGAGGTCTTGCCATTTTAGCAGGATAAATAGTGGGAGGAAAAAAGCAAAACAACAACAACAACAACAACAACAACAACAACAACAACAACAAAACCCAAACCCAAAAAACAACAAACAAACAAAAAAAGTCTGACTTGTAGTTTAGGGAAGTGTTAGGAAAATCTTAAACATCCTTCAAAGGGAAAGTGGAAATGTACAGCAGAATATTATGTAGGTGTGAGAGACTAAAAGCTTGTCTTTCCTTGTATGACTCAACAAAGATAAAATCACTTGCTGCTTGCCCAGACAATAGCTGATATGTGATGGGCAGAGCCACTGGAACGACTCTTGGAAGGTACAAAGATAACATCAATCACTGGACCACAGCTGGCCTCACAACAATGGACCAAGGCCACCATCAGGAATATGCATAAGACAAGATAATCTCCACCCATCAAGTACCCTGGAAAGGGTGAGACAATGGATTCACCACCTGTTTCCTGATGTGTAATGAGTGTCGGGGCATGTAGATGGAGGAGGAGGCAGAGGCCCTCCCCCCCCATCCAGACCCCTGCCCAAACACACAGGAATGCACAGAAAGATTTCCTGGGGAACGATACCTGGATATTTACCTAAGGATTATTTCCTGGCCCCTGAATTCCTGAGGGACAATACTTGGACACATAGCTAAGGACTAAAAACTGTATAAAAGACTTGAGCCACTACTGGCTTGGCAGAAGAAAAATGCAGAATAAAAATGGAGATGAAGGAAAACACAGGAGAAGGACAATGCCGCTGAGAAGGAAAGCATGAGAGAAGGAAAAGCCCAGGACAATGCTGCTCCAGAGAAAAGAGGCCATGTAGCCTGGAAGAAGCAGACTGAACCTTCTCTCCGTGTCCTAAGATCCGCCTGCTGCAACTCATGGAGCTGAAGAGGCTGCTCAGAGGACCACATCTCTTCTCCAGCCAAAGCCTCAGCAGTGTTTCTCTACAAACCCAGCATCTCCTGCAGCACCTTTCCTCCACAGACTCAAACTGTCTTGGGGGGGGGGGGGGGGGGGGGGGGGAGTGAGGGGTGTGGTAATATAATTCCTTCCCTTCTCTTTCTCTCATCTCTCTCTCTCTCCTCTCTCTCTCCCCTTCTGATCCATCCACATTATTTATGTAATAAATAGTCTAGCTGTTGATATTTTGGCCTCGTTTGTGCCTCTCATTTCACGACATGGAAATATTCAAAAGAACTGAGTCTCTTTCCCTCTCCAGACCAAGACAGTAGGTAAGACAGATGAGTACATAAAAGCTATTTCCTTTTACTGGGAAACATTTTTACTGTGTTGCACCATGCACTTCTGAACAGATAAATGGGTATGAGTCTGAATTTCATAAATTGGCATTGCAAACTTACACTAGTTTTTTTTTTTTCAGATTTAAAAGTCCTAAGTTTAGTAAAAATATTTTTCATGTTTCAAAGTTGTTTTCAAAATATTAGATGGGGGAAAAAAGGGTCATCCATCTGGATTTCATCCTGCTTTTCCCCACACTTGACAAAAGCTTTGCCACTGACTTTTAATAGGAGTTGGACTTTTGAGGATTTTAAAATCTTTAAAATCTCTTTGATATAGTACTAAAATGTTTGACCAAAAGCTTGTCATGATTTATTATGGAAGTCATTGTAATGAGGAAATGGTGAGCTGGTCAATCAGTGTTTGTTTTCAACAGTCTTGTTAGGTTAAAGAATGCCCTAAACCATTAAATTTCCTGTTGACAGCAGGAAAAAAAAAAAAAAAAAAGATAATGATTTCCCCTTTGGTGTTTTCAATAAATTTATATTAATGGGTTTACATTCTGGTCTAAAAACCTTGAGCCAGAAATATGAATGTCTTTGTGATATAAACAGAACAACTTCATTTAGAGAGTAAAGCAGAAAAAGGTGGTCCTGGAATATAGCTTTTTGAGTAAGATCGTAGAGGCTACTTTAGTACTTTTCTTGCAAGTATGAAGTTGTAGTACCCTGTCTGAGATTTTCTTAGCTTTTTGAAATATATTTGTTATAGAAAGCAAAGTTCCTGAGAGAGAGGGGATGGGGGAGCAGCAACAAAACCAAGATTATATTCAACCCTTGCATTATTTTTTGGAGTCCCCAACATGCAGCTAATAGTGTCAAGATGAGACACCAAACAAGAGAATCCATTTTTGATAGAGTAATTTTTTTTGCCCTATATTTGCTTTAATATGTTTCATTTGTTTTCCTGGCTGCATTACCTTTCCTGGTGGTGCTATATAAGCTGTCATGCATTTTTTGCACTTGCATTCCCTATGGTAACATTCATGATGCTTGTGTTTGTCACCCTGTCACAATGGTTAAAGATTGTCCTGCTGCTGTTCCTTTTAATCGCATGTCTGATTTGGTGGACTACTTCATCAGTTGTTTGGTTAGGTCAGTTTTTGTATGAAGTGTCATCATTTATCAGTAATCTCACCTATCTGATGAATGGAACAGACCAGAGCACATATACACCCTTTGAGGGTTTCAACTATCCCTGGGACACCAACAACAGACTGCTTCTGTTGTCGTGTCTATTAAATTTGTGTATCTCCAATTTCTTCCAAGAATACCATTTGGTGACCTGCCCTGAGGCTGAATTATTATGAGTGGCAGTGTATGCAAGAATGTCTGGGCCAGTGTTTGGCCTGCTGGTCACCTCCTGTGTTTTGGAACTTCTGAGCAATTGCAAAATCCTAATGAGTTGGTGAAATGTTTGATAAAAGGATGTTGTCGGCTCAAAAATTCCTGGGAGACACAAATCACTGCAATGTGTTTGTGTAATGGTTTGAGCTGCATCATATATATGCCTACACTATTCTGAGCAATGCTGGCTGAAATTCTTACAACTTGTGAGATGTTATTGCAGTCAGGGGGGTGTGGGAGCTGGACTTGCTCTCTTTCCAGTTTCATTTTTTTACGACTTTCAGTTGGGTATTATTAAGTCCCTGTTCCAGGAGCCCTTTGTGACAAATGATGCATGATCCCCATTGTTGCTTCACAACAAAGCTTCAGAAATGCAGACTAACAGAATAGCATTTCAGGAGACAATTGCAGAACAAAGACGATGACGAAGAAGATGACGAAGAAGATGACAAAGTAGATGAAGACAAAGACAAAGAAGATGAAGAGGATGACAAAGAAGAAGACAAAGAAGATGAAGAATAAGGTGAAGAAGTAAAAGACAAAGATGAGGAAGAGGAAAAGGATGAGGAAGAGGAAGAGGGAGAGGAGGAAGATGAAGACAAAGAAGATGAAGACAAGGAAGAGGAAGGTGATGAAGAAGATCAAGGAAATGAAGATGGAGAAGAAGATGAAGAAGAAGGTGAAGAAGATGAAGAAGATCAAGAAAAAGAAGATGGAGAAGAAAAATCCTTTCTTGCCCAAAGTAGCTGATTTTTATAGTGTATCTTACCTTGCATATTAACCCAGTTAACCAATAAAATTCAGCCCTGCACACAAGCTAAAAATATTCCCCTATAAAAAGCACTAAAAATAGTTCTCTATAAAAGCAAGCCCATCACCTGCACAGGTCTGGTTTCTACAGGATGTTTTCTTGAGGCAGGCATGCAATGTTTTTCTTTTGTTCTTTGCAGCATGTAGTTCTTCAGTTAGGAAATCTTAGCTTTTGTTATTTGCAGAGCAGCTGCCACATCTCCCCCTTTTCTTTATATTTTAGAACACCTTGGACAGTTAAGGCAACTGCAATACTTGCTACCACATTTTTCATTTTTATAATCATTGATCAAAAAACTTGTAATATAAATACAAGCATCAAAGTTATTGCTATTCCTACCACTATAAAAATCCACACTCTTAAATTTAAGCCACTAAATTGATTTAACCGTTTGAGATTATTACCCAAATCATCTGTGATATTCTGATGAGTCAATGTTTGTAATTTGGTTATTTTATCTTCTAATTGATCATGCAGCATTTTAACATTCCTTTCCAGTGCTAGGTCATAAGCTCCTAATAAAAGATAATTTATTTGATCCCATTTATGTTCTGAACTATTTCACTTTAAGGCAGTAACACACAACATGTGAACATGTTCCCTAATCATGCAATAATTGGGCAGTCACAATAATCAGTGCAGATTCAGAAGTCTTCTGGTTTCATTTACATGGGATACGCCTCACACCACTGCCATCAGTTCAGTTCAGCATGGCAGTCATTGTGGTCAGTCTTAGGTCAGTTGACTTCCAACTTTGTGGACACTGCAGTCATGGCAGTTAGCCTTCATTTGTATGTGGTGTTCCTAGTGGTATTTTGCCTATGCATTGATTCCTGAGTTATCAGCTGAGATGTTTGTGGTACTGGGTTGTGGAACTGATCTTTCTAGCTCATGACGTAGCTTGACTGTTTTTGCTGCTATCCACTGAGAACCTGTGGGTGACAAAACACACATAGGGCCTTTCTCTCCATTAACAAATCAACTGGCCTTTTCTAGGCTGACTCTCTCTGGGTGATGTATATGGAGATTTGCCCTTTTTTGTTTTCTTTTAAGGCAGGAGTTTCCATGTAGCATGACCATGTTTGACTGTTGCTTGTGCAGTGATGTCATAGGGAATGCTCATCCCATGCTGAATCTGCCATTGCGGCAAAATGATTGTGTACTAGCCCATTTACTGTAATAACAACTGTTCTTTTTCCCCTAAATCTCAACAAAATCCTTATCTCACAACACTGTCATGAATATAAAGAAAAGACCAAAACCAGCCCGTAATAGCCCTGTTTCAAGGTCTTGACTTTATCCATGCTAGCACCAGAAATCTGTGCCAAACCAAATGACTATGTTAAAGTTAGAATATTGCATTAATTTCTGTACAGTTAGCATGGTGTCCTGTCTCAGAACCTTCTCTGGAGCAATTGGAGTCACTCTGGGAAACTGAGGCAGCTAGCCTTTTGTTAGTGCTACCTCTGGTTTTGCCACTTTACAGTTCCTGCACTCTTCTCAAAAGAAAAGAGGTGGGTTAACCATCACACTTATTCATGTTCTCACCCTTGACACACAGGATTTTCCAAAGAGATCCACCTGATTGCTTGAACTGCCTAGTTTGAACTGGTCTCCCAGGAGGACATCTATTTCTGATGGCTGAGACATGGATCTATTCAGAAAGGGAAGGGGCGGTAGCATTCCCCTTCACCAACTTGGAAATGGAGGTCTTAAGTTCCTCTTTCAGCTTCCTCATGCCATCCTTCATCTCTCCAACCAAAGTTTTTGTGGCTGAGACCAATGTATTGTGTGATAGACCATCTTCCAGTTGCCTTGTTTGGTCAACAAAATCACCAGCATGGAAGGCATCCCCCCATCGTCTTTTCCCACAATTCTGCTTGCCAATACAAGAGCATAAGAGGAAGGAGCAAGCTTAGCAAGCTTTTTCAAGAGAGCTTTCCCCACGGGAATTTTATTGGGATCCTGTGTGCCATAATTCCCATAAATTACCTCTCTCATAGCCAGATAGTGCAGACATTTGATACCCTGTTCAATTCCAGGAGGATTCCAGGTTAAATCATCTCTGGAAGGGAAACGCATTAACACAGCCAAAAGAAGGTGTGTCCAGAGGGAAACTGCACCAATATCCTTCCCTATATTCTTATCAATTCCACCATCTCTAGCTAAAGACCTCAGCTGTCTAGCTGATTTGGTGTTTACTTCTAAAGCATCTGCATCTCCATCAAAACACCTCACCAGCCAACTCATCACCGATTCATTATCTCTTCTGGTATAATCCTTCCTTACATGCCTCAATTCCTTCCTAGGCATTGTCTCTATATCCTCCTTAGCTTCATCTGAGTCATTATCACCATCTTGTCTTCAAAATTTTCAGTGGATATCCCTAAGACTATAACAAAGTTCTCTACAGCATGGCCTCATACTTGTAAAAATCCTCAGCATGAGATGTACCCTGTCCTGTGTCATCAGTATCAGTTAGTGGTTTTAATAGCCAAACAACATCCCTAAGACTAATGTCATCTTCCTGAGATGTACCCTGCCCTGCTTGATCATTCTGACTGTCATCCGAGTCTTTCTCCTCTTTCTTTTTTGCCTTGCATGGAGCACAGAAGGCTGTAGCCTGGGAAGTACCTTCCTCTGGATCATCTAACACTGGCTTGTCTGTGTTTTGCCTTTTGTGGAGTCAGACTGCAGATGCTGGTCCGGCTACTGGTCCGGCAGCTGCAGGCAGAGCTGTGTTTGCTTTGGCAGCCTCGGTACTAGTGGGCGCAGTTCCATACTCAGAATCAGCACCGCAGGCACAGCAAACAGACTGCGATGGTTGACTCCATCTGGGGAATTCGCTGCTGCTGTCACCAATGCTTGCCTGCATTTGCCATTGCTGCTGCCCACAGCCAAATTCTCCATCAGTGCCACTGCCAGCTGCCGCACACTCCCCCTCCCCGCACCCCCCAGGGGCTTTGCCACTGCCGCCACCCATGCTGCCCTCCATCCTTATCCATACGAACGGTTTCCAAGTCACCTCCTGATCCCACACTGTTGTCGGGGGCGGGGTGAGGGAGGCACCTAGCTCCTTTTCCCAAATTCCCAGGAATGGCCATTTTAGCACACAACAGACTGCTTGCCTCTGCGAGCATTGGCTTTGCCCCCACCACAGCTCAGAGACTACTCCACGAGTCCCTGCCTCCTCACTATCTCCTGCCTCTGCCTTCAGCACCGCTGAAATGGCAGAGCTACTGCCGGCTGCCATATCCCCCTGCTGCCTGCTTTCCTCTTTGCTTGAGCGATTAGAACTTGATTTGGACCGCCTGCACCTTCTCCTCCTTCTACATAATATTCATAATTAATCTTACTGATTACCTTTGAGTGCGTTTCTTGTTACTATTTTCCTATAAAGCTTTTTAAAATAGTCTGCTAATGCTAAAACTGGAGAGAAAGATTTGAAAATACCCACAAAAACTGGTCAGGATTTCTTGCACCAAAACAGAGTGATTTTACCTAGAAGGAGGTTCTTCATATAGGTAGAGGCCTTTTGTGGATTTAATTATTACATCTGTTTTGAACCTTAGTATTAAAAAAACCCAAACCCAACAAAACCCAACAAAACCACTCCATAAACAGTGACACAAAAATAAAAAACTTCTGGGTGGATTTTTCTATGCTGAGAGGTCAATTAGAATGCTTCTGAACTGCATTCTTAAGAAGAAAAAATTAAATTACAAACAAGTCTAATGATTTTTTAAAAAATATTGTGCTTCTGAAGAAATTTGTGTAGATTATTTTGAAAAACTGGCCAGTTTCCAAGAAGCAGTTATCAAACTGGGAAAGACTCTAACATGTAACTATAGTAATCAGTCTACAGGCATGATAAATGCATCTGCAGTTGGACCAGTTGGGATTTCATGGTCTGAAGTATTATGAATTTGTTAGTGCTGTTTGATTTTTTTCCCCTGCAAAGTGACTCCATCATATTATTCATGTTATTTGGTGGGGGGTGGGAATGTCAAAATGGAAAGGTCTAATATTGGATTGTGTACTGACTCCAGGCAATCTGTTCTTGCCCAGAATAATTTTCCTATCTGTTGATAGATACTTGCTGTAATATTCACAATCCATTTGTGGCTGGTCACAGACCATTAACTATCTGTTCCTCTATTAAGAAAACTTCTTTTTATAATGTAAGCATTTAATTTTAATAAACTTTATCTGCTAAGCATTTGTCTTGCACATAATAAGGAACTGCTTCAAACATGATCACTGGCCCATACAAAAGCAATAATATTTTTGATGGAATTCTTTGGCTATAAAAGGGAAAGACATTGTATAGATTATTGTAAATGAGAACTGTATCTCAAAACCATGATAGGAACAAGAAGTTTTGCAAAAATAGTCAGGGGGTTGGAGCAGCTCTGCTACAAGGACAGGCTGAGGGAGATGGGGGTGTTCAGCCTGAAAAAGAGAAGCAGGGAGACCTAATAGCAGCCTGCAAGGACTTGAAGGGGGCTACAAGAAAGATGGAGAAAGACTCTTTGCAAAGGACTGCAGTGAGAGGACAATGGGCAATGGCTTCAAACTAGAGAAGGGCAGATTTAGATTGGATATCAGAAAGTTCTTTACTATGAGGGTGGTGGAGCACTGGGACAGGTCGCCCAGGAAGGTGGTTGAGGCTCCTTCCCTGGAGATTTTCAAGGTGAGGCTCAATGAGTCCCTGGGCAGCCTGATCTAATTGGGGATGCCCCTACTGACTGTGGGGAGGGTGGACTGGATGAGCTTTGGAGGTCCCTACCAGCCTGGACCGTTCTATGATTCTACATCCTGATGTATTTATCTAATGTAAGAGCACATAAATAGAAAGTGAGCTGTGGAGTGTAGATTTGGTTTAACAGATTAAATTATGCAGCAGAGATAAGACCTGCTACAGCCATATTTATAAAATATTTCAAACGTGATATAGCTGTTGAGTGTTTGTCAAAAAAATACATTTACCTGTCTTGTTGGTTTAAGATGATTTGGTGAACATAATGAAACATAGCCACCAACTGCAACAAAATTGTGTCTATGAAGCCCAAAAAGCACAGCCAACAAAAGAATTGAGATTACTGGAGTGACCCTTAGTTTCAAAATGAGACAGAACTGCAACAGAAATTAACTTCTGTGCTAACCTGTAAGATTACAGAGGAACACTTAGAATCAGAGAATCATAGAATCAATACAGTTGGAAAAGACCTCAAAGATCATCAGGTCCAACCTTTCACCAAAGATCTCATGAGTAGCTAAACCATGGCTCCAAGTAGCATTTGAATTTTCCACTAACAACAAAATTACTGATTTTCTGGTGGTTTTATGGTGGTGGGTTTTTTTGTTTGTTTGTTTGGTTGCTTGGTTAGAATAGAATAGAATAAACCAGCTTTGAAGAGACCTTCAAGATCATCGCGTCCAACCCAACAACCAATCCAACACCACCTAAACAACTAACCCATGGCACCAAGCACCCCATCAAGTCTTCTCCTGAAAACCTCCAATGATGGCGACTCCACCACCTCCCTGGGCAGCCCATTCCAATGGGCAATCACTCTCTCTGTATAGAACTTTTTCCTAACATCCAACCTAAACCTCCCCTGGTGCAGCCTGAGACTTTGTCCTCTTGTTCTGGTACTGGCTGCCTGGGAGAAGAGGCCATCATCTGTCTGTTTACAACCTCCCTTCAGGTAGTTGTAGAGAGTAATAAGGTCACCCCTGAGTCTCCTCTTCTCCAGGCTAAGCAACCCCAGCCCCAGCCTCAGGGTCTCCGGAGACCCTGAGACAGCCTTAAGCTGGCTATAGAATGCTTCATCAACATCATCTTCCTGGTTGGGTGGTCTGTAACAGACTCCAACCAGGATGTCTGCCCTGCTGGTCTTCCCTCTAATTCTTACCCACAAACACTCAACCCGATCATCTCTAATCTCCAGCTCAATGGCATCTAGTGCCTCCCTGATGTACAGGGCCACCCCTCCACCCCTTCTTCCTTGCCTGTCTCTCCTGAAGAGCCTGTAGCCATCAATTGCAGCACTCCAGTCATGTGAGCTATCCCACCACGTCTCTGTGATGGCAACTACATCATAACTTTCCTGCTGCAACAAGGCTTCCAGCTCCTCTTGTTTGTTACCCATGCTTCGTGCATTAGTATACATGCACTTCAGCTGGGCTGCTGGTTTGGCCTCTGACCCTAGCTTACTGCCCCCAGACTCTTGCCTGAGGGGACTATTTTCAGACCCTTCCCCCTTCGAAACTAGTTTAAAGCCCTGTCAATGAGAGCTGCCAATTCCCTTCCCAGAATCTTTTTACCTTTGGGGGACAGGCCATTCTCATATACTGTGACCTTTCCCCTTCTCTAGACAGATGTACTCCATCTGTTGCCAGCTGGCCTGGTGCAGTAGAAAGTTTTCCAAAATCAAAAAACCCAAAATTCTTTTGGCTGCACCAGCCTCTAAGCCACTTGTTAACTATAGTTGCTGACCTGCTCCTTATGGTATTCCGTCCTGCAACTAAGGGTATTGGTGAAAAAACTGTGTGCACCTGACCTCTCAACCAGGTCTCCCAGGGCCCTGAAGTAATTTTTGATAGCCCTGGAAGTTCTGGTTACAACATCATCATTCCCTGTCTGCATAACTAGTAAAGGATAGTAGTCAGAGGGCTGTACCAGGCTAGGCAGCCGACTGGTAACATCATTAACTTGGGCTCCAACTTGGGGTTGGTTTGGGGTTTTGTTTGTTTGTTTGTTGAGTTTTTTAGGGGGTGCACTCTGTAGTTTATTTTGTTTATATAGAATAATAACTGAAAAGACTTGGGCTGTGAAGGCTGAGATCCTACAGGTAATCTGGAACTTCATTTAACAGAAGCTGACCAGCTCTGGTCAGTTTGTGGAGAGATCTGTTCTATTTGCCTTCCACCTTAACTCAATTTCTTTTTTCTCTTTTTTCTTTTTTTTCTTTTTTTTTTTCTTTTCAGTTCTGTTTTACTGAAGACTTCACCTGCTTACCAGTTTTCTTGAAGAAAACAACAACAGTGTTTCAGCTGTTTTTTATTCCTCTGTGTTGTGGCTTCCTTTTTTTACTTTGCTTCCTGGCTCTTCATTTCTTCCACTTAGTTTCTTGTTTAAATATGTTCTTCTGCAGCTTCCACTGTGGTTGTGTGGTGGGTTAACCTTGACTGGAAACCAGGTGCCTACTACACCACTTTGTGTTTCCTGCCTCCTCAGCAGGAGAGGGGGAAGAAAACAAGATGGGAACAACCAAAAGGGCACATTTGAAAAGAAAGTAAACCAAAAGTTTTTATTCTTTTCTTCACACTCGTGGATGATGCCCAGCCACTTCCCAGAAGGCAGAGTCTCAGTAGGTATAACAGTGGCAATCACAAGGTTTAATGACGAATTAATTTCTCATCTGAATTTTGCCCTAATGCCAACCTTGGCTGTCCAGGGCGGACAGCACAGCCAACAAGGATGACATCCCCTCCAAGCCAAAGCAGCAGCACCCTTCCTCCACAGACCCAAATCATCTTAGGGCCAGGGGGGAGGGTAGTAGTATAATTTTCTTCCCTCTCTCCTTTTTTTTCCTCTCTCTCTCCCTTCTTCTGCTCTGTCCACTTTATTCTGTTCATAGCTTCGCTGTTGATATTTTGGCCTTGTTTGTGCCTCTGATTTCATAGCAAGGTAATGTTCAAAAAGAACAGAGTGTCTTTCCTCCTCTGGACCGAGGCAATTTCACTAGCTGACTTCAGTACTGAACAGATGGAGAGGAATTGGACTGACTTATCTATGCTGTTTGTAACTGTGGATGTGCCATTTTTAACCCCTGTGTGTCATCTGTGTGTGCAGCTGTGTGCATGCGTGTATCTGTGTTTTGATTGGGATTAAATTAGCCAGTTGGGAATTATAAAAATGTAGTTATGTTTATTTTGCCAAAAACCCCACCCCAAAATTACGTACAAAACTGATTAAATTTATTGACAGGTTCTATTTGGTCACGAATTCTACCAGGATGCTTATGGGCAACTTTAGTACAATTTAGAGAATTCAGAAAATGGAAAAGGCTAAGACACAACATAGCTTTGCCCCACTTATAAAAGTAGAGGCAAGCCAGGATCTTAGGGATAGCCAATGAGTCGGATTTTACTCAGGAGGACAGAGCAAGAATTTAGAGATGGTCCCTAGGTCTTTCTTCGGTGGCAGGCTCCAGAACTGCAAGTTTATAATCCAATGTGGGGATAACGGAGCACAAATCCAAAGGAAAAGGGACCTGCCAAAATCAAAGTGTCCTTAGACACAGCTCCCATGAGGCAAAACTCCTTCAGCAACACTCTCTGAGCAGTACAAGTGAAGCCGCACTGCCGGCCTGTCGCAGCTAACAGCCGCAGTGATACTGCAGGCAGGGTGGCTCCAGCAGCAGGCAGGGAGCAGGACCCCAGGGCAGGCAGGTCCGGGGAGAAGCCAGCTCCGAGTGCTGATCTCTCCAAATCTGCCACGAATCCAGAGCAAGAGCAGAGTCCAAAATGACCGCCAAAAACTGACCCACAAATGAGAGCCAAAATGAAAGTGCAGACCGCTTTCTGGTCACTCTATTTAAGCCTTTCCTAGACAATGTGTCCAGTGCCAATATATCCTGGGCGTGAAGAACTCAGCCCATCACAGTTCTGAATCCCAGAGTGGGCTTCCCCGCATGGGTGATTACATGAGAGGGACTTCAGCTCTCGGTGGGAAGAATGGAGCCTTTTACCTGTCCCCCAGGGGGAGGGGAAGGCAATTTCGCCCTTTGTCTTCCCCCATCAAACCTCCACTGATGGAGGTGGGGGAATGGATGTTTGGAGCACAATCTGCATATTAATAGTATGGGATGTGCTCTCAGCTTCACTGCTAGCCAAATCTGGGGACACAGAGCTGCTACATCATTGCATCTAGAAGTCTACTGTATTTTTTAAATATAAAACACAAGCTGATGAAATAAAAATAATGAACCCATATTATCTCATGTTTAAAACAAGTTAAAGTAAAATAAAAAAAAAAATCACTTTACATATGGTCAAAAATTAAATGTTAGACAAAGTTGACTGGAAGAGGTTGAGACTCTTGGAATTATTAAGGGGGGAATAATCCCAGTAGAATTAGAGGAAAAAGAAGATTCAAAATCAAATATTCATCTTTTCCCACCAATATATGAAACATTTGTGAACACTGGAAGAAGGCAGGGGTGGTGGTGGTGGAATCCCTTAAATATTGTTGCATGCTGCATCAAATGGAAATCTTAGATATTCCATAATTGTTGTAAAATTACACAGTGTGCAAAATTATGTCTTCCAGACTCTGTGAACAGATGAAGGTTCACTCATCTGAGATGGGAATGAAGAGTATAGCTATGTCCCCAAAATACATACATAGTGCTTTACACCTTGTGGAATATTTAACACGTAGTTTCAGCTGACTGACTGGATCTGCAAGAAGCCAGGAAAGAATCAGTGACATTGCTTGTCAGACACCAGTAGGCAGTGAGAACCACAGATAGAAGATTATTTAAAATATAGACACACTTTTTATTTGTATGAAAGACTCCAAAAATTCACATTGCACTTCTTCCTACACTTCTCCCATTGCAGGTTTAATGAATCTGAGAGGGATACTGGAAAATTATTCCATTTGCGGGTGCGGACTTTAGCAAATGTGTCTTTTCTGTGTGAATGAATTCCAGATTGCCACTTTTGCTTGGGAGTAGTTTACTTCAAGTGCTTGCTGTTAGAAGTTTATAGATTGTTTGCAACTCCTTCATCATTACTCAGGATAACCAAGCAGTTCTTTTCCTATTTGTTAACAAAAACCCAAGAAAAGCAGCAAACGCTTCTTGGCTTTGACTTCCTTGTCTCCTGAAGTCCCTTCCTTTCTCTATCCACCTCCCTTTACTGACTAATTCTCCTATCTCTTCACTTTGCGATATGTAATAGAGAGCCTAGGGTACAGGGCTAATTCTATTTGTAGGGTGGATTTTTTTGGGTATTTTTTATTGACTCAAGTCATAGTTACAAGGTCAGCTTGGTTTGTCCTTCTAAAATATATTAATTATTTGTTAAAGTCACACTAAAAAATATTGACAAGTCCAATTTCAGAACATTTATTTGTTGCATCCTTCCAAGAATCTGTCCATGTGATAAAGTGGTGAGCAAATTCCACTAGTAACCTGGGAATTTCTTTTCTCATAATGAGGCAATTACAACATTAGCCTCTCTGATAGCATGAATACTGTTAGATCATACTTCAGTCTGATGCTAAGACCATTGCATTAGCACATAATTCTTGATTATCCTTTTCCAAAATGATGTAGTCACAACTATTAACTCTGTTACACCTATTTTCTTTGTAGTATTGACATCATTAAGGCATGATGTTGACTCTTGGCTTCTAGCATTTTACCTGTTTCCTAGGGTAGAACAGTATTTTTCCATATTGTTCAATACCTCCATTGTGTCACAAATACTTCTTAGTGTGATTTGTCATGAAAAGTTACCATGAAATTAATAAACTTTTAAGCTTACTATATAAAAGCATTTTTTCCCTTCCATTATGGAATTAATGAGAAATACTAGCAGTATTGTACTAATTTAGCTGAAGGCAACTGTGTTTAGCTCAAGTATTGAGTGTTTAGGTCAAGTCATGGAAATGAATTTTCTAATTAAGAAATTGTTTCCTATCCTGTTGAAGTTAATAGGAGGCTTATATTGAATTTACATGAATCTTGAGAAAACCTACAACATTGTAATCCTTAGAAAAATTCTGACCCATGTTTTGTCACCATGTAATGCTCTTCTTTGCTTGTTCTGTTTATTTGCCAGAGGCAATAGCTGCGAACCTGTAACATTATTTCAACCAAAGCTGCAAATTCATTTTTGCTGTTTATGTACACCTCCTCTAGAAGAAATTGACTTGCATCTCTCTGACATCTGCCTACAGAATTGATATTGCAGAGCTTATAAGAATGTCTGGGAAAATGAGAGGATTTCAAGAATCCTAAGGGGCAAACAGAGGAAAATGCATGAAGCTGCCTGCTACAGGTTTGAAATTTGCTATAAGTGTTTCATTATATTGTTAGTTTTGTGCTTTATTCTCCAATCAGGAATTTCTTAAATGTCTGCAAGATCACTTTTCCCTAATGCAGCCACACATGTATGACATGTATTTAACTTTGTTCCTCCCATGGAGAAAAAGAAAATGTTAATATTTTTTTCACACAGTTTAATGTGATTTATAATTCTGATTCTTATTACTTAGTAGAACTTACTGAAAACAGCAGGCTTCAAAAGATTGTGTCGTTAAAATAAAAAATGTTGAGCAGTAAGTTATTCTCAAATCTTCTGTGAAAGAAAAAAATAGATATTCTGCTGATTCAGGGCAATGATGTAAACTTAGACATTATTCATCTTGTAGAGCTAGTAGTCAGTAGTGTAGTATTGGTCTTGGCTGGGGGCCACATGCCTGCCAAAGCCACTCCATTACTCCTCTTCTTTAGATGGACAGCGGAGAGGTAAAGCATAACAAGAAGCCTGTGGGTCGAGACAGAAGCAGTTTAATAGGGCAAAAGTGAAAACAAACACCAGGGTACAGAAACAAGAGTAAAAAAAATAAGTCTGGCTACTTCCTGGGAGGCAGAGCTGCAATGCACATAGCAGTTGGTCCAGAGGACAAACACCATTAACACCTCCCTGCCCTTTTCTTCTTCCCCTAGCTTTTATATCTGAGCTGACATCATATGGTATGGACATATTGGTCAGTTGGGTCAGCTGACCTGGCCCTATGCCCTCCCAAGATTTTGGCCACCTCTCAGCCTACTGTTGAGGGTGGGAATGTTAGAAAAGCACAGCCTTAATGCTGTGCAAGCACTGCTCTGCAGCAGCCAAGACACTGGTGTGTCATCAACACCATCCCATCTACATATCACAAGGTGCAATGGGGAGAACTAACTCCATCTCAGCCAAATTACATTGCTTCTGGAGCAAAATGTTAGAGAGGTATTGAGAAATCTTTCTACCAATTTAGTCCAACCCATCATCCAACACCGTCTACTCAACTAAACCACGGCACCGAGCACCCCATCAAGTCTCCTCTTAAACACCTCCAGTGATGGTGACTCCACTACCTCTTCACTCTCTATGAAGAATTTCTTCCTAACATCCAGTCTAAACCTCCCCTGGTGCAGCTTGAGATGTGTCTTCTTGTTCTGGTGCTGGTTGCCTCATGTGGTGGTTTAGGCTGGGTGCTGGCCCAGATGCCACTGCGCAGGCCACACCTGGGAGGTCCCAAGGGGTGGGCCCAGCCCAGGGGGTGGCCACAGGGAACCAGGTATTCCATTCCCATAATGCCCTGCTCCCCTATAAAATGTCCATGTGGGGTCTTCACTTCCTCTTTCATCCCCTGCTGCTGCCTAGGTACAATGGCTGAGCTGCCTCCCTTGGGCCTGCCCAGGACCAAGGCTGGGTTGGGGGGGGAGGAAAGAGCCCTGAGGGGGGTTTGGGTGTACCCCCAGGTGGGGATGGGATGTTTCTGGGTATGTTCTGGGATCTCTCTCTTGTCATGGTGCTTGTGGGTCTCTGTAAAACTTTAATTGTTGTTTTTCATTGTTTTCCTATTTAAACTTTCCATCACTTTTGCAATCCGTTTGCCTGAGTCGTTATTTCTGCCTGTGGTGGGGAGGGGATCTGCCCCAACCCATTACACCTGGGAGAAGAGACCAACCCCCACCCACCTACAACCTCCCTTCAGGTAGTTATAGAGAGCAATAAGGTCTCCCCTGAGCCGCCTCTTCTGCAGTCTAAGCAACCCCAGCTCCCTCAGCCTCTCCTCACAGGGCTGTGCTCCAGACCCCTCCCCAGCTTTGTTGCCCTTCTCTGGACATGTTCCAGCAAGTCAACATCGTTCCTAAACTGAGGGGCCTAGAACTGAACACGTGTTTCTGCAGTGTGTAAGGTTTTTGTCACAAAGGCAATAAACAAGTATGGGGTTTTTTGGCCAGTTCTTGTAGTGAGTTAAAATAGTCATGTGGTTTGAAAAGCAAGATCCTCTAATAGACTCAAACACAATACTTTTAAATGAATTGCTGTGATACAAGCTTGTATTGTGGGTTAGGTTTTGAAAAGCCATTAGAACACCATTAGATATACCTGTGTTATCTGACTATGCTTTGTGAACACAGTGACATAGAAACCACAGTTTCAGGTTAAAGAGAAGAAACAGGATACAACCTGGTTATCTCTGTTATGGTATCTAGTGTCTGGGCTAATCCTTTACTCAGAAATGCAGAGGTAGAGCCCTCTGGATTAAGGGGCATTTAGGCTTAGTGTAGCTACCTCCTAAAATAAGGAGGACAGAATCAGAAGTGTGCCTACTTGTTCTGACTTGCACTGCGATCAAAATGGTGCTGAATGTAGAGTTAAAGGTATTTCCAGTATCCTTTCAACTGCTAACCAAGTTCCAGTTCAAGCATGTTAGTATATATTGCTCTTCTAGTCCTGGAAGGGGATGGCTAGTGGCATGGCTGTATCTGTATTTCAGTTGGTGGCCAGTCACTAATGGTGATCCCCAGGGATCATTGTTGGGCCCCATCCTGTTCAATATCTTGACTGATGTTCAATATCTTGATCTGGACAAATGGACAACAAGCTGGGGTCAGGTGTTGAACTGTTAGAGGGTAGGAGAGCTCAGCAGACAGGCTGGACAGATGGGCAGAGTCCAGGGACATGAGACTGAACACATCTAAGTGCCGGGTTCTACACATTGGCCACAACAACCCCATGCAGTGCTACAGGCTGGGGTCAGAGTGGCTGGAGAGCAGCCAGGCAGAAAGGGACCTGGGGGTACTGGTTGATAGTAGGCCAAACATGAGCATGCAGTGTGCCCAGGCAGCCTGGGCACTTGCCTGAGATTCAGTTTGGCCAATAGAGCAACTGAAGCAAGCAGAATGGTTAACCAATAAAATGGGCTTCTGCTAGGCTGTGACCATAAAAGGCAAAGACATAGGCCTAATCCAGGAGAGGCATGGCCATTGCACGTGCTCTTTTACCATAAAGGGAGAACATATCCCAAGTTTCCCAGACTTTCTGGTGCCTGGGTTCTTTTGTCCTTTTCCCATGTTTCCCCAGACCCCTGCAGGAGGGAGGGGAAGAGTGGGATCATTCCTGAACATGCCAGGACTTGTTCTGTGTTTGTATTTGGCCCATTTGGCCCTACGACCACAGTGTTATGTCACTCTATTCCAACAGTGCTGAGCAGCTCAGCCGCTGTGTGGAAGCTGAGGGCACAGTAGTACTTTCTGTTTTTCTCACCTGGCATATACCAGTACCCACAACCTCTGCCTTACAAATGAGAGTTTTGCTTACTTTAACAAGTGCTCCCTCACTGAGCTAAAGAAAATCTGTGTACAAGGCAGTATCTGCAAGTTGGTACTCTTACTTGTAGTTTTAGTAGGACAGGGTTGTTTATGCAGTCTGATATGCAGGCTCAGTCTGTCAGAGTAAGATACCTGTAAAATCATCATTTGTCTCCTGCTTGGGAACTCGTGGAGAAGAAGGTATCCTGTTCGGGCTAATAGACTTGAGAATTTATCCTGAGGGGCAGAAAACTATCTCAGTGTCTCAGAACAGGTTTTCAGTCTGCAAAATGGAATTGCAGCAATTGTAGATGCTAAAATTTTGACGATGCTGTAATGCATGTGTAATGGGTTGGGGCAGATCCCCTCCCCACCACAGGCAGAAATAATGACTCAGGCAAACGGATTGCAAAAGTGATGAAAGTTTAAATAGAAAGCAGTGAATGTTACAGAGAACCCAAAGCGCAGTGACAAAGAAAGATCCCAAAGCAGACCCAGAGGCATCCCATTCCCACCTGAGGGTACACCTGAGACCCTCAGGGCTCCTTCTTCCCCCTCCCTCTGCTGGGCTAGTCTCAGCTGGCCAGGCCTGAGACTGCCCATCCCCCTGTGGCCTTGGGCCTAGCCAGGCCCAAAGCCAGGAGACATCTCCCCCAGTTACCGGCTGGTGGAGGAGGAAGAAAAGAGAGTGCTAGACTCCGCACTGGATCTTATAGTGGTGCAAAGAATTATGGTAGGAAATACACAATTTCCTGTGTCCATTCCTCTGGGCTGGACTTCTGGACACAGGAAGTGAACACACCAGGGGGGCACCCAGCTCAAACTGCAACATGCCACCCCTGTATTTCATACCATAATCTCTGCACCTAAACACATCATCAGATCAGAAAACTTCTGATGACATGTCCGGCGGAGTCCATATCTTCATCTGGGCGTCCACTCAACCAGTCTCTCATTCAGGCTCAAGCATCAGTCCATTCCAGTTGTTCTTCCTCATATGATGGAACCTCCCAGCGACGCAGTCCTTCTCCTACAGTGTGAATTCCTTGTGGACTCCTTGGGACATCCTGGTCACCTGGAAATACCTCACAACTTCTCAGCCAAGCCTTTACTCTCCTATTCAGCGGCAAATTCTCCACCCCTGGGGCAGGCCAGTCGGAACAATCCGGCTCCACGACTGCCTTTTTCAATCCATCCAGGGTGCCGCAGCCAACCGCTTTCACGCGGACCAAAGCTACACGGATGCATGCCAGAGGCACTCCGCACCCCCCGGCTGGGCGCTCGCGTACCGAGGCAGGACAGCATCCGGCTGCACAACCTCCACCCCCGGCAGAGGGAGGAGCTGCGCCACAGCCCGCTGAAGAAGCAGGGAGGCGGAGCCAGGTGCTCGGCGCCATTTTCGGAACACGTCCGAAAACACCAGGGAAAGATTTACAGCTGCCGCCGCCGCCTGAACGCAGCCCGGCTCGGGCGGTGCCGCTGCCGCCGCCTGAACGCAGCCCGGCTCGGGCGGTGCCCTCGCCGTCTCTGTCGCTGCGATGCAGAGTCCGAGTCACCTCCAGCAGTCGCTTGCCCGCTCGCCGCGGGTGTCCGCCCCCCGCAGCGGCCGCGGGCCGACCACGCTCTGCTTGCCGCTGCCCCTCCTCCGCTCCCTGCCTCTCCGCAGAGAACGAGGAGAAGGCAAGTCTCGCCTTCTTAGGCTACTCGAGCATTCTTAAGCCACCCTGGGCAGAAAATCACAGAAAGAACCACCCCTCGCTGTTCCCAAGCAACAGGAGGGACTTCCATGCCATCAGCCACGCACCAGGTATCCTTCTGCAGTCCACAGGAGTTCACACAGTCGCCCCGGTAACACAAAACCTGAGCCCCAACTTTCCAAACCCAAACCGACGCCGAGAACTAAATTTAAACTCTCCATCTTTTGCAATCCGAGCTGCAGTTGGCCCCACGTTGGCACGCCAAAATGTAATGGGTTGGGGCAGATCCCCTCCCCACCACAGGCAGAAATAACGAAATACAACTTAGTGTGATACACTCAATACTGAAAAAACGAGTAACAGGAAACAGTTTGAATGTGCATGATCTAGTCTTACCACATTCTGGCACATGATAACAATACGTGAGGTACTTAAGACTTGTGTGGATCTACTGAGAATAAATACTCTTCTAACTAAGCACTGTAATTGGAAATAGGTGCTCTGCAGGGTTATATAGTGCATGGGCTAAAGCAAAGAGTGGATTACTGTTCCGTTATAGCTTTGATTTTGTTTACTTCTCTTCCTTTAGGAGAGTCTGGTAAAACTCTCTGGAAAACGGAAAGTTGCTAAGATAGCCCAATGACTCTCTTGTCTCAAAGCAATGCATGTGGCAGAGCAGGGCTAACAGCCCTTAATGAGTGCAGTGTCTCAAACCAGGTGTGACAACACCTGGCTTTGAATAGACAGGATGGTGGCTTTAATAGTTCTAGAAAAGAGCTGATGTCTGGACAGATGGCTTGACAGAGAAAGAAGATAATTTCTGGAGAGGCAGGAATTCCCTCTTTAGAACCACTACAACAGGGCCACTGAAAGGCCAATATGTGCACTGCACTCTGAACAGGTCTGGTCCCACCACCCGTGGAGGGTGATGGGAAAACAGCAATGTTTGGGGTGTCTGCATGTTTGTGGCATGCCTGACAGCTCCACCCCACACAGCCTTCACAGCTGGCCCTACTTTACTGCTTGCTCTGCTCCAAACTGCTTCACTCAGCCAGCTCTGTGCTGCCTGTGCCCTGGTTCCCACTGTTGCTCCTCACTTCCCACACAGCCCAGAAGGCTCCCTCTGCCTGTGTAGCTCTGCATCACTCTGTTCCCTTCACTGTTTCCACTGCTGCCCCAGAGGGTCCCCCTTTCAAGTGTGTGCCTGCTGCCAAGAACTTGCTAGTGTTCCTGTGATAATTTTTGCTCAATCCAGGTATTAGTGAAGTCTCTTCCTTTTGCTCCTTGACTCTTTCCCCCTTTCTCTTTCTCTCTCTCTTTCTTTCTCTTCTCTCTCTACTTTTTCATATCCTTTTCCTTTCAATTTTCCCTCTCCTCTGGTCCAACCTGTAAAGCAAATTCATTAGCCATTTGACATCAGATTGCCTTTATTTACTTCAAGGGAATTATTTGAATCTTAGCACGAACTCCCTGCTGAGCAGGAGTGGTACAGTGTAGTAACCAGGTAGTGACAGTTGGTCTTTGTGTTTAGGAGCTACTGAGATGACTCAATGTGGAAAAGATTTAAGAGATTAGAGTGCAAGGCCATAGCTGTAAGCCTGTACTTCATACACGTTAAGATACTGCTTCAATCCGGGAGGTGAGAACCAACAACACTCGAGATGGTAGGGGCCTTCCCAAGAGCCTGTAACTCAGAAGGAATATCTTTGAGTTGGATGGAAGAAAACCTGACATCAAATGCTGCAGCATGGAGAGCTTGCCAATCCTTCTCTGTTTCCTCACACTGCTTAGAGTTTTCTCTACTTTAAAGTTTAGAATTTTTTTATTAAAATAAACTTCAGGGCTTTGGGATTTTAAAAACCTTTCATTCTTTTGGGTGAGGTCCAATCACAGGCATCAGTAAATGTGCCACATCTTGTACATTAATGTGCTACCAAACAGTTCAATTTGATGTTTATTCTAAAATGCAGTGTTTAAACAGTAGCAGCACTTACGGTGGGGAACTGTTCAGCAAACACATCTAGAATGTGAATCTATTTCTTTTCCTTTCTAGCTTCTGTAAATTTACATATTATGAACACAGTGTGGTTTTGCCTCATAATTAGTCATATAGTGACTTGTTTGTGGGGTTTTTTTCTTAGCTTTTCATGTAAAGTTTCATTTAAACAAACCCTACCTGACAACTAGATAGTTGTAGTTACTGAAAAAAATAATCATTCTGTATACCTAGAATGTGATAGGCTTCAGTAAAAAAAAATATCAAATCACATGCTTGCCCTTTAGAAAGAGTTGCATCCCTAAGATGTAAGGTACAAAACATCAAAGTTAATTAAGCCTCTAATTGCCCTTGTTTTATAATAGAGTTAAGGGCTTAATTTACTTTCAAATCCACTCCTAACCATGACAAATTTCAGTCATGAATAAGGGTCTCTATCACTGAGAAATTTGGTTGCAGAGAGTATTAGCAACATTTCACTGAGAACAGCCATATTATGCTAAGTAGCTTTCAAACCCTGAAGCAACAAAAATTGTTAGGTAGAGAGTTTGTTACAAAATGGAGAAAGATGAAAAAGAGAGGATGAGTATCAGGGAAATGTTGAGAGATGTTTTGAATATAAAGAAAGTAATTTCATTTGGATATTAAGTACTGCATAATGGTTAGAAAAGCTGTGGGGAAATTTCCCGTGTCTCCAAATAAATTGACCGGACTATCTAATAAGCTTGTTCCATATCCAGCTTCTGTGATAACAGTCCTGGAGATCAAAGAAATATATTTCAACTTCATGTTATAGAAAATTAGACTAGTCACTAAACCAAATGAAAACAAATACATATGTTTTTAGGGTGCTCATTAATCTAACTTACTTATGTTTATTGCAGAGTACAGACCTTAATTTCCCATGTAATAATCTGGAATGACCTCTAGCTCTTGTGGTCTCTAGCTGATAATTGTGTTTTATGCAATACATTAAAAGGGAAAGAAAGAGCTCTCTTCTCTGACAAGTTTGTATTTTTGCAATTTACATAAGCACATTGTGCTTCCAGTAGCAGAATACCAAAGTAAATGCTGCTGACAGTTTTGAGCCACAGGAACATTGCTGGTGATAGATTAATTTCTGATGTTTGCTACCTTGAGAGGCTAAGAAGCACTTGTGTATTGAACATCTTGTTACTACATCTTGATCTACTTTTACCACATGTTGTTTAAGTTTTTTAATAAACTTTTGGGTTTCCCTTGTCCTTGCTCACAACCAGCTCCTCTTGCAGGGCCTCTTATCTGTTCTGCAAGGCCACTGCAAGCAGTGAGCTTCTTACAGGAACACTCTTGCTCCATTTGTTTCACTGGGCAGAAACCTGTTCCTATTTACTCTGCTCCTGTAGGTTAATATGGGAAGGCACGGGGGACTTGCTGATGAGAGGGTATGAAATCCTCTACTCCACTAAGAGTTACCCCCTGCTCCATTTTTGTAAAGATCAGTTTATTGATATGATCAATTTACCTCTCACTCTCACTGATGTTTTAATCTACTTACCTCTTCCCTGAGCTCTGTCACTTCATCTTAGAGCTGTGTCACCTGGCTGAGCAGGTCATCCACCTGTTCAAGAACCTCCCTACACCTGCACCCCAGGATGCTTTTGTCCCTCTTGGCTACAAGGACACATTGCTGTCCCATGGATAACTTACTTTGCAGTAGGACTCCAAGGTGTTTCTCCCTGGAGCTGCTTCCCAGCATCATGATCCCTAGTCTGTACTGGCATCTGGTGTTAGCCCTATCCAGATGCAGGATTCTATACTTGTCCTTAATGAACTTCATGACGTTCCTCTTTGATCAGCTCTCCAGCCTGTCCAGATCTCTCTGGCTGGTAGCTAAGCCTTCCAGTGTATCAACCACCCCTCCCAGTGAACTTGCAGAGGGTACACTGTATCTCCTCATCCAGGTCATTGGTGAAGACATTGACCAATATTGAACAGCACTATAATATAATGAAGCATAACTGGTGAAATTAGTTTGATATTAATCCATGTTAATTGAATGGCATGAAACAGTGTGATTTGGATCAAAATAAAATGAAAGGCAGTAGATTCCTTGTGCTTTTTACTCACAGACAGTAGGAAGTTTAGAAGAAAATGAAAAACCTTCTTTCAGAGTATCCTATGGTTGTTGAAAGTTCATTTCCTACAAAATCACTCTGATTAGAAAACTCCCATCCAGCTCTATCTGTGATGTAAATCTGGTAAACACTTGTTCAAAATATCTCCCTCTTCAGACTTTTTCTGTGGATAAGATATTTTTGGAATATCAATAAAATACATACCTGCTGCATTATTTAAAGATGCTATTGTGGGATTAAGCCTTTTTCCCTCCCTTCGATAGGCTTTCCTAGTATAAAAGTAAAGAACAGATGATTTAAAGCTGAGATGTGCATGCCTACTTGTGTATTTGTATAGAAAAATACATGTATAAATAATATACATGTATGCATACATGGTTAAGACTATTATTAAAGAAATAATTTAAAATAAATAAAAATTTAAATAATAATTAAAATAATAAAGCAATAATACTCAAATAATAATTAAAACAATGCTATTATTATACATTCTGTATAATACATACATGTATAAATAATTGGGTGCCAGTAGATGGTGCTCATTGTGTAGTAGAGTCCCTGTGGTTACTAAGACCAATAAAATTTCTTGTTGTGCAATGAAACTGATGTCTGTGCAACTCTTTACAGCTACTCTGAACAGATGGTAGGAATGTTCTGTCTAATTTAGTGTGTAATGCTAGCTTGAATACAGATTCATATATCTCATAAAGATTTTCGAGAGACTCCTTTTACTGCCAAGAGAAGGAAAATGCTACCTCTCTTGTGAGTCACAGCTTGAAGTGAGCACAGTCCCTCAACAAGTGAAGGTATATTGGGAGTGATACAATGGAAAAAAAAAAAAAAAGAAGAAGAAGATAGGCACACTCTTGAAATTGCAAATTACTAACAGCAAGAATGAGTGGGTTGAGGGGAGAAAAGAGATAGGCAAGGAGTTACAAGAACGGAGGAAATAATGCTGGAGATGGGAAAACAGCAATTGGAACATATTAAAAAGAGCTGAATGTGAACAAGATGTGTAAGAAAGCATAAGAAAGATGTATAGGAAGTGAACAGAAGTTGTGTAAGATAATTAATAGAGAAATATTAAGAAGTCAGATGATGCTGAGAGTAGTAGGTACAGGGAAAGTAGTCAATATTGGAAAAGGCAACATGTAAAGAAATTACTGTGTGTATTATTATGAAATAATGATTATTGGTCTTTTGATCTCACATGTGCCAGTTCTGCATTGGAGTAAGGTTTGAACAAGAAGAGGGAGGCTTAAATGCCTACCAGTTCTTGACCTGTATTCGCACTTCAAATTTTGAGACTATTAAATTTGCTTGTTTACTTTGATTAGAATACCTTGGGTTATGTCTGTCTAAAGCATTGCTTTCTGCTTGTCTCCTAGAAGACAGTTGTGTCTGGAGGCATATTGTAAGAGGTGTTGTTGTCTGTGTGTGGTCCTTTACTATGCTGTTGCTTTTAACTGTGGTATTGGGCCCAGGGACATTGTCTAGAGCCCAACAGAAACACTCTGGTGACTGAATTGTGCCATGACACATCTGGATTGACATTGGCTGTCTGGTGGTAAGGTTAACATATGGCAGACACCAGTTCACCCAGCAGGTCATATTGCTAGCTCAGTTCCTATTTCTGTGGCATAAGTGAAGGCAGAAGTGTAGATTTGGGCCCAGACAACATTTGCACAGAAAGCTCCTACTAAGAAAGAGGTGGTAGGATGGGAATGTAAGCTTTCTTGTTCTTTTCCAGCAGTTGAACAATAGATGGAGAAGGGATCCTTCTATACACCACCCATGACAAACCTGTGGTTCTCTGTTTCTCAGTCCTTTGGGGCTGAGGTCATTCCATAAAGGCAGCAAAATATCTTTGCATGGCAAAAAAAGTAACAATTGGGAGCTGGAATCCTGGAGAGAAATATTACAAGGTCTGAGAATGTCAAAGCTACTTGTTAGAACTCTGAACACTAGTGCAGCTTCAGAATTTGAATAGGTAAATGTAACAGCTTCGATTTAAGATGTAATTTATGTACCTAGGATCCTAAAACTTGCCCTGCTCACAAGAACAATGGTTAGAAGTTAAAGAAGACAATTAGTAATTTCAAAAGTCAGAAATTTAATACAGTTTGGTTTTAACAACTGATTCCATCTATGCCTTGCTATATGGAATGAAAGGTACATAATGATGTTTAGCTTTATCATCCTCAGGCACTGCAGTTGTAGCAATAGAGTAATACTATTCTGAACATAAAAAGGTGGTTCTGCACCATTTTGTGCATTTACAGGTTTCACACATTTCTTTCCTGTAGAGTTAGCATGCACGTAGTCCACAAGTGAAAATCATGGTGTTTATTTGCTTACAAGAGTATTGCAGCTGTTGGACAGCCCTCTGTAGGCTGTTACTATTTTGAGGACCTCCAACTAGCAGCCTGTTATGAAACAGGTGTTATGACACAGGCAGTGTCCTGCACCTTGCAAAGACATTTAGGTGGGTGTGTAATGTGTTAGTACCTGGGCTGAGGAGAGTCTGATTCTTATTCTAGCTCTGATTCAGTCACTCTTTCCCAAGTGTCCCTTTCATTAAGAATGTAAGTAGTGCCTTGGAAATCAATGGGACTATTCATGAAGTTAGTCAGGAATGTACTTTAAATACATTGCACCATCTCAATGATTATACTCTATTCAGGACAATGGGAAATTAGTCTCACTGTTATTTTAAAATTACTTAGAAAATTATTCTATTTGCCTTCAAGTGTCTTCTGTTGAAAATAATTATTTCAAGCAAAATACAGAGAATCACTACTTAAAACACTGGAAAAAAACCCAAAACCAAATATTAAAAAGTTTTCTTGTATTGTTTTGACAACATTGCATTTGTGATGCTGTACCAATAAAAATAAGGAAATTAATTCTTGCTCTAGAATTGCTTGTTCAGAGTACAGCATAGAAACTGATTTTTCTTTAATGGAATGCTTGGAAGAAAAAGAAGGGAAGATTGTTTGTGTTTCATTCATTCAAAAAAAAGAGGAGAAAATTGGATTTCCCCTGGGTACACTTACTGGGACCAGTTTTGTTCAATGTCTTTATCGGTGACCTAGATGGGGGTATTGAGTGTACACTCAGCAAGTTCACTGATGATACAAAACTGGGTGGGTGGCTGATATCCCATCAGGCTTTGCAGCCATCCAATGAGATCTGGGCAGGCTGACGACTGGGAAAAGGCAAACCTCATGAAATTCAGTAAGGACAAATACATCTGGGGAGGAATAACAGCAGAAACCAGCACAGGTTAGGGGCTGCCCTGCTGGAAAGCAGCTCCACGGAGAAAGACCTTGGAATGCTGGTTGACAGCAAGTTCGGCATGGAACAACAATGTGCTCTGGTGACCATGAGAGCCA
This sequence comes from Dryobates pubescens, assembly GCF_014839835.1. Lineage (NCBI taxonomy): Eukaryota > Metazoa > Chordata > Aves > Piciformes > Picidae > Dryobates > Dryobates pubescens. Next base: position 2,874,908 of record NC_071620.1, read on the forward strand.
ATGGTGTCTTAGGGTACATCAACATAAGTTTGTCCAGCAGTTCTGTGGAGGTTCTTGTCATCCTCTACCTTGCCCTGGTGAGACCACACCTGGAGTGTTGTGTCCAGTTTTGGGTTCCCCAATTCAAGAGAGACAGAGACCTGCTGGACAGAGTCCAAGGGAGGGCCATGAGGATGATTAGGGGACTTGAGCATCTCCCCTGTGAAGAGAGACTGAGAGCCCTGGAGCTGTTTAGTCCTGAGAAGAAAAGACTGAGCGGGGATCTCATCAATGTCTATAAATATCTGAGGGGTGGGTGTCAAGTGGAGGGGGCCAGTCTTGGTGGTGCACCATAATAAGACAGAACAGTGGATACAAATTTGTATATAAAAGATTTCAGCCCAACATGAGGAGAAACTTCTTTATGGTGAGGGTCACAGAGCACTGGAGCAGGCTGCCCAGAGAGACTGTAGAGGCTCCTTCTCTGGAGACTTTCAAAACCCACCTGGATTCATTCCTTGCAGACTACTCTGGGTGATCCTGCTTTTGGCAGGGGGATTGGACTCAATGATCTGTGAAGGTCCCTTCAAACCTCTAACATGCTGTGATTCTGTGATTGTTGTATTGTGATATTCTTGAACTAATACTGAGTGCCAGACCACATTGTAGTTTAGTTTATATATCCCAGAAAAGAGTAAATGGCCTTCTGCAAGGAACAGAGAATGACATAGAAGCAATAAATGTCTATCTACTACTTTTTTCTTTTCTTATCAGTGGCCAAACACTGGCAGGAAAGAGGAAGGAGTAAAGACTGGTAACAGATATGTCTAGGTTGAGTCAAGGGAAATTCAAAACTGCTGCAAAGTGGGATCTATAGCATTTTGATTAAGTGATAAGAAAAGAAGTTGGGTAGGTCAGAAAACTTTCTCTTTTTTCCCAGTATATGTCATTGTTTCTTCCCTCAGGATGTCACCTGAGGAGGTCATTCTGGCTGTGCCTGAAGTTTCTGCAATACCTTTCAGAGCAAGAGTGCAATGTTCAAAAGAATACTGTACAAAGGAATGAGGTATTAGTGCATTCAGGTAGAAGGGACTTGGAATATCACCTGGCTTGTCCTGCAAGAATATTAGGCTGATGGTAGCTGATGACAATTGGCTGATGATATCCAAGGCACTACTTACATCCTTGGTCTCTGTCCAGGGGAGTTTTTGTGTTGTTTGCTAATTGTAAATATCTGTATAATCTTGTAATTCCTGGATATTTTGTACATATTCATTACATTCCATTGTAGAGTGTGGTTCTTGCTTGTAAATATAGTTTCCATTTGCTTCTAACTTAGTCTGGCAAAGTTAATGCTGGAGGGGAAATATTAATCCACCACATTACAAAAATAACTGGTGCCTATTCATTGTGGGGCAATTCCTTGATTGATTAATTCCTGCTCAGATTAAGGAAGCAAAATGAAGCTGTTTTGGGTTTGTGGCATTTTATATATTCTGCTCTGACAATGATACTGTACAGGTGGTGTGTGTTGATGATGATTGATAAGCTAGGTAGATACTTGGCATATAAGACATTTCTTTGGTTTAAATACAAGCTGAAAATGATGTATGATCATTGCTTGGGATTTCTTTGGTTGAAAAGATATGATAATGTGACTGTAACTTCCTGAAGAGAGATATGAATTCATCATTCCTGTTACAGAGAGTTATGTGAACAGCCGGGACCCCCAAATGATTTATTTGCCATGAGTGATTCTGCTTTTGGTGATAATAAATGAGTGCCTGTTGATGGCACTGTACCGAGAGAGATGAGCAGTGAATAGGTGTTCTGTTTTCAGACGTAGCAGGAGATCCAGTTCTAATTCACCACCAGAGATCTAGTTCTAATTCAAATGCAGAAATTTCTAGTGATGAGGAAGACACAGCAACAGGACAAACAGGGCAAACAGCTGGAAACAGGCAGACAGGAGTTAATGGGAAGGCAGCGCTGAGTGAGATCGGCAGCACTTCTGGTGTTCAGCCAGCTGTGAGGGAGACGCAGCCCACAATGGCAGCGCCAGTAGCTAAGATGGAGACAACAGTTTCACCAGCAGCTGTGAGCCAGGCAGAGGTTCGGTCCCAAAGTCCACCTGCCAATGCTGTTTGTGTGCAAAGCCCTTCTGCTTCTGCAAAGTGAGCTGTAAATTTAACTGCAGCTCCAGTTAAACAAATTGCAGCTTTGGATACAAGGGGTAGGCGCAAGGCAGAGGCAGAGGAAGAACAGCAAGATCCCCTGACCTCTGCTGGTAAGGGACCTTCTGTTAAAAATGATCCTTCTGAAGATGGAGAGAAAGTCTGCCTTAGAGATATAGCTGAATTACTGAGGCCATCAATGGATAGTGGAGATGCAGGACAGGATACAGATTGTGGTATGTCAGGAGCTAATAGAGGTGCTTCTGAACTTAAGGAGGTCCTGTGGAGAGTATCATCAGGATTATGGGGACAGCCAATTCAAGAAGATGAGGATGATGAGGATGACATACAGTCAGCTAACGCAACCAGATAGATTAAGCATGTAAGAAAGCATTACATTAGAGGAGAGAAAGAGCCAATTCTAACATGGCTGGGAGGTGCTATGATACAGAGGTCCCTGCTTTATCCCTCAAAGGGAAGAAGATTATAGGAAGGGAGTTGGCAGGTGTAGCAGTTTGGGCTGGGTGCCCTCTGCTACAGGGGGTGCTTCCTGTCTCCAGAAGTCCAGCCCAGTGGGTTAACACAGGAAACTAGGTATTTCATACCATAATTCTCTGCGCCACTATAAGATCCAGCATGGGGTCAGACACTTTCTCTTTCTTCCCTTGCCAGTACCTGGTAACTGGGGGAGATGTCTCCTGGCCTTGGACCTGGCTAGGCCCAAGGCCGGGGGCATGGGCAGACTCAGATCTGGCTAGCTGAGACTAGCCTAACAGTGGAGTGGGAAGTGGGGGGGAAGAAGGAGCCCTGAGGGTCTTGGGTGTAGCCTCAGGTGGGGATGGGACAATTCTGGGTATGTTTTGGGATCTTTCTTTGTCACTGCGCTTCTGGCTCTCTGTAAACATTCACTGCTTTCCATTTAAACTTTCCATCACTTTTGCAATCCGTTTGTCTGAGTCGTTACTTTTGCCTGTGGTCGGGAGGGGGTCTGCTTCAACCCATCACAGCAGGTCTCATTGACAGGGCTTTAAAGTAGATTCGAAGGGGGAAGGGGCTGAAACCAGTCCCCCCAGGCAGGAGTCTGAGGGTGATAAGCTGGAGCCGGTGGTGAAACCAGCAGCCCAGCTGAAGTGCATGTATACTAATGCATGAAGTATGGGCAACAAAAAAGAGGAGCTGGAAGCCTTGTTGCAACAGGAAAGTTATGACGTAGTTGCCATCACAGAGACGTGGTGGGACAACTCACATGACTGGAGTGCTGCAATTAACGGCTCCAGGCTATTCAGGAGAGACAGGCAAGGAAGAAGGGGCAGAAGGGTGGCCCGGAACATCAGGGAGGCACTAGATGCCATTGAGCTGGAGATCAGGGACGATTGGGTTGAGTGCTTGTGGGTGAAAATTAGAGGGAAGACCAGCAGGGAAGACATCCAGGTTGGAGTCTGTTATAGACCACCCAACCAGGATGAAGATTCTGATGAATCGCTCTATAGGCAGCTTAAGGCTGTCTAAAGATCGCCTGACCTTGTTCTCATGGGCGGCTTCAACCTGCCTGACATCTGCTGGGATCTCAACACAGCAGAGAGGAGGCAGTCTAGGAGGTTCTTAGAGTGCATGGAGGACAGCTTCTTATCCCAGGTGCTGCATGATCCTACCAGGGCCAAGGCTATGCTTGACCTCCTCTTCACCAACAGGGAAGGGCTGGTGGGTGATGTGGTGGTCAGAGGCTGTTTAGGGGCCAGCGACCACGAGAGAACTGAATTTTTGGTATTCGGTCAAACTAAGAGGGGCAGCAAGAAGACCTCCACTCTGGACTTCCGGAGGGCAGACTTCAGATTACTCAAGGAACTAACTCAGAAGGTTCCTTGGGAAACAGCCCCTAAAAACAAAGGGGTCCAGGAGGGCTGGACCTACTTCAAGGAAGAACTCCTGAAGGCAGAGGAACAGGCTGTGCCAATGTGCCGGAAGATGAGCCGCTGGGGCAGACTGCCAGCCTGGATGGGCAATGAGCTTCTAAAAGAACTAAGGGAAAAAAAGAGGGTGTATCATCTTTGGAAGAAAGGTGAGGCAACCCCCGGAATGTTTAAGGATGTAGCCAAATCATGCAGGAAGAAAATTAGGGAGGCAAAAGCACATTTGGAGCTTAGACTGGCCTCTGCTGTGAAGGACAACAAAAAGTCCTTCTATAAATACATTAATAGCAAGAGAAAGGGCAGGGACAACCTCCACTCCTTGGTTGACATGGAGGGAAATGTTGTATCACAGGATGAGAAAAAGGCAGAGGTATTAACACCTTCTTTGCCTCAATTTTTACTAGCAGGACAGAACGTCTTCCAGACAGCTGGCCTGTAGAGCTGGCAGAAGGAGCCAGGGAGCTGCACAGTTTCCCTATGTTCCATGAGCAGGAGGATGGAGGTCTCCTCAGCCACTTGGATCCCCACAAGTCCATGGGACTAGATGGGATCCATCCTAGGGTGCTGAGAGAGCTGGCAGATGAGCTGAACAAGCAGCTCCCCATCATTTTCCATTAGTCCTGGCTCACTGGAGAGGTCCCAAAAGACTGGAAGCTGCTAATGTGGTGCCCATGCACAAGAAGGGCCGGTTGGATAAGCCAGGGAATTATAGGCCTGTCAGCCTGACCTCAGTGCCAGGCAAGATCATGGAACAGGTCATCTTGAGTGCAATCACACAACATTTACAGGATGGCCCAGGGATCAGGCCTAGCCAGCATGGATTTAGGCAGGTTGTGCCTGACCAACCTGATCTCCTTCTATGATCAGGTGACCCACCTGGTGGATGTGGGGAGGCTCTGCAGAGGGACCTCGACCGACTGGACAGATAGGCGGAGTCCAACAGGATGGCATTTAACAAGTCCAAGTGCCAGGTGCTGCACTTTGGCCACGGCAACCCCATGCAGAGCTACAGGCTGGGGTCAGAGTGGCTGGAGAGCTCCCAAACAGAGAGGGAGCTGGGGGTGCTGATTGACAGCCACCTAAACATGAGCCAGCAGTGTGCCCAGGTGGCCCAGAAGGCCAACGGCATCCTGGCCTGCATTAGGAATAGTGTGGCCAGCAGGAGCAGGGAAGTCATTCTGCCCCTGTACTCTGCATTGGTTAGGCCGCACCTTGAGTCCTGTGTCCAGTTCTGGGCCCCTCAGTTTAAGAAGGACATTGAGACACTTGAACATGTCCAGAGAAGGGCAACAAGGCTGGTGAGAGGCCTTGAGCACAAGCCCTATGAGGAGAGGCTGAGGGAGCTGGGATTGTTTAGCCTGGAGAAGAGGAGGCTCAGGGGTGACCTCATTGTCTTCTACAACTACCTGAAAGGTGGTTGTAGACAGGAAGGGGTTGGTCTCTTCTCCCAGGCAACCAACACCAGAACAAGGGGACACAGTCTCAAGCTGCACCAGGGGAAGTTTAGGCTCAAGGTGAGGAGAAAGTTCTTCGCCAAGAGAGTCATTCGTCATTGGAATGTTCTGCCCAGGGAGGTGGTGGAGTCACCGTCCCTGGAGGTGTTCAAGAGGGGATTGGATGTGGCACTTGGTGCCACAGTCTAGGTCTGTGGTGACAGGTTGGACTCGATGATCTTTGAGGTCTCCTCCAACCTTAGTGATACCGTGATACTGTGATACAATTAGCTTTCTGATGATGAAAAGAAATATGCTTTGTTCACAGATGGTACCTGTTGTCTTGTCGGGAACATGCGAAGGTGGAAGTCTGCCATGTGGAGTCCAATACACCGAGTTGGAGAAGCAAAGGAGGGAGGAGGAGAGTCCAGTCAGTTTGCAGAGGTAAAAGCTGTCCAGCTAGCTCTCGACATAGCTGAACGTGAGAGATGGCCAAAGCTTTATCTCTACACCGACTCATGGATGGTAGCCAATGCTCTGTGGGGTTGGCTGAAGGACTGGAAAAAAGAATGGTTGGCAGAGGAAAGGAAAACCCATTTGGGCAGCTGAACTGTGGCAGGACATTGCTGATCAAGTCAAGAGAATTCCAGTGAAGGTGAGACACATTGATGCTCATATTCCTAAGAGCAAAGCTACTGAGGAACAAAGAGTTTCTCAAGTAGACATGGACTCTGATCTTGATCTCGACTGGAAACACCAAGGTGAGATGTTCTGAGCTCACTGGGCTCATGATTTGTCAGGACATCAAGGCAGAAATGCAACCTACCAATGGGCTCGTGGCAGATCCATAGATATTTCCATGGGTGGTATCACACAAGTCATCCATGACTGTGACATTTGTGCTGCTATTAAGCAGGCAAAACGAATTAAGCCCTTGTGGTATGGTGATAGATGGTCCAAGTACAAGTATGGTGAAGCTTGGCAGATTGACTATATCACTCTACATGTACTCGCTCTGGTAAGCAATACGTGCTTACTATGGTAGAGGCGAACACTGGATGGTTGGAAACTTATGCAGTTCCACATGCAACTGCATGCAACGCCATTCTCGGTCTGGAGAGACAGATCCTGTGGAGACACGGAACTCCAGAGAGGATTGAGTCAGACAACGGAACTCATTTCAAGAACAACCTTGTAAAGAGCTGGGCCAAAGAGCACGGTATTGAGTGGATATTTCACATCCCCTACTATGCACCAGCTGCAGGGAAGATTGAAGGCTACAACAGTTTGTTGAAGACCACTCTCAAAGCCATGGGGGGTGGATCTTTGAAAAACTGGGAAAAACATTTAGCACAAGCAACCTGGCTGGTGAATAGTAGAGGCTCAGTAAATCGAGCTGGACCGGCACACTCAGATCTAACACAAAAAATAGAAGGTGATAGAGTTCCTGCTGTTAGAGAAAAGAACCTGTTAAGTAAAACTGTTTTGGTATTTTCTCCTTCAGGAGAGGCTAAACCTCTCTGAGGGGTGGTTTCAGCTGAAGGTCCAGGTCACACTTATTGGGTAATGCAAGAGAATGGAGAAATTCAGTGTGTTCTACAAAGAAATCTAACTTGAGCTCAGAGAGTTTAATTTCAGAATGTTGTACAGATACAGCACCAAGCCCAAAGGAAGAATCCATGAGGAGTCTACCGCATACGAACCCCGAGAACCCTGAGAGCCCCGAGTCACCTGAGAGTCCCTGATTCCTTTTCTTTGCCTCATCTCCAGAGAAACAATCTGTTTTCTGTTTTCTTGTTTTCTGGTTTTGGACTTCTGAATCATCTACATCTGAGATAGCCAGAATGGACTGTGAATTTTATTTACTCATTATTGTGGATATTGTTTTAGATTAGATTAGCAGCCAATGAAATTGTTTAGAAGGGGTGGATTGTGGTGATTTTAGGCTAGGCAGTTGAAATTGATAATCCTAATTTTCAGAAAGTTCCTTTCTCTAAAATGGCAGAAGAGAAACTGTCAGTGACACCTGATGTTTATGTATGTCAATATAGGCATACAAATAGAACTCACACATTTCTAACATGCTTAGGATGACAGATATATTTTAAAGGAAGTCACACAACCATCAACAGAACAAGAGGACACAGTATCAAGCTGCCCCAGAGGATGTTTAGGCTGGATGTTAGGAAGAAGTTCTTCCCAGAAAGAGAGATTGGCCATTGGACTGGTCTGCCCAGGGAGGTGGTGGAGTCACCATCACTGGAGGTGTTTAGGAAGAGACTGGATGAGGTGCTTGGTGCCATGGTTGAGTTGATTAGATGGTATTGGGTGATAGGTTGGACTGGATGATCTTTGAGGTTTTTTTCAATCTGGTTAATTCTATTCTATTTTATTTGAATTAGAAAACAAGAACTGTTAAGAGTTTTTGAAAACAGAATATAGTTTTCGCTTGATACTTTGCTTGATACATCAAATAACAAGTGATTAAGAATGTGTAGGGAAATTTCGTGTTGGGGAAAGCTGTGTAACAGTATAAGCAAAAAATCGTAGAAGTCTTCTAAATCCTCATCTGACCAGCTCTATGATGAAATGGCCTTCCAGGACTTAAAGGAAACCTAAATGAAAGATGAGGAGGGACTTGTTCTCAGGGATTATAGCAGTAGAATGAGGAGTAACGGTTTTAAACTGAAAGAGGGTAGGTTTAGATTAGATATAAGGAAGAAATTCTTTATTGTGAGGGTAGTGAGACACTGTCCCTCAGTAGTGCTTTTAAATGCACTGTTCCACACTTCTAATCTATCTAACTAGATGTGGTAACATCTTGACAGGAAATCAACTGCAAATCATGCATTTTAGATGTTCTTGCATTGCTTTTAATGATAAATAAACTAAATACAGTTGTGTTAGAAGCTTGAAATAAGGGGGAGGGGAAACCCAAAATACTCATATAATATCAATAGTAGAAGTGTGTGGTGGGTTGAAATTACCCCCCAACATATAATTGCCAGACCAGTTCAGCTGAAAGCAGATGAAGCTGTATTTACAAGCAAAACTACAATCTAAATATGAAATGCAATAAATATGTACAAAATACACAATATTTGCATATATTTACAATTTATAAACAGCACAAGAACCCCCCCTGGACAAAACCAGGGGACTACCAACTGCTTTGCCCTCCCTGCTCTCTTCCCTCCTGCCTGTACATGGGACAAGAGAAGAAAGGAGGAAAGCAGTCTTTTGTTAGTACTTAGCCACAACAAAGCAATGCAGCCAAGGTCAGCAAAGCCAGAAGCCAGAAGTGAGTATCTGCTGGAGTGAAGGAAGCAGAACAAAGAGAGAAAGTTAGTTTATACAAACTAACTTTGTTAGTAGTCAGACCAATGGGATTTTGACCTTATCATTATTTTCCTTTTGCATCCAGTGGTGATTTATTTACATTCTATCACTTTCTGCTCAAGATCCATGGAAAGTTTTCTAGGCACAGCCTAAAACTACCACAAAGAGCAAAGTCAGGTCTCTGAATTTTAGGAAAGGAAATTTATGTCTCTTCAAGGAGTTAGTTAATAGGTCACCCAGGAAGTGACCCTGTGCTATTGCAACAGGACAAGGGGTAATGGCTTTAAACTAAAAGAGGATAGATTCAGACTAGATATAAAGATGAAATTTTTATGATGAAGGTGATGAAACAATGGCACAGGCTGCTCATAGAAGTGGTAGAAGCCCTGTCCCTGGAGATGTCCAAGATCAAGTTGAACAGAGTGTGGTGAAGGCACATTATGCCCAGATACTGAATCTTGCCCCAGCATGTGGGCGAGCTCCCCCTCCTTCAGGAGGAAGACAAAAGCCAAGGCATTAGCCAGGCTAGCATGCACCTAGCGAATGCAGGGCTCGTGCTAGCACCAAGTATGGTAGAATTCTAGCTCCACGCTCTCCCACAGGCGGAAACTAGTTGTTTATGAGAGTGCCCATTGGTCAAACCCAGCCTCGAGGGATTCTATAAGTATTACCCCAGTTAGTAAACAAGTTCCCTCCTCCTCCACTCTGTCTCTGTGCTTGCTCAAGAGTGTAAGTCCGAGCCGCAGCCTCTGCAATTGAGTTTATTGTTGTCTATCTTCTATTACATACATGCACACATATTAAAGCCTCTGCATGTGAGAAGCGATTGGGAGATCATCTCCACAGAGGAAGGAGTCCACACTGAGCTAAGAAGCCAACGTCACCATAGCCAGTCATATCGACCAGGAGAGACCCCTGTCACCATCGTATGGACTGGACCAACCCCTGAGGGTAAGATCTGCCCAGTTGCCAGGGAGAAAGGACTTAACCAAGTCTGATAGTCTACGCAGTTGCTTAACCCCATCGTAGTGGGAGAGAAAAGTGCCATGTTTGCCGCTCTGAACCCTGTTAAAGTCCAGGGACTACTTAAACATCATTTGTGCTTACACTGCACCGAACCTTGGGATCACCCCACCTGCTGTCCCTTTAAGCCCAGCGAACGAGAAGCTGTCGCTAAAGTACCAGCAACTCTCGGCCCCGCCGTTTCGTGCGGGCCGACTCCGAGGGCCAGCCCGTCCCAGGACCAGCCCTACCGGCCCCACGAGCCGGCTCCATGAGAGCCGAGCCCATGGCTCGGCCCCGAACAGGACCACTGCCTATCGTCTGGAGAGAACTTGCCGGCTCCTGTGAAGAGAACCTTGCCTATTAGCTAAGCCCAGGTTCCATTTCCTCTCCACTGCCGCAGAGGGAAAGCCGCCTGCGTTCCGTCGATTCGCCATCTAGTGGCCAAGCGGCAAAACTGCACCCTTCTTGTATATAAATACAGAAATAATTTCTAATTAGTTCAATTAAGTTCTAATCATAATACTAAGCCATTTATGGAATCTACTTCATGAACGTGCACTAGAACATGTATATAAGTTGGTGATTCATCAGTTATTAATAATTTTATAATAATTAATAAAAACTATTTTAATGATTCATATTTCATAATTCATAAATTAATAACCTCTTCACCACACAGGGTTCTGAACAACCTTATCTGATTGAACATGTCCCTGATGATTATGGTGGTGGGGAAACTGGGTTGGGCATTGGACTTGAGGACCTTTAAAGGTCTCTTCCAATCCAAACTACTGTATGGTTCTTCAATACCAGAAAATCATTTATCTGTTGTGTCAAAATGACACTTTAAATTTCAATGACAACTTGACAAAGAAATGTCTTCTACCCAGTAGTTAAATAACTGCTTTTGTAGTATGGAACAAAAATTTAACGATGAAACCTAGCATGAAAAATTGCAGTGTTCCAGCCCTATCATAAAACTCTGCATCATTGGATAATGACAATATGGTTTAAATATCATTTTCAAGAGAAAAAGCACTGCTTTTCTGTGTAGTCTGCACATCATGGGTGTTACTCTGGCTGTGGTTTTCCAACAGCATCATTCTGGATAAAATGTAACCTTGTTTTCCTCCTGAGTGTCTTCATGTGAATCTCAGCTCCTGTGATAGAAGGTGAGTTTAGTGCTTGTGGTATTTGCCTGGAGAAATTGGCTGATACCCAAAAAATTCATGGTCAATGCCAGTTTGTAACATGCTCTCTGGTCTCTGACACGTGCCATTACTTGCCAATGTTCAGGTCATATTTGATTAAAGGGTCTTCACACAGACTTCATAAACTCACACCAAAGCTTATAAACTGTGTAATCACTGTCACTGAGCAGACAATATCAGTGCTAGTCTCTTTTACCACATTTTTTCATCTTTCTTTCAGAACTCACTATAGGAAGAGAATGCCTTTCAGCTTTACCACCGCAAGTTGAAACAAGTTGTTATGAACAGAAGAGTCCACTTAGTTTTTCATGCCTGCTATAGCATGTGCTATGCAATTACAACTAGAGTTTGAAAAGCAATTGTCATTTCCAAAACAATACTCATAGCTTTCTGGTAGAGAAAACTCAATTTTGAGGTTGGATTGACTGCTCTGAATTACTTGTGTTGGAGAAACCATCATCATTTTGAGGTTCAGTGTTCCCTGAAGTGTTTCCAGTATGTATTCATTTGCACTAGGATGAAAAGCATAATTTCTCTCTCCATCTCTGACAGTTCTTCTTTCTGTCATAACAGAAATAATTTCAATGTTCTTATCAGATCACATCATCCGTTCATACTTGCAATAAACTATAGTGCATTGGAGGACAAAAGTATAATTTTTCAACAAAGATTACATAAAAGTTCTTGTGGAGATCTAGATGAATCAACATTAGCTCTTAAGTAAGGAAATCAACATATCCTTATAGTTCCTGCCAAAGATTTAACTACTGCTATTAAAGAAAAGAAAAAAAAGAAAAAAAAAATTCTGTTGAATTATGCAAGTGATAAATGCAAGTAAATTTCAACAATCCACTGTAACTTTTTTCCATCTAAATCAAACCACTGAAATTGGAATGCTTGGAATTCTTGCTGCTTTACAGAAACCTAGATCAAGGTATATTTGAAAAAGTTATTTAATAGATCATATTTTCAAATTTAATAATTTAATTCTTTCAGCTAAACAGCATTTTCATAGGCAAAAGTTTTTTCCACTGGAGATAAATATTCTAGGTCTTTCTACCTTCATTACTTTCTTATGAACTTTGCTGGGATTGTCTTGTTCAACTAGGAAGACGAAGTGGAGTTTCCTTTCATGAAGTAATTTGTATAACTATTCTTTTAAACAATTAAAATCTGATTTTTCTATTTTATTAAGAACATTCAATAATTAAAAGGTTGCCGTATTTCTACCTTTAATAAATGTTTCTGTTCGTTCTTTAGATGCTGTTTGCCAAACTGAACCACTGTGAGCTTTTGAAAAAAATGTTACACTTTTATTTTAAAAATTCCGTTCAGTTCTTGTGAATGCCTGTGAGAGACTAAATCTTGTCTCTCTTGATGTGACTCAACAAAGATAAAATCACCTTTTCTGCTTGCCCAGACAATAGCTGATGTGTATTGGGCAGACACCACTGGAACGACTCTCTGGAAGGTGCATATATAAAGAATGCTCACCAGACTGCAGCTGTCCTGGAAATGGGCAGAGGCCACTGCTCTCCATACTCTCTGGAATATACATACCTAAAAACTGTATAAAGGATCTGAGCAATTACTGGCTTGAGAGAAGGAAAGCATGAGAGAAGGAAAAGCCCAGGGCAATGCTGCTCTGCAGAAAAATGAAGAAAATACTAGGAGAGAAAAATGAGAGACATCACCATGGAGCCTGGAAGGAGCAGACCAAGAGGAACTGTATAAAGGATCTGAGCAATTACTGGCTTGAGAGAAGGAAAGCATGAGAGAAGGAAAAGCCCAGGGCAATGCTGCTCTGCAGAAAAATGAAGAAAATACTAGGAGAGAAAAATGAGAGACATCACCATGGAGCCTGGAAGGAGCAGACCAAGAGGAACCCTCTCTCCGTGTCCTAAGTTCTGCCTGCTACAACTCATGGAACTGAAGAGGCTGCTCAGAGGACAATGCAGACAACAAGGACAACATCTCCTCCAAGGCAAAGCTGCAGCAGCCTTCCTCCACAGACCCAAACTGTCCTGGGGGGTGAGGGGTGTGGTAATATAATCCCTTTCCACTTGTCTCTCCCTCTTCCCTCTCTCTATTTTCTCTCTCTGTCTCTCCTTCTGATCCATCCACTTTATTCTGTTAATAAATAGCCTCAAGGGCTGTTGATATTTTGGCCTGGTCTGTGCCTCTAGTTTCATAATACAGGAATATTCAAAAGAACTGAGGCTCTTTCCCTCTCTGCATCGAGACAATGCCCTTTCTCCTTTCTGAGTATTCATATAATACCTTAAGGCATACATACAAAATGCAAATATTTAGCTGCCTTCAGCCCTAATAACTGAAGGACAGAGCTAAATAGATATGTCATCCCTCAGTTCCCAGAGCAAGTGGTCAGTGTAAGGCTTTGGAATACATTCTTAAGAGAAAAGGCTATAGTCTGTTACATTGAATGTGGCAGCAAAGAAAACATTTATTTTTAAAGGATCATCTGTTTATTCTTGTTGGCCAGAAATATCTACATCCTCTGTAGTTTTACTGTGATGCAACAAGGCCTAAAGAGAAAACAAAATCAAACCAAAAGCTTGGAGGAAGTGTCTAAATAATTTTGCAAATATTAGTGATTTTATTAATAGAATGTGGTTATTGAATTTCATCTGCGAGTATATTGCTCAGTTTCAAAAGGTCCTTCTAGTACTGTTCACGGGCAGCCTTCATTTTTATGGTTATGAATGACATAATTTCAGGTTTATCCCCTCACTAAATCATCCCTTTTTCCTCATCAGTTTATGAATATGCTTGAGCTGCAGTGCTCATGGGCATTCACTACTGGCTTTGTAAAAGTTCATGTTAAATTCCTATCTGTTCCATCTTCAAGGCTGTCTCAAGGTCTCCGGACCTTGTTCTCCTGGGCAACTTCAACCTGCCTGACATCTGCTGGGATCTCAACAGAGCAGAGAGGAGGCAGTCTAGGAGGTTCTTAGAGTGCATGGAGGACAGCTTCTTATCCCAGGTGCTGCGTGAGCCTACCAGGGGCAAGGCTATGCTTGACCTCCTCTTCACCAGCAGGGAAGGGCTGGTGGGTGATGTGGTGGTCGGAGGCTGTTTAGGGGCCAGCGACCACGAAAGAACTGAATTTTCAGTACTCAGTCAAGCTAAGAGGGGCAGCAAGAAGACCTCCACTCCGGACTTCCAGAGGGCAGATTTCAGATTACTCAAGGAACTAACTCAGAAGGTTCCTTGGGATAAAGCCCTTAAAAATAAAGGGGTCCAGGAGGGCTGGACCTGCTTGAAGGAAGAACTCCTGAAGGCGCAGGGACAGGCTGTGCCAATGTGCCGGAACATGAGCCGCCGGGGCAGACGGCCAGCCTGGATGGGCAATGAACTTCTAATAGAACTAAGGGGAAAAAAGAGGGTGTATCACCTTTGGAAGAAAGGTGAGGCAACCCATGGAATTTTTAAGGATGTAGCCAAATCATGCAGGAAGAAAATTAGGGAGGCAAAAGCACATTTGGAGCTTAGCCTGGCCTCTGCTGTGAAGGACAACAAAAAATCCTTCTATAAATATATTAATAGCAAGAGGAAGGGTACGGACAACCTCCACTCCTTGGTTGACATGGAGGGAAAGGTTGTATCAAAGGATGAGGAAAAGGCAGAGGTATTAACACCTTCTTTGCCTCAATTTTTACTAGCCAGACAGAACGTCTACCAGACAGCTGGCCTGCAGAGCTGGCAGAAGGAGCCAGGGAGCTGCACAGTTTCCCTATGTTCCATGAGCAGGTTATTGGAACTCTCCTCAGCAGCTTGGATCCCCACAAGTCCATGGGACCAGATGGGATCCATCCTAGGGTGCTGAGAGAGCTGGCAGATGAGCTGGCCAAGCCGTTCTCCATCATTTTTCAGCAGTCCTGGCTCACTGGAGAAGTCCCAGATGACTGGAAGCTGGCCAACGTTGTGCCCATCCACAAGAAGGCCCAGTTGGATGAGTCAGGGAATTATAGGCCTGTCAGGCTGACCTCAGTGCCAGGCAAGACTATGGAACAGGTCATCCTGAGTGCAATCACACAGCACTTAGAGGATGGCCAAGGGATCAGGCCTAGCCAGCACGGATTTAGGAAGGGCAGGTTCTGCCTGACCAACCTGATCTCCTTCTATGATCAGGTGACTGCCTGGTGGATGTGAGGAGGCCTGTGGATGTGGTATACCTGGACCTCAGCAAGGCCTTTGACACCGTCCCCCATAGCAAACTCCTGGCCAAGCTGTCAGCCCATGGCTTGGATGGGAGCACACTGCGATGGGTTAGGAACTGGCTGGAGGTCTGAGCCCAGAGAGTGGTGGTGAATGGTGCCACATCCAGCTGGCGGCCAGTCACTAGTGGTGTGCCCCAAGGACCAGTGCTGGACCCCATGCTCTTTAACATCTTTATTGATGATCTGGATGAGGGCATTGAGTCCATCATCAGTAAATTTGCTGACGACACCAAGCTGGGGGCAGGAGCTGATCTGCTGGAGGGTAGAGAGGCTCTGCAGAGGGACCTCGACAGGCTGGACAGATGGGCAGAGTCCAACGGCATGAGATTGAACACATCCAAGTGCCGGGTTCTGCACATTGGCCACAGCAACCCCATGCAGAGCTACAGGCTGGGGTCAGAGTGGCTGGAGAGCAGCCAGGCAGAAAGGGACCTGGGGCTGCTGGTTGATGGTAGGCTGAACATGAGCCTGCAGTGTGCCCAGGCAGCCAAGAGGGTCAATGGCATCCTGGCCTGCATCAGGAACAGTGTGGCCAGCAGGAGCAGGGAGGTCATTGTGCCCCTGTACACTGCACTGGTTAGGCCGCACCTCGAGTCCTGTGTCCAGTTCTGGGCTCCTCAGTTTAGGAAGGAGGTTGACTTGCTGGAACGAGTCCAGAGAAGGGCAATAACGTTGGTGAGGTGTTTGGAACACAAGCCCTATGAGGAGAGGCTGAGGGAGCTGGGTTTGCTTAGCCTGGAGAAGAGGAGACTCAGGGGTGACCTTATTACTCTCTACAACTACCTGAAGGGAGGTTGTAGACAGACGGATGTTGGTCTCTTCTCCCAGGCAAGCAGTGCCAGAACAAGAGGACACAGTCTCAGGCTGCACCAGGGGAGGTTTAGGTTGGATGTTAGGAAGAAGTTCTATACAGAGAGAGTGATTGCCCTTTGGAATGGGCTGCCTGGGGAGGTGGTGGAGTTGCTGTCATTGGAGGTTTTCAGGAGGAGACTTGATGGGGTGCTTGGTACCATGGGCTAGTTGTTTAGGTGGTGTTGGATTGGTTGATGGGTTGGGTGTGATGATCTTGAAGGTCTCTTCCAACCTGGTTTATTCTATTATTCTAAGGAGTTATTTATTCAAGGGAATGTACCTTTCCTTAATTTGCAACTGCTTAGTCTTTATTACAGGCTTTGCTAAGTGTCCAGCGGAAATTTTGGTTGATCAAACTTGTTTACTCCTTCAAGGAATTCCAATACACCTGTAAGGCAGGAATTGTGAAAACAATATTCTATGTATCTTGGGAAAATTTTAAGCCTGCTTCTTCTGCATTGTTTCTAATGAACACTGAGAATATTTTGATTGGGTTTTTTTTTCCCACTTGTATCACCACTCTGTTCAGCATTAAATGATGGGTTTTTTCCCTATGATTCAAAGATTTCCTTTTCTCTGCTTCCTTTTATTCACTTGTTTAATGGTTGCCTATATAGTGAAGAAACCACTGTAGTGTATTGACTGCATCTATATTTTCCATTCCATTTACACACATAGCAGGGAATAAATCATGCAGAAAAATAACAGGTCATTATATTGCCTTATCTGGCTGGAAATTAACCGTCTCACAGTGAAGTCCTTGAAGAAGGAGAGTAGTTGCACAAACTAGTTCCATATTTAATTTCTTCTTGGTCAGTCTCTCATTATGAGTGCATGCCAGGTTTTCCACAGCATCAAAGGAAAACTCATCCATTTAATAATGCAATAGTCTATAAAGCAGCTGTCACAGCAGTAATGACAACCACTTTAAAATCTGAGTTTTTCTATGCTGATGTGAGTCATTAGTCTTTCAGCCCATTATATAGAATGCGGTAAGTAGAACCTCAAATTATTTTTAATTGGCGAAGCTTCATCTGTGTCTTGTGCTATCCTACTTCTCAAGAACTTGCACAGATTTTCATTTAATTGCCAACGCTTCTTTGTGTTCTGTTTGGTGCTCTTCCTGTCTTAGGAGTCTAGGGAATGAGTTAGTGTTGCCAGCACCTCAGAAGTTTTGGCTTAAACTAATAGTTTTCATTCTCTGGATTAACCTTTTATTCCCTGGCAATTATGTTGGTACTTAATAGTCAGTGCAAAAGTGTTGTACAAACCAATCTTACATTGTTTTCCTTCTCAACTGATAAAATGTCAGTAGCCAAATGCAGAGCCTGGGTAACTGCTGATCAGTAGTGTTATGTCTTGCCAAACATTACCCCAAGTTTGATAGAGAACAGTTAATTAACACACACCTGTGAACAGATATTATCCATTTTCACTGATCCAGAATGTATGTTTGAACAGGTGAAGAAATAACAGAAATCATAGAATCATCAAATTGTTACAGTTGGAAGGGACCTCAAAGATCATCCAGTTCCAACCCCCCTGCCATGGGCAGGGACACCTCACACTACAGCAGGTTGCTCAGAGCTGCATCCAGCCTGGCCTTAAAGACCTCCAGGGATGAGGCTTCTACTATCTCCTTGGGCAACCTGTGCCAGTGTCTCACCACCCTCATGGGGAAGAACTTCTTCCTAATCTCCAATCTGAATCTACCCTCTTCTACTTTTATTCCATTTCCCCCAGTCCTATCACCCCTGACAGCCTAAAAAGTCCCTCCCCAGCTTTCTTGTAGCCCCCTCCAGATACTGGAAGACCACAATTAGATCTCCTCGGAGTCTTCTCTTCTGCAGACTGAACAACCCTCCAGCTCCAGCTCTCTGAGCATCCTTGTGGCCCTTCTCTGGACACACTCCAGCACCTCCAGATCCTTCGTGTAATGGGGGCTCCAGAACTGGACACAGTACTCCAGGTGGGGTCTCACCAGAGTGGAGTAGAGGGGGAGAATCACGTCCCTCAACCTGCTGGCCACACTTCTCTTGCTGCAGCCCAGGATCTGATTTGCTTTCTGGGCTGCAAGTGCACACTGCTGGCTCCTGTTGAGCTTCTCATCCACCAGCACCCCCAAGGCCTTTTCTTCAGGGCTGCTCTCAAGCCAGTCCCTGCCCAACCTATATCAGAGCTTGGGATTGCCCTGACCCAGATGCAGAACCTTGCACTTGGTCTTGCTGAATCTCATGAAGTTGTCATGGGCCCAGCTCTGCAGCCTGTCAAGGTCCCTCTGAATGGATCCTTTCCTCCAGGGTGTCTGCTGCACCACACAGCTTGGTGTCATCAGCAAACCTGCTGAGGGTGCACTCAATGTTACTGTCCATGGCACCAACAAAGATATTAAACAAGCCTGGTCCCAGGACTGATCCCTGAGGGACTCCACTTGTCCCTGGCCTCCACTTGGTCTTAGACCATTGACAGCCACCCTTTGGGTGTGGCCATCAAGCCAGTTCATTATCCACTGAATGGTCCATCCATGGAACCCATCCTGCACTATCTTGGAAACAAGGCTGTCATCCACATCCTATAGCTGTTTCCCTCATGACTCACTCTTTTTTAATTCAATATGTTAAGTAATATTTCTAATTCTTTGTTTAATTCAAATGGTTTTACAATAAGCGCTGATTTGCTAAAAAAGGTATACAGAATTGTGGTGGAAGGTGTTTGTGCCCATAACTGTGCCCAGAATATGTCCCTACATGATGGATTGGGACAAACTGGATTGGAATGTGGTTTGGTGACAAAAGCTAAAAGAGATGAGCTGGATTGGGTGACACAGTAACACAGCTGGACTGAGAGAAGAGTCTTGATCTCCCAAGTCAGTCTCACTACCTAAGCAGTGAATAATGCAGGCATAGTGTCAATCTTCTAGCATCTTACATAGGTTATACAGTGGCTGTTCAGACCGTTACCATAGTATCATAGTATCAGTCAGGGTTGGAAGGGACCATGAGAATCATCTAGTTCCAACCCCCCTGACATGGGCAGGGACACCCCACACTAGATCAGGCTGCCCAGAGCCTCATCCAGCCTGGGCTTAAACATCTCCAGGGACGGTGCCCCAACCACCTCCCTGGACCACCCATTCCAGGGCTTCACCACTCTCATGGTAATGAACTTCTTCCTCACCTCCAGCCTGAATCTCCCCACCTCCAGCTTCATTCCATTCCCCCTAGTCCTATCATTACCTGACATCCTGAGAAGTCCCTCCCCAGCCTCCTTGTAGGCCCCCTTCAGATACTGGAAGGCCACAATTAGGTCACCTCGGAGCTTTCTTTTCTCCAGACTGAATAGCCCCAACTCTTTCAGTCTGTCCTCACAGCAGAGGTGCTCCAGCCCTCTGCTCATCCTCCTGGCCCTTCTCTGGACACCTTCCAGCACCTCCAGATCCCTCTTGTAATAGGGGCTCCAAAATTGGACGCAGTACTCCAGGTGGGGTCTGACCAGAGCTAAGTAGAGGGGGAGAATCACCTCCCTTGACCTGCTGGCCACACTTCTCCTGATGCAGCCCAGGATCTGGTTGGCTTTCCGGGCTGCAAGTGCACACTGAGAGCTCCTGTTGAGCTTCTTGTCCACATGCACCCCCAAGTCTTTCTCCTCTGGGCTGCTTTCCAGCCAGTCCCTGCCCAGCCTGTATCAGTACTTGGGATTGCCCAGAGCCAGCTGCAGGACCTTGCACTTGGTCTTGTTGAACCTCATGAGGTTGTCATGGGCCCAGCTCTGCAGCCTGTCAAGGTCCCTTTGGATGGATCCCTTTCCTCCAGGGTGTCTGCTTCACCACACAGCTTGGTGTCATCAGCAAACTTGCTGAGGGTGCACTCAATGCCACTGTCCATGGTACTGACAAAGATACTGAACAAGCCTGGTCCCAGGACTGATCCCTGAGGGACTCTGCTTGTCACTGGCCTCCACTGGGACATGGACCATTGACAGCCACTCTTTGGGTGTGGCCATCAAGCCAGTTCTGTATCCATCTAGTGGTCCACCCATCAAACCCATGTGTCACCAGCCTGGAGACCAGGATGTGGTGCAGGACAGTGTTGAAGGCTTTGCTCAGGTCCAGGTAAATGCCCTCAGTTGCTCAGCCTTCATCTATTGATGTTGTGACCTCGTCACAGAAGGCCACCAGGTTTGTCAGGTAGGATTTGCCCTTGGTGAAGCCATTCTGACTGTTCCAAATCGCCTCTTCACTATTCTTCTGTGTCAGTAGTGCCTCCAGGAGGATCTGCTCCATGATCTTTCAGGGCACAGAGGTGAGACTGACTGGCCTGTAGTTCCCTGGTTCTTCCTTCTTGCCCTTTTTGAAAATGGGGGTAATGTTTCCCCTTTTCCAGTCTGTGGGGACTGCCCCAGACTGCCAGCACTTTTGAAATATAATAGACAGGGGTTTAGCAACCTCATCTGCCAGTTCTGTCAGTACCCATGGTGAATCCTGTTTGGTCCCATGGACTTGAACACTTTCAGGTTCTTCAGGTGATCACCAACCTGATCTTCACTTACCATGGGCAGTTCTTCCTCCCCATCCCTGGCATTGTCTTCCATGACACCAGGAGTGTGGCTAGAGGCCCTTGCAGTGAAGTCTGAGGTAAAGAAGTTACTGAGTACCTCAGCCTTTTCCTCATCACTTGAGACCATGTCACCAGTTTCCTTTCTGAGGGGGCCCACACCTTCCCTAGTGATCTTCTTCCCATTCATATACCTGTAGAAGTTCTTAGTGTTCCCTTTAACCTCCCTGGCTAGATTAAATTCAAATTCTGCTTTGGCTTTCCTAACCAGGTCTCTTGTTGCTCGGGCAGCTTCCTTATATCCCCCCTGTTCTAGCTGTCCTTCCCTCCACTGCCTGTAGAGTTTCTTTTTAAGTAATAGTGTGTCCAGCAGCTCCTTGCTCATCCAGGCAGGCCTCCTAGCATTCTTTCCTGCTTTTCTCTTTGTTGGTATACATAGCTCCTGGACACAGAGGAGGTGGTCCTTGAATACTGACCAGCTGTCCTGGGTCCCTCTTCCCTCCAGGGCTTTGTCCCAATGTTCTTAAACTCAGTGAAGTTCTACCACCTGGTAGGCTGGCCCAGCCAGTGCTGAGCACAGAGCAGAATGACCTCCCTGCTCCTGCTGGCCACACTATTCCTGATCCAAGCCAGCATGCCATTTGCCTTCTTGGCCACCTGGGCACACTGCTGGCTCATGTTCATCTGCTGTCAACCAGTAGCCCCTGGTCCCATTCTGCCTGGCTGCTCTCCAGCCACTCTGTCCCCAGCCTGTAGCACTGCCTGGGGTTGTTGTGGCCAATGTGTAGCACGTGACACACAGATGTGTTCAATCTCCTGCCCTTGGACTCTGCCCATCTGTCCAGCCTGTCTAGGTTCCTCTGCAGAGCTCTCCCACCCTCTAACAGATCAACTCCTCCCAGTTTGGTGTCATCTGCAAATTTACTAATGATGGCCTCTACTGATGGTGTACTTTACCTTCTTTAACATGCATACTGATTTTACATAAATCCTAAGGAGAAAGAATGTCTTAAGTCTGAGCACAAACCATTCTGTTGGATTTTGCTGATTTAATATAAAAAAAAACCAACAAAGAAACAAACATTTAAACAACAACAGCAATACTAAAAGAAAATGACAACAAAAAACCCAAACAACAATGGTCAGAGCACTATATGTAGAGAATGACTCTGTATTTCAGTCAGAGACTTTACAGGGCTTTTGATAGCAATATGAGACAGTCTGATGTAAGGCCACCATAAAAAATCCAATTGCTAGAAGCAGTTGTTAATTAATAAATTGGTACCAACATTTTGTGCTTAAAGGGAGGAGAAAATAAAAGGAGAGAAAGCAGGATGTTGCCTTCAGAAATGAATTTTACCTAAACTGAAATCTTTAACCTCTGAAACCTGCCTTTTTGAAGTCTTCCATTGTAATCCATTCACTTTCATTCCACTTTGGTACCACAAAGATGTCAGTTTGGTGATATGCTACACATAACAATGTCATTATATTGGCATAACATGACAAGTGGGACTAATCTGAACTTTAAAAAAAAATTGATCCCTCAAGTAAGCTAGGAACTAAAGATGTTTCAGCCATAGAAAATAAGCTGCTCCTTGGAAAGAATAGGGATCTCCACAGTTTGGAAACCTGCACTTTTCTGAGCCTTTTTCTGTTTCTCTTTCTATTTTTCCGTGATGCATATAAGTATTGGGTTGAACTGAGCTGGGGTTAATTCTCCTCACAGTATCGTTCTAGTGCTGTGGTGGGTTTTTTTTGCAGCAGTAGTTTGATAACACAGCAGTGTTTTGGCTACAGCTAAATCCAGTATTCAAGCCGTGTCCTTTCAACATTTCCCTGCCCCAGGAGTACATTGAGGGGTGGGCAAGATCTTGGGAGGGGACACAGCTGAGCCAGCTGACTCAGACTGGCCAAAGAGGTATTCCATTCCATATGACATCAGCTCAGGTGTAAGTAGGAAGTGAAAGAAGGAAGTGTGGGGATTCGTCTATGGCATTTATCCTCCTGAGGAACTACCAAGCTCAGAGAGCCCTGCTTCCTGAGACCGACCACCGTCCTGCCGATGGGAAGTAGATACTAACATCTCTCTCTCTGCTTTCTTTGCTTCTGCGCGGTCTATTGCTGTTTGCTCATTAGTGTTATTAAATTGCTCCTATCTTATCCCCGGCTTCTGTTATATTTTCTTTCCCTTCTTCCCCTCTTCACTTAAGAGAGGGAGTGATAGAGTGGCTTGGTGGGTATCTGGCCTTCAGGCCAGGGCCAAGCCACCACAATATAATACACTTAGTAGGAATTATTGTCCACAGATGTCCTTAGGTTTTCTTTTCCTTACCTGAAGTATTAAATCTCACTGTAGATGACAACTCATCCACAAATTTTAATCAAATTTCTCGGAATCAAAACAACAACTTTGCTATAATTTTGATTATAAAAAAAAATCTTAGCCACCCTCCCATCTATTCTTAGTTCAATTTGTTTCTAACTTTAAACCTTTTTTTGGTCACTCACTCTTCCTTCTGTTGAACTGTTTTGATTAACTCTTGCCAGACTGGAAGTCTGATTTCAGGTAGCTTAAACTTGGCCAAAATTGGTTTTCCTAGTAATGTGCAAATACACAAAATATGCACAGAATCACAGAATGTTAGGGGTGGGAAGGGACCTCTTAACATTTTCTAGTCAAACCACACTGCCAGAGTATGATCACCTGGAGTAGGTCACACAGGAATGTATCCAGACAAGTTTTGAATGTCTCTGGAGAAGGAGATTCAAGAACCTCTCTGGGCAGCCTGTTCCAGTGCTCTGTCACCCTCATAGTGAAAAAATTTTTCCATATGTTTATGTGGAACTTCCTATGCTCCAGCTTGCACCTACTGCCTCCTGTTTGAGGCAGGGAGACTTCATAATTGTTTTCTTTTTACAGTTAGAAACTTTCTAAGTAGTTAAGAGAGATTAAACTCTAGACTTCTAGACATTAATAACCATGAGGCCATGAGCTGGGTAGAGCAAAGAAGATAGGAATACAGCTGCAGAACAATGGCTAAAGCTTGTGGGGGGCTGTGCTAAAACAACAAAGATTCACATACTGAGAAGTTGGCCAGAACACCAGCAAGAGGCTGTAATATAGTTGGAAGGTCAGAAAGCAACAGCAGAGATCAAGACGTAAAAGAACTCTATTTAAATGATTCCATGCATATACAAACAATTTCCCAGAAAGTTAATGAATATGCAGCACTGTAAGTGTATATAAAGCATGCAGAGCCAGCACCATTAATAAAGGCAATACCTGGCTTAATAGCTATAGGCTATTAGGTTTTAATTCATCTTCCTGTGTCATGTCCTATCACTGGACATCGCTGAGAACAGTCTGGCTTTGTCCTCCTGACACTCAGCCTTCACATATTTATAAACATTAATGAAGTCACTCCTCAGTCTCCTTTTCTCCTAACTAAACAGACCCAGCTGCCTCAGCCTATTGTCAAAAGGGAGATGTTCTACTCCCTTTATCATCTTTGTGGCTCTGCCCTGGACTCTTTCATGCAGTTCCCTCTCGTTCTTGAGCTGAGGGGCCCAGAACTGGACACAGGACTCCAGGTGTGGCCTAACCAGGGCAGAGTAAGGGCAGAGGAGTTGTAAAGAGTAATCTGAACATAGAAAGTCTCACCTCAACATGAGGAGAGGGTGACAGAGCAATGGAGCACACTGCCCAGAGAGACTGTGGAGTCTTCTTCTCTTGAGACTTTCAAAAGTCATTCTGCCCTGTACTCAGCACTGGTTAGGCCACACCTTGAGTCCTGTGTCCAGTTCTGGGCCCCTCAATTCAAGAGAGATGTTGAGGTACTGGAACATGTCCAGGGAAGGGCAACCAAACTGGTGAGGGACCTGGAACACAGCCCTATGAGGAGAGGCTGAGGGAGCTGGGGTGGTTTAGCCTGGAGGAGGCTCAGGGGAGACCTTATTAATGTCTGTAACTCCCTGAAGGGAGGTTGTAGCCAGGTGGGGGTTGGTCTCTTCTCCCAGGCAACCAGCACCAGAACAAGAGGACACAGTCTCAAGCTGCACCAGGGGAGGTTCAGGCTGGATGTTAGGAAGAAGTTCTTCACAGAGAGAGTGATTGCCCATTGGAATGTGCTGCCCAGGGAGGTGGTGGAATCACCATCCCTGGAGATCTTTAAGAAAAGCCTGAATGAGGCACTTAGTGCGATGGTCTGGTTGATTGAATAGGGCTGGGTGATAATTGGACTGGATGATCTTGGAGGTCTCTTCCAACCTGGTTGATTCCATGTTTCTATTCTATGAAATCTTGCTGTTATCTCAAACTATTCTTGATGAAATTTTATTTTCATCAATGTTTCCTAATGATTGACTTTGAGTATGCCAAGAGACACATCCCAGGTGGGAAATCTTAGACTAGTAGGTTTGGGGTTAATCTGGAACAGATGCAACCACCCTCATTGTTTCCAGCCTGCTCAGCACTTGTGCAGCTTCTGGTCAGTCATCACACTGGGACCAGCCATCAGCAGCACTACAAGATGCTTTTTTTGAATCTCCTAGGCATGTTTCACTACTGAACCTGAGCCTCTTCAGGCAAAATATAGTTTCCTTTACCCAAGAAGGAAGGGCAAGGAAGTCTGATCGCTTTGTGCAGTTAGTGAATCAGCCTCAGGAAGAAGACAGGTTAAGCTGCTCTGAACTGGTTTCTGAAGCACTCTCTTCAACAAAGATGTCCTGTCTCTGGAGTGGTGCCTGAACGCTTTCTGTGGTTTATAAGGCAGATGGTGTTTATCAGTTACACTATGTTTTGGAAGCTGCAGGAATTTTTGGAACTTGCTGGTTGCATGCAGTAGTCTGTTTCGGGACAACACTTGGATCTGTTTATGTAGCTTCTGCCACATTTATTCTCTTGGCAAAGGAGCTGGTTGATATGTGTCAGAACGGGGGCCAGCTGAGCTGAACAGGAAGCTGGAAGTAGAATTGTAGAGATGTTTTTTAGGTCCTCTGCAACTGGAATTCTGATGCAGTGTGCATATTTCTCTTACTTGCTGCTTATTAGAGAAACACCCTGTGTATGAGCCTTGCACTGGAATGTAAACATACTTGACACTCCTGTGAGGGGATGTGTGCTATCTCTGCACATTATAATGAAATACAATTAAAAAGCAATGCTTTTGCAAGTAGCTGTGACTGTGCTACAGACTAGATTTTGAGGGTTTTTAAAATCTTTCATATCATTCTTACTCTGTGGTGTATTGTAAAGTTTCTCACATTTCAGGAAGATTCAGCTTTTCTGTCTCTTTGCTTTAAGAGTAGACACAAAATATCTATTTATTTTGCAGGAAGTGTTTTAAAGCTACTTACAGATTTACCTGATGATTCATCTCAGTTTTACCATTTTACTGAGTATTCAGATCTGGTAAGGAATACGTATTTTAATCAAAACCTAGAGTCTTTCAGATTTCTTGATCTCAGATATCAGCCTGACCTCAGTGCCAGGCAAGGTTATGGAACAGGTCATCTTGAGTGCAGTCACACAGCATTTACAGGATGGCCAAGAGATCAGGCCCAGCCAGCATGGATTCAGGAAGGGCAGGTCCTGCCTCACCAACCTCATCTCCTTCTATGCCCAGGTGACTGCCTGGTGGATGTGGGGCAGGCTGTGGATGTAGTCTGCCTGGACTTCAGCAAGGCCTTTGACACCGTCCCTTACAGCAAACTCCTGGCCAAGCTGTCAGCCCCTGGCTTGGACAGCAGCACTCTGATCTGAGTTAGGAACTGGCTGGAGGGCTGAGCCCAGGGACTGGTGGTGAATGGTACCACATCCAGCTGGCAGCCAGGCACTAATGGTGTCCCCTGGGGATCAGTGCTGGGCCCCATCCTGTTCAATATCTTTATTGATGATCTGGATGAGGGGATTGAGTCCATCATCAGTAAGTGTGCAGATGACATCTGAGGAGCAGGTGTTGATCTATTAGAGGGTCGGACAGCTCTGCAGAGAGACCTTGACAGGCTGGACAGATGGGCAGAGTCTGAAAGCATGAGATTTAACACATTTAAGTGCCAGGTTCAACGCATTGGCCACAGCAGTGCTGACCCCAGCAGTGCTACAGGCTGGGGTCAGTGTGGCTGGAGGGCAGCCAGGCAGAAAGGGACCCGGGGGGTACTGGTTGATAGTAGGCAGAACATGAGCCAGCAGTGTGCCCAGGTGGCCAAGAAAGCCAATGGCATCGTGGCCTGAATCAGGAATAGTGTGGCCAGCAGGAGCAGGGAAGTCATTCTGCCCTGTACTCACTAGTTTGGCCACACCGTGAGTCCTGTGTCCAGTTCTGGGCTCCTCAGTTTAGGAAGGATGTTGAGTTTCTGGAAGGTGTCCAGAGAAGGGCAACAAAGCTGGGGAGGGGTCTGGAGCACAGGCCTGTGAGGAGAGGCTGAGGGAGCTGGGGTTGCTTAGCCTGGAGAAGAGGAGGCTCAGGGAAGACCTTCTTGCTGTCTACAACTCCCTGAAGGGAGGTTGTAGCCAGGCAGGGGTTGGTCTCTTCTCCCAGGCAAGCAGCATTTGGATGTGTTCTTTTAAAATTTGTTACCTAGTGCTGGAATATTTGTAACTTATTCTACTTATGCTCTGCTTGTTTTAAAAACAAAATTCCATAGGAGGAATCATGTTCTATCTAGTATCTTCTAATGGGTTTACATGTGATTGTTTCTCTGTTAGAAGCTTGTATGCTTTGGCAGTCTGTGTGGTATATTATTTTACGCTTTGTGGAAGGAGTATCTGCAAAAGGTTGACCAAATCTGTTGAAGTGGTTGGAGGTATTCTCTATAGTCACTAGCTTAGATATTAGTTGCAATACGTAAAATTCCAGAGACATTTGAGTAAAAGATAAATAATTCAGGGACTGGATACAAAATTATAATAATAGATACGTCATTGTAATCCCATTGGTGTATACGTTAATATAATCCCATTGGTGTATTGAAAACCTTGCATCTTGCATCAGAGTTTGTTTGTTCTCCTTGCTGCTCCACTTTGGCTTTGGGATGTGCTATCCTCCCTCTGGCCTTGGGCTTCTCTATCTTGCTTTTTTAAAGGTACAAGGGAGGTGCTGAGAGGGAGCCTGTGGTCTCTATAGCTGTCTTGGGGCCCTTAGTCCCCAGGAGGGGACAAAGACCTGAATCAAAGGTACAGGGGGGTCCTGTGCTGTTGCTGTGCTGTGTAGACTCATAGAATCAATAAAGTTGGAAAGACCTCAAAGATACACACACACATATATATCTCTTTGTAAAAATACCCTCTGCACATGATTATTGCTGTTTTATAGTATTATATTTACTTTCTTTTGTAAATATAATTTCATTTTAAATTCCAAGTTCTGACTGTGGTGAGATTTTGTCTCTGGGGCAGATTCCCCAAAAGAAGTTATTGGGGGGATCTAACATTATGTTTTGGTGCCCAACATGGGACTCGATTGTTTTCTTTGTTGATTGATAGTCAGAATAAGGAAGTCAAAAATGAAATTGCTCTGGCTGTTATGGCCTGTGCTGACTTTGATTCTGACTTTATTGGTTTTATCAGTGTTTCATCTCCTCAGTACAGTTTCATATTTGTGCATTTCTTGAGAAAAAAATAAGTGCGTCAAGCCATGACATGATCATTTTCACTGAAGGAGGAATGATCATAGAAACACACTAACATTTTAGCATGCATTTTATACTTCACTGTTGTGGTAGGTTGAGAGAGGGCCTAGCGCTCCCTCCCCCACAGAGTAAGAAACCACAGCTAACTCAGTCAGAGAAGCAGACTATATTTACAAGCATATATAGAAAGCAGGTTATATATGACACAATATATACAGGTATTTACAATATATATACAGAAATATACAGCAAAGAAAAATAACACAACAAAATTCCCTCCTTGGGAGGAGGGTTTCCCTCCCTGTAATCCCCTCTCTCCCCCCCACCTCCCTTTTTTCCCAAAAAGGGGTTAGAGAGAGAAAGAAAGGCAGTTATTAAGGAAAAGAGATGTTATTAGGCTTCAAAAGCCCATGCAGAATTAGTTTGCTCATCTCAAGGTCAGCTCTGCTTAGTTTGCTGAAAAGCAGGCAGGGAGAGAAGCAGATCAGGCTGGCACAGCAGAACAGGCTGAAACCCAAACTGAGAAAAAATTCCAACTGCTCTAAAACTTAAAGTTGCATTCTGCCCATCCACCAATGAAATTCATTTAGAATATCAGTGTTTTCATTTTGATACAAAAACATTCGGCCAGTGTCCCAGTACTGTCCCTTTCTTAAAGGCACAGCCTCAAATGGTCACAACTGTTTAAGGGGTATGTTCTCTATGTGAATAGATGCTCCAGATGGCTGGAAGTGAAATGAAATCTTATAGAATAACAGAATCAACCAGGTTGGAAAAGACCTCAAAGATCATCAAGTCCAACCTGTCACCCAAGATCTCATGACTACTAAAACATGGCAAAAAAGTGCCACATCCCCTCTTGAACAACTCCAGAGATGGTGACTCCACCACCTCCCTGGGCAGCACATTCCAACAGCTAACAACTCTCTCTGTGAAGAACATTCTCCTCACCTTGAGCCTAAACCTCCCCTGGCACAGCTTGAGACTGTGTCCTCTTGTTCTGGTGCTGGTTGCTTGGGAGAAGAGACCAAACCCCACCTCGCTACAACCTCCCTTCAGGGAGTTATAGACATCAATAAGGTCTCCCCTGAGCCTCCTCCAGGCTAAACCACCCCAGCTCCCTCAGCCTCTCCTCATAGAGTTTGTGTTCAAGGACTCTCATCAGTCTCGTTGTCCTTCTCTGGACACATTCAAGATGAACATTAGGTTGTATGGGTTTTATTGAACTGAAAGTTTGCTTCCTAATGTTATGATACTAAGAAATATTTCCATAGAATTTTGCAGGTGTCTAAACAGAAACTTCTGTTATACTAGATGTCTTCTAAAGGACAAAAATTAAACAAATCCTATATATGCAATGTAAACAGTTTCTTCTTTGTGCAATTGAAATCTCAACTGACTAAGTAAATAACATTTATTGCTTCAAATTTGTTGCCGAGAAGTAAAGAAAAAGCAAACAAAAAATAAAATCAATAATAGTAATACAGTAAAATTATAAAAACATGGACTTTTTATTACCAACACTTTTCTTTGTTGTTACATTCACCCTTCCTCTGGTGGAAGCCTCATCCCTGGAGGGTTTGAAGTCCAGGCTGGATGTGGCTGTGATCAACCTGCTGTAGTGTGAGGTGTCCCTGCCCATGGCAGGGGGGTTGGCACTAGGTGATCCTTGAGGTCCCTTCCAACACTAACAATCCTATGATTCTATGAGCATACATACTGTCGGGATCCTGAGTCCATTGCTGGGAGCAACATGATGTTAATGCAAATTTCCTCCTCCTCACTGTAGGATCTGCTTAGAATAATTTTTATGTGTTTAGTAACAAATCTTTCAAACTTGTCTCTGTCTTTGTGGGTTTGTAAGCCTATGTTAAAGCTGTATTTGTTATACAGGAAGTGTATTGTGCATGCTGGATACATCTTATTGTTCTTTTTGTTATTCTTAGATGGTTTTGCCCAGCTCTAAGCCTGCACTCCTTTAACTGACCATAGGCTTACCTGTGGCTCTGGGATCTCTAGAGCCATCTTGTGTCTCTTAGCATCTCATGCTTGTGTTCCTCTACTTTGCACCCTAAGTGCCTGGTTTTAAAGCCTCCTCTGTTATATGAAGCCTGTATTTCTCTGCATTACACCATTATGTTAAAGTCATGAATATTTAGCTCTGCACAGAATACTCAATGAAAAGGTATGCAAAAAAAACCCCAACAAACTAGGCATAGCCAACTGGGGGGGGGGGGAAGCAATTATAGCTAACTAAGCTAAAACAAAATTCCAGCAAAATGCATTTCTGAGGCCTTCACTATCATTACAAAGCTCATGGACTATTGCTAGCAATGCTGTATTTATTGGACTGTGGAGCTATACTGCCTTATTTCTAAGGGGGCTGTTTAAGGAATCCAGTGAAGGATTCTCAGGTTGTTCTTCATCTGAAGAGACAGATGTCTTTTACACATTTTAGAATTCTGATTTTCTGAAGTGCAGGCATTTGCTGAACATGTTTTGCTGGGATGGAATAAACTCATTACCAAGCAGGATTTGTTTCCTTAGCCGTGAGTATTTGTATGCCTTACTTGTCTTCAGATCAGAATGGCTCTTGAATTTATAAAACTGTCATTTGTTGGTGTATTTCATATGTAAAACAGTCTTTTGTGAAATATCTTTTACATCATGCAAGCCACAGTAATAAATGCTTATATAAAATCTTCCTTATCTAAAATATCTTAGAAAATAAGTAAGGCAAAAGTTGGGAAGTTTTTTCTTTTAAAACATGTAATTGAACAATGTGTACTTACAAGCATGTGCAATTACTCTTACAGAAGTTTTAGTCAGTCTTTGAATGACATTATTTCAAACTCCATTAACTGACATGAAAAGTTTTTGCAGCATATGCATCAAGCATCTGAATCATAATACTCTCCAAGCTCTATGTTATAAGGGGCTAATATAATCCTCCCCTCCCTCTTCCCCCTCTCCTCTCTCTCTCTCCCCACCTGACAGGGAAATAACAGAAGGGAGGTAGAGTTTTAGTTGAGATCACTGGGGGTTTAGTACTCTGTTGCAGGGATATCATATTACACCAAATGAGACAGGGGGAAAATAAAAGGAAAATACCCAACAGAACTCACACAGGTACCCATTCTAAGACCCCCACATGAAACTGAAACCAGAAAGAAACAGAACACCCAACCCTGGCAAAGGAACTTTATAAACTATATAACATGCCTTGAGCCTCATAAATCCTGCCAGGTCCCCATCCTGTAATGAAGCAAGGATTGCTCAGAATGGTGTAGGATATATATGTGATTCAGCTTGAAACAATACATTTTCCATCCCTTATCCTATACCACCTGAGCCATGCTCAGCAACAATTACAAGTATACAACATATAATTTACTGCATATTCTCACCCAAAGTACACCTTGAGTACTGTGTCCAGCTCTGAGCCCCTCAGTTTAAGAAGGACATCGAGACACTTGAATGTGTCTAGAGAAGGGCAACAAGGCTGGGGAGAGGCCTTGAGCACAAGCCCTATGATGAGAGGCTGAGGGAGCTGGGATTGTTTAGCCTGGAGAAGAGAAGGCTCAGGTGACCCCATTGCCCTCTACAACTCCCTGAAAGGTGGTTGTAGCCAGGAAGGGGTTGGTCTCTTCTCCCAGGCAACCAGCAGCAGAACAAGAGGACAAGCTCAAGCTGTGCCAGGGGAGGTTTAGGCTAGAGGTGAGGAGAAAGTTCTTCACCGAGCGAGTTGTTCATCATTGGAATGGGCTGCCCAGCGAGGTGGTGGAGTCCCCATCCCTGGAGGTGTTTAAGAGGAGATTGGATGTGGCACTTGGTGCCATGGTCTAGTCATGAGGTCTGTGGTGACAGGTTGGACTCGATGATCCTCGAGGTCTCTTCCAACCTCAGTGATACTGTGATACTGTGATACTGTGATAAAGTAATTTATATTGTGGCACACGGTAAACTTCTCCATCTTTCTGCTTTACACAGCAGGTGCATCCTGAATCATTCTTCTTTCCCTTTTTGAAAATGGGGGTTACATTTCCCCTTTTCCAGTCTTTGGAGACTTCACCGGACTGCCAGGACTTCTGGAATATAACAGTGATTTAGTGACCTCATGGGCTAATTTCCTCAGTACCTGGATGCATCCTGTCAGGTCTCATGGGCTTGTACACTCTCAAGTTCTTCACATGGTCACCAAGCTGATCTTCATGTACAATAGGCAATTACTTCTTCCAAACCCCTTCCAATATCTTCTGTGATTTTGGGAGTGTGGCTGGAGCCCTTGCCAGTGAAGACCAAGGTAAAGAAGTCACTGAGAACCTCAGCCTTCTCCATGTCATTCGTCATCAGCTCACCTGTTTCCTTTCTGAAAGGGCCCACACATTCCTTAGTCTTGCTTTTGCCATTAATGTACCTTTAGAAACTTCTTCTACTCCCCTTGCACTCATTGGCTAGATTTAATTCTAATTGAGCTTTAGCTTTTCTAGCCAGGGCTCCTTCTGCTCAGGTAGCTTCCTTACATGCCCCCATTCCAGCTGTCCTTTCTTTCACTCCTTGTAAAGTTTCTTTTTGTCTGACAGCATGTCCAGGAGCAACTTGCTCATCCAGGCAGGTCTCCTAGCATTCTTTCCTGCCTTCTTCTTTGTCAGTATACTTTGCTCCTGGACACAGAGAAAGTGATCCTTGAATATGGACCAGATGCCCTGGGCCCCTCTTCTCTCTAAGGCTTTGTCCCACAATACTTTGGCCAGCAGATCCCTGAAGCCATCAAAGTCTGCATGCCTAAAATCCAGGGTTGCAAGCCTGGGATACATGCTCCTAGTTGCCCTGAGGGTCTTAAATTCTATCACTTCATGGTCACTGCAGTCAGGGCTATCCCTGAGCCTCACATTGGTCACCAGCCCTTCGCTATTGGTAAGAGCAAGGTCCAGCATAGCATCTTTTCTCTACAGTTTGGAGGAGGAAGTTGTCATCTGTGCATTCCAGGAACATCTTGGAATGCTGGTACCTAGCTGTGTTGTCCCTCCAGCAGATGTCAGGGTGATTGAAGTGCCCCATGAGGACGAGGGCCTGTGAGCATGAAGCCACTTCTGTCTGCTCATGTAGGAGCTGGTCTGCTTGGTTCTGCTGGTCAGGTGGCCTGTAGCAGACCCCTACTGTAGAGGGCATACATAACTAATTCTGTTAGGTAGATCTACCACATGAGCTGGAAGTATTATTTTATCTAGCATTTAAACTAATATTAGAACTTCTTGTCTGAAGGCCTAGATGACTTCTTAATCCTGTTCTTATGACTAATTTCATATCTCATTCTTTACTCAGCATGCAATGAATTCAGTTTTGCATTGAATGCTTGCAGTCAGCTTATTATTATTATTTTTTTCTGAGTCTTGTTAGCACTCCTTAGCTCTTAGCTACTCCTTAGGTATTCACATTGGTCACAGCTGTTCTCCTCCCTCTTACTTTTTAAAAATTTTTTTTTCTCTCTTAAAAGAAAAATATTAATCCCTACAATATTGCTTTGTAGGGTAGAAAAGTGAGGGCTTTCCCCCCCGCCACCCCCCCCATCTTTCCTGTAGTGCAGGAAAGCCAGCAGGTTGCAGCCTGTTAGACAGTATTTTATTATAGTTACCCTGAGAATATTAAGTGCTACCTGGGGACTTAAAAACACTCAATCAAAAAATTGTATTGGATGGGCTGTGGCAACAAAAAAGACTAAAAACTACCTTGGAATCTGCAAAGTTAAAATGTTTGTCACAGTGACAAGTGACAGCAATAGGTAAGGTCGATGAAAATTTTACCTTATTTAGGAGGCATAAGTATGGGATTTAACATTATGTCTTTGACCCAAAGTAAGTAACTACTCTTCCTCTCTATGTAAACTATTGACATAAAGCTAAATTTAAGATAATAGAGACTCCAGCACCTCCATGGTGACAGAGGGTCAGAGGTTTTTCTTTTCACCTCTCTACATGTGTACTTATCAGTCAGTATCCAGACAAAGCAGCAAGTGTTTCTGGGAATAACTTAGTTTTGAATTACTTCCACAGCATGCTAAAATTACCCAGGCAAGCATCTGTGAACATGAACCAAAATCCTTATTCATTTCAAATAAAGACGAAGGCTTTGTGTACTAGGAACTAGATTCCTTCAAAACTCTCAAGGGAAATTTGTAAAATGCAAGTAGTGTATAAATATATTTCTTACAAGGAAATCAGTCCCCTATCTCATAATTTATAATTTATAGAAAGCCTCAATTAAGGCTTTTCAGGAGCTAATATTTGACTCCTATACCCATTATAACTGATCTCTAGAACACTCTCCTGGCTGGAGTTAAAACAGAACTAATTCTGTTCGGTGATTTTACTTTTCAGCTTAGTCTCTTTTAAGTTACTGCACTTTCTGAAATGAACATCATATTTTCATAGACAGCAGCTGCTTCTAGTAGAGATAAAGCTTGATGTTTATAGCTAGTACCAAGAACTGGTATGTAGGGCTAGGTCACTGTTAAATCTTCTGTACCATGTTGGGGTTGCAGAGTAAAAAGGCCACACCTGCAGGATAAGTGACCCTAAATTAATTAGCAAGATATTCCATTCCATACATATCATATTCAGTAAAAAGCCAAGGGATTACTAAGGTCAAGCTCTCTTCTACAAAGACTGACATCCAAGGATGACTTCTGCTGAGCCCAGCCTGAAATTTCCCCAGTGCCTACACTCATCGTCAGTGGGCTTTAGAAATACACCACCATCAGTGGTGATGATGATGTCATTGCCAAGTTGGGTTCAATATCTGATTTTCATATATTTCATTTTATTGTTATTAGTTTGAAAGATGCTCTTTTTCAGGCCATAAGTGTCTCTCCTTTATCCTCTTTCTCTTCCCCTTTAAGCCAGGGTGAAGGGTAAATAGAGAGCATCTGTTACTCATTTAGTGACCAGCTTAGCCTTAACCCTTGACAAACACAATTTTTCATAGACCACCTCACAAGATAAGAACCAAAGCATGGAGAACAATGTTAAAAATGTATTGTAGCCTATTTAATGGCTGAAGACATTGCAAGCAAAGAAATAAAATTCAGGGTCTATGCCATAAAACTATGTCTGTGAAAGAAGTTTCATTAACTTTAAACAAAAAAAAAATATTTAAAAGGTCAGAAGCAGTTTTGATTTTCATTTAATTCTTTATTATGGGCCACATTTGGTAAAATACTTTACAGCTAAACCTTGAAGTTCTTATTCAGCAAATCACTATTATCTTGCCAAATCAAGGCTGTTCAGAGAATCACAGAATCACCAAGGTTGGAAGAGACCTCAAAGATCATCGAGTCCAACCTGTCACCACAGACCTAAACCATGGCACCAAGTGCCACGTCCAATCCCCTCTTGAACACCTCCAGGGATGGTGACTCCACCACCTCCCTGGGCAGCACATTCCAATGATGAATGACTATCTCTGTGAAGAACTTTCTCCTCACCTCGAGCCTAAACTTCCCCTGGTGCAGCCTGAGACTGTGTCCTCTTGTTCTGGTGCTGGTTGCTTGAGAGAAGAGACCAACCCCTTCCTGGCTACAACCACCTTTCAGGTAGTTGTAGAGAGCAATGAGGTCTCCCCTGAGCCTCCTCTTCTCCAGGCTAATCAAGCCCCACCTGGCTACAACTTCCCTTCAGGTAGCTGCAAATGGCAATAAGGTCTCTCCTGAACCCTCTTTTCTCCAGGCTAAACAACCCCACTTTCCTCATCCTCTCCTCATAGGGCTTGTGCTCAAGGCCTCTCCCCAGCCTTGTTGCCCTTCTCTGGACACATTCAAGTGTCTCAATGTCCTTCTTAAACTGAGTGGCCCAGAACTGGACACAAGACTCAAAGTGTGGCCTGACCAGTGCTGAGTACAGGGGCAGAATGACTTCCCTGCACCTGCTGGCCACACTATGCTTGATGCACGCTAGGATGCCATTGGCCTTCTTGGCCACCTGGGCACACTGAAGGCTCATGTTCAGCCAACTGTCAGTTAGTACCCCCAGGTCCCTTTCTTCGTGGCTGCTCTCCAGCCTCTCTGACCCCAGCCTTGCTGAAGTCCCAGTAGACTACATCCACAGCCTGCCCCACATCCACCAGGCAGGTCACCTGATCATCGCAGGAGATCAGGTTGGTGACTCAGGACCTGCCCTTCCATGTTGGCTGTTTTTTGTGATTTTTTTTTTAATTTTTAGAATTCTTTCTCATTTTATTGCAAAAGAGCCTCTGGTGGAGGTGAGCGAGACATTCACTGGAGTACATTACTTGCATGTTACACCTTGGAGGATGACCAATATTAACTTCATTTGTACTTCAAAAGAACTTTTCATGTAAACTCCAAAGAAAAAAGGGAATTATGTATTGTACAGTGGCTCTGAGGTTCAGAAAGATCCCTGCTTTCCTAAAGAATGTAAACAGTAAAACTCAGGGTTCCTTTGCCAAAGCGATCATGACCTACAAACAAACAAACACCGCTGGTTCAAAATGCTACTAAACGTTTGGCATCCAAACTTCAAATCCCCAGGGAATGAAGTGAGCCCAAGGGAATAGAATAGAATAGAATAGAATAGAATAGAATAGAATAGAATAGAATAGAATTAACCAGGTTGGAAGAGACCTTCGAGATCATCGTGTCCAACCTATCATCTGACACCACCCAATCAGCTAAACCATACAACCAAGCATCCTGTCAAGCCTCGCCCTGAACACCCCCAGCGTCGGCGACCCCACCACCTCCTCAGGCAGCCCATTCCAGTGGGCAATCACTCTCTCTGTGTAAAACTTCCTCCTAACCTCCAGCCTAAACCTCCCCTGACGCAGCCTGAGACTGTGTCCTCTTGTTCTGGTACTGGTTGCCTGGGAGAAGAGGCCAACCTCTGCCTGTCTACAAGCCCCCTTCAGGTAGTTGTAGAGAGCAATAAGGTCACCCCTGAGTCTCCTCCTCTCCAGGCTAAGCAACCCCAGCTCCCTCAATCTCTCCTCATAGGGCTTGTGCTCCAAGCCCCTCACCAACCTTGTTGCCCTTTTCTGGACACGCTCCAGCAAGTCAACATCCTTCCTAAACTGAGGGGCCCAGAACTGGACACAGTACTCAAGGTGCGGCCTAACCAGTGCAGTGTACAGGGGCAGAATGACCTCCCTGCTCCTGCTGGCCACACTGTTCCTGATGCAGGCCAGGATGCCACTGGCCCTCCTGGCTGCCTGGGCGCACTGCAGGCTCACGTTCAGTCTACCATCAACCAGCACCCCCAGGTCTCTCTCAGCCTGACTGCTCTCCAGCCACTCTGACCCCAGCTTGTAACTCTGCATGGGGTTGCTGCGGCCAATGTGCAGAACCCGGCACTTGGATGTGTTAAATCTCATGCCATTGGACTCTGCCCATCTGTCCAGCCTGTCAAGGTCCCTCTGCAGAGCCTCTCTACCCTCCAGCAGATCAACTCCTGCCCCCAGCTTGGTGTCATCAGCAAATTTACTGATGATGGACTCGATGCCCTCATCCAGATCATCAATAAAGATGTTAAAGAGCATGGGGCCCAGTACTGATGCCAGTACTGATCCAGTACTGAATGGGGTCCTGATCGGTGTGCACATCTCTCAGGCTGTTGGTGTCCTCAATCCGATAAGCTATTTAAATTCTTAGTGCTCATTGATTTCATTGAAGGTTATTCTTTTACCATAACATGCTTTCAGTAAGCTCAGAGAAAACTGTTATTAAAGTAAAAATTAACTTTCCTACATCCTTGGTTACAAGCAATATATGCAAAACTTCATGTCCTGTTTACTATGCCTGTTTACTATGTGCAACCAGCAGCTGCTCATTAGTAGTCAGGTGGCTTCATTGGTTAACGTATTTTGGGACAAAGACTGTAAAAATGTAAGTGAGCAGGCCCATTTTGCATTTTGACTCTTCATTATCCTGTACAAGCACTGTGTTCTACCTTAAACAACTATGCTTGCATTTTATGCATTTGAGGAGTCTGTGCTGCCTGTATGCCAAATGCTATATGCTGCACGATATTAACACTGCGTAAGCTGCTTGAAAAACTACATGAATATATTAACGAAGATTTTATGCTTTGCATTAGTACTTTCAAAATGTTATTTATCAGCAGGCCATTGAACATTTGGTCATAGTAGTAGATCATATGATATCATATAAACTGCAGAAAGAATGCTTGCAAAAACTTTTCTTATTCTTTCACTTGTACAGCATTCTTCTGCTGCCCTTTTCATGGCTCTGTAAATTCTGTCACTTACCACAGCGTTTTCCACCAGGAAATGAAGTAAAACAAAGCTTATTTTTCATCTGATATAAAAGGAACAGCACATTTTCTAAAACTCTTGTGAAAAGTCTCATAATATGAGAGTGATGTTTTTGTCATATGGAAGTTTCTTAAAATTTACATTGATGGAGTAGCCAGTCACCAGTGGTATCCTGGGGGTACTGGCTGAGAGTAGGCTGAACATGAGCCAACAGTGTGCCCAGGTGGCCAAGAAGGCCAATGGCATCCTGGCCTGCATCAGGAATAGTGTGGCCAGCAGGAGCAGGGAAGTCATTGTGCCTCTGTACTCTGCACTGGTTAGGCCGTACCTTGACTCCTGTGTCCAGTTCTGGGCCCCTCAGCTTAACAAGGATATTGAGACACTTGAACGTGTCCAGAGAAGGGCAACAAGGCTGGGGAGGGGTTTGGAGCACAGCCCTGTGAGGAGAGGCTGAGGGAGCTGGGGTTGTTTAGCCTGGAGAAGAGAGGGTTCAGGAGAGACCTTATTGCCATTTGCAACTCCCTGAAGGGAGGTTGTAGCCAGGTGAGGGTTGGTCTCTTCTCCCAGGCAACCAGCACCAGAACAAGAGGATACAGTCTTAAGTTGCTCCAGGGGAGGTTTAGGTTTAGGCTGGATGTTAGGAAGAATTTCTTCCCACAAAGAGAGATTGGCCATTGGAATGTGCTGCCCAGGGAGGTGGTGGAGTCAACATCACTGGAGGTGTTTAAGAAGAGACTGGATGGGGTGCTTGGTGTCATGGTTTAGTTGATCAGATAGGGCGGGGTGATAGTTGGACTGAATGATCTTGGAGCTCTTTTCCAACCTGGTTAATTCTATTCTATCCTATCCCATCTAGTTTTGAGTATTTTACTTTTTTCAGTCATCATTAACAATAAAAACACATCTGGATTTTAATTTTTAATGCACCAATAAATCATGAATCAAATTAAACACAATTGGAAGTTTCAGGACTGCACACAAAGGTTAAAAAATACAACAAATACATATTTTTCCTAATGTTACTGATGATTTTAGCAATGGGATATTCTAAACACTGTTTAGAATAATCACTATAGCCTGCAGCATTGTTTGAGATTACGCAGAGAGTAAAAGTCTTGTTGCAGACATACGTAATAAATGTAAAGTACTAAATGTTGGTGTTTAACTCTGTGTTTTGTCCATGTACATGTTTAGGAAAAGTCAGGGGTTTATTGTTTGGGTTTTGTTTGTTGTGGGTTTTTTCCTATTTTTCTTTCTTCAGTTTTGTGATCACAGAGGTATGTACATTTTTTGACTAAGTAGTTACTATATAGTAGAAAACAAAAAATGGCCTTATATATGACTTTCCCTTAATCTGTTAGGCACAAGGAATGTACATACAAAAGAATCTAATGGAGGAAATGTGGTAAAAGTTCCTCTGCTTATCTAAATTACATGGGTGTCAGGGTCTATTTTGACTTTTCTAAGAAGGCTAATACAGTACTGATACAAAAACTAAGAAAACATTTTATTTACTAGAAAGTTGTGTGAGCTGAAGGAAATCACTCCTTCACTGCAGGAGTGTTTAAATTTGTGTGTAATGCTTCCCAGACTGATGTTTTACAGATGCAGTAAATTAAAACTGAACTCCTGTTTTGTGTATCACAAATCATATAAAGATAGTTTGATATTGTGTTTAGGAAGGGGCTTAAACATGCAAATCAGTCTAAGAGGAGGTCACTTTACATTGTTGAAGTAGTGGAAAAGAGAAAGCCTCATGAAGATTAGGCAATGTATTCATTAAAGAATATTGTTAAACCGTGTACTAGGACTATTGCTTAGCTGTAACAAGAACCTTTGATAAATTATGTTTAAAGGGATAAGGTAGAAAAAGTAATTGAGACCATTAGCAGAAAGACTATAATTATGCTTTATTTGTCTTTTCACAGATGATTCCCAAACCTGTACTTCATTCATGTGCTGTCTCCTCTTTCTGTGTCATATATGTCTCTTTGTCTTGCACCCTCTGAAATACATCAACTTTATCTATGTCAAGGTTCTCAAGGTTCACATAGTCCTTTCCTCTGATTAACTTGTGCTTCCACTCACCATAGAAGACAAATCCTTTCTAGAAATGATCAGTAAAAAACATTTCTGTCACATGAAAAGTACTGGGGTTTTTATCTACTATTTTGGTCTCTTCTGTTCAAAAGTGATAGGACAGAGGCCCCCACCTTTGTTTTTATTTTTTAAGCAAAATGGTTTCAAATATATCTTAGTATACATAAGAATATTTTGCTTGAGTAGTATTAACATTACAGTGTATGTTTTCTTCTGGTGGCTGTTAAAGACACTCCTTCACACTTCCTGCTCTCTTTTACCCCAGCTAAATGGATACATTATACTGAACACATGCCAATTGTTCATTTCACCCTGATTTTCTGGTGTGAAATATTCTGCAGAAATCCTCCTCTAGAAAGCTCTTTCAAGTGATGGTTTTGGATGAAGCCACTTTTTATTTAAGGGGAATGTTTCATGAATGCAGTTTAGCTACAGTATTCACAAATTCCTGTGAGGATTAAGAAAGGAAATAGATTCTCAAGTCTGTTTATGGCCCCTTGACTTCACTGAGATTCTGTAAGTGACTTTATTCAACCATAAATAACCAAAGGAACATTTTCCTACAGACACATCTGTGCCACTGATGAGCCGTTAGTTTTTCCCCTCAGGCTTCTGTGGTGGTAGAAGGTATGTTGAGAGTGATGCAGCTGACCTTCATCACTCCAGATGAATCCTGTACTGGCGCTGGCCTCATTAAGGACCCAGAGTCATTATCATTACAGTGGCCATGGAACAGATTGTCAGATGAGGAATATCTGCTCTCTAAAGCCCCATTTACACTGAGTGGAAATTACATACTATGATTGTAAATTAATTCCAAATCCTTATACAAGTGAGACTTTCTAGCACAATCTGGAAAGTGTAGTTAATTTAATACTTTCCTGCTCAGACACTCTCAGTAAGAAAATCTGCCACTTCGGTGTTATTCCATGAATACTTGAGCATAATCATTCACATTTCTTAGCAAAGACTGCTGGTTAATGGGGAGAATCACTTCTTTTAATTAATAAATCTTTAGAGGAAAATGGCAGGTAGGGTTTTGGCTGCCTCATATGAGATTGACTCTGTTCACTTTTCGCAGGCCTTTCTGTCCTTCCGTCACTGTGATGCAGAGCAATATACGCTGAACCACTGTGCCAAGTGGCTCACAGCTGACTTTGCTGTCATTCCTTGTTCCCTATCACAATACTGAAACAGCCTTTCTCAGGCAAAAAAAAACCCAAAACACAAATATCAACATGATTGATTGTGAAGCTCTCCAAATAATAATACTTTTGAAATATTTTTTGTTATCCAATAAATTGTCATACTGAAGAATTCTGCTATTAGATTTTACACAGTGGTCTTTGTTCTCTGGTCTTCCTGAATGCTGTCAGCTGTACATTTTATAGCAATATTCCACTTGGTAACAGCAGGCATTTCTTGGGTTTACATTGGGTAAATTCAGATGGGATCAAAAGCTGGGCATCTTCTTTCTGCTCAAGGCAAGTCTGTCTGTGCAGTTTGTTTTTGAAAGTGTGTTAGTCATCTGCCCATTAACTACAGGAGCAGAGTGACCTTCTAGGTTGCCAAGACTTATTCTGGCTGAACTGAGGTTTATTGATCCATACCTTTTTAGACTCTCAGTGATCCAGACCAGGTTATAATCTTTACTACCCACTCAGTAGTAGTGTAGTGATACATTTTATTTTTCTCAGAGTGGAAGAAAAACTTCTAGTTCAAAATGTCTCTGAGAACAACCAACCTCAAAACTCAATCTCGTCAGTTACAGGATTTTTTACTGTTTTCTTGGGGGAAAGGGATCAGAATCCTAACATTTTTCAAAACAATTTCTGTATCAAGATGAATAAAATACAAAAGATAGACGAATCAACAGTAGCCCTGAGAAACTGCTCTGTACTGGGATGAGAAAGGGATGTGTGAGAGAGAAACATGGAGATAGTGTAATATCTGGCTTTTTTAGCTTAGAGAAGTCTCTGGAGTGACCTTATAACATGCTTCCAGCACTTACAGGGAATGTGCAAGAAAGACAGGAGGGACTGTTCATCAGACTGTTCATCAGACTGTAGTGAAAGGATGAGGAGTAATCATTTAAAACTGAGAGAAAATAGATTTTGCGATATGAGGACAGATACAAGATTTCATACATAAGGAAGACATTTTTTACTGTGAGGGTGATGAAGAGGTTGCCCAGAGAAGTTGTGAATGCCCCCTCCCTGAAACTGTTCAAAGCCAGGTTAATGGGGTTCTGAGTAACCTGATCTAGTGGAAGGTATCTCTGCCCACAGCAGAGGGATCTTTAAGGTTCCTTCCAGTCTAAACCATTCAATGATTCTATGATTTTTCTGAATCTCAGAAATTTTCTGACCATAAATGGCTTAATAAAATAGCTATTTTCATAAGGTAGGATGAAAAGAGATAGCAGGCAACTCATC
Source organism: Dryobates pubescens (assembly GCF_014839835.1). Classification (NCBI taxonomy): domain Eukaryota; kingdom Metazoa; phylum Chordata; class Aves; order Piciformes; family Picidae; genus Dryobates; species Dryobates pubescens. The sequence continues at coordinate 2,918,056 of NC_071620.1, forward strand.
TGTCTCTCCAGATGCTGGGAATCCCACTTTTGTGCAGCACTGGATGGACCCCAGATGGGTTTTCACAGACTGTACAGGTCTTGTCTGTGGTTGAATCACAGCTGCACACTGGGGAACCTGGCAAATGATCCTTCTCCAGTTCATAATATTCTGTGGCAGTATAATCTGCATAGTGGGAGCAATATACCACACATCCACATGACAGAAGCTATTTAAAAAGAAAAAGGTATGTTGACAATAGGCAGTTATGTTTGCTGACAGAGACAGCATCATACTTCTAACCTATTCAAAGTGAAGATTGTTTTGAACAACACTGTTGAAACTGCACACGGGAGATTTTTTTGGGGGTTATATTGATTTAGGGTACTCAGAACAAAGCAGCATATTTGAATAAGAATTGCAAAATGCTCTAAAGCCTCAGTTTCTGAGCCCAAATTATTTTTTAAAAATATATTTTCTATTTTTTATTTTTTCTTTCTATATCTTATTAAATCCCAACATTTATATTGTGTGCTGTTTCGCTCCAGAACTGGTTCTGCTGATGCTGGAGAACCTGTTGTGAGAATCGTGCTCCTTCTCAATATGAATAAAAGCACACTGATGATACACAGTATGCATGCTGGTTGACCAACGTCTGTGCATTCACTTTCATGATTTAAATATGGACTCATTTTTGTTCTTTCCTTCCTATACATACATAGGTATGTACTGGTATTTGCAAGCCCCTCTGTGGTAATTGACATTGTGAGGATCTGAAATGTACAGAGGGATAACATGTGTTTTCTGTGCTGTGCATTAGGAAGGCTTCTAAATTAGACTAAATTATCACAGAAGTGCCATTTAGTCTTCATCAATAAGTAGCTGCTGTGTTATCTTCAGTTGAATTTTAATGCTGAAATTCACCTCTCATTGTCCATAAAAGCTTCATTTTTCTGCCCTTTAGGTTTTCACTGTTTTGTTAGAATGGGTAAAGTACTTGTCTAAAAGTTGTCAAATAGTTCTGAACTTTTATAGATTGGATGCAAATTGACTTTTTTTTTTTCCACTTGTAAAGTCTGAATATTTTCTGGAACTTAATTTCCATATGTAAATTCCACATTATAGCAAATTACCAAATAATATTCTTCAGGAAATTTTACTGCTACTTTTTCACTATTCAGTACCCATAAGAAACATAAATCTTCTCCTGAGACTCACATGAGAAAGTCAATACCTGCAACTAGTTTGAATTTCCTTAGACATGTCTTACTTGCAAGATATCTGCAGTTGTAGATCCTGAAATGGTAGCCCAGTTGCCTCTCCTAAAGCTTACTTCAAAAAATTACTTACAGGCCATCTCATCCAACTCAGTGGACTGATGAGGAAGGCAAATCTTTGTAATCTTGTGAATGGACAAACACTGCTTGGCAGGGCCACAACAACACTAAGAGTCACTACAATGACTCTGAGGAACAATAAAAAAGCCCAGCTCAGTGTACAACAAGGACTGTCCCTGCTCAGTGAGGACCAAAAAAGTATCGGAGTCACAACAATGACCATGAGAAAAAATGCAAAACAATTTCTTGTTTTCTCTAAAAACTACCACCAGGTGTTGCAGATAAAAGCACTTTGGAAGAAGACTTCTTACTTTATCAACTACTTTAGAATGAACTAGAAAAAGTCTATCAAAAGAAGAAAATCAAGAGAAAAGAGAGGAGAGGGGAGGGGAGAGAAAGAGATTTCACCATCCTTGGATCCAGTGTTGTTGTCTTGATCTGGGCTCTTGATCAGCAAAGGTAACAAAGGATCAACAAAGATAAACTCATGCCCTCACCTTTACATATATTAGTTGGTCCAGGACCATTTTCAGGATGGTAGCTGTCTTGTATCTGCATGATTGAATGTTCAAGAGAGTTTAGTGAGGGGTGTTGATTCTATGATTCTATGTGAATCAAAACCAGGCCTCCCATGTCTGGGAATTGAAACTGAGCTAAAAATTTCAGGGGGGCAACAGTAAAACCAAAGTTTGACCTGTCAGCCCATGCATGTTCAAACTGATGATTCACACCATGTGGGGGGGTGGGATAAAGAAAAGCAACTTGCCTCTCAGTCACAGGTTCAATCCATCTCTTTCCTAATTCCCTTCTTACAATGTTTACAGCTCAATTTATTTGACACAAGACAGGACATGACTCTTCTCAGTCTCAGCTACAGGCACCACAGCTTATGGAAGGATGATCTGGTTAAGTATTGCTGTAGAAGCTGCTAAACAAAGCAAACAAACAGTTAAGTACTTTACTTCACCTATTGCAATAGAATATATGCTCTTTCAAATTCAATGTATCTCTAGGTCCTGAACTGTTCATTATTAGTTAAAATAGAGGGACCTTGACAGGCTGGAGAGGTGGACCCAAGACAACCTCATGAGGTTCAGCAAGACCAAATGGAAGGTCCTGCATCTGGGTCAGGGCAATCCCAAGCACCAATATAGGGAGGGATTTTTTAGGCTGTCAGGGACTGATAGGACTGGGGGGAATGGAGCAAAAAAATCAAATGGGGAGATTCAGATTGGATGTTAGGAAGAAGTTCTTCCCCACGAGGGTGGTAAGACACTGGCACAGGTTGCCCAGGGAGGTGGTGGAAGCCTCATCCCTGGAGGTTTTGAAGGCCACACTGGATGTGACTGTGAGCAACCTGATGTGGTGTGAGGTGTCCCTGGCCATGGCAGGGGGGGGGGGGTGGATCTAGATGATCCTTGAGGTCCCTTCCAACTCTAACAATTCTGTGATTCTATGAAAATCATATATTTAGAGTTCAGCCTAACAGCTGAGAAAATCTGGGGTTTTTTGCCATTTGTGTTTCTGCTCAGGAAATAACACACTGATTTTCATAGCCTATTTAGATTCTATTTCTATAGAAAGTAGAAAGCAGTAAAAGAACAATTACTTTACTATCATAAAACAGTTGACTTAAATTATTATTGTGTCGTTCACGGTGCTTTTAAATAAAAGAATAAAGAAGAGCTCTTCATGATTTCACAAAGAGAGACAGGAAGCTTTTGTGAATACACAGTGCACTTTGTGTCTTATTACCCTGTTTGGTAATAATCCTGAAATTCTAACTAATTATGAAAAGGCAGAAAGAGGTACTGGTTGATAGTAGGCAGAACATGAGCCAGAAGTGTGCCCAGGTGGCCATGAGGGCCAACGGCATCCTGACCTGCCTCAGGAATAGTGTGGCCAGTAGGAGCAGGGAAGTCCTTCTGCCCTGTACTCAGCACTGGTTAGGCCACATCTTGAGTCCTGTGTCCAGTTCTGGGCCCCTCAGTTTGCTGAGTTGCTGGAACATGTCCAGGGAGGGGCAACAAAGCTGAGGAGGGATTTGGAGCACAGCCCTGTGAGGAGAGGCTGAGGGAGCTGTGGTTGCTTAACCTGGAGAAGAGGAGGGTTAGGGGAGACCTTCTTGCTGTCTACAACTCCCTGAAGGGAGGTTGTAGCCAGGTGGGTGTTGGTCTCTTCTCCCAGGCAACCAGCACCAGAACAAGAGGACACAGTTTCAGGCTGCACCAGGGGAGGTTTAGGCTGGATGTTAGGAAGAAGTTCTTCCCAGAAAGGGCTGTTGGCTATTGGAATGTGCTGCCCAGGGAGGTGGTGGAATCACCATCCCTGGGGGTGTTTAAGAAGAGATGGATGGGGTGCTTGGTGTCATGGTTTAGTTGATTAGATGGTGTTGGGTGACAGGTTGGACTGGATGATCTTGGAGGTCTTTTCCAACCTGGTTAATTCTATTCTATAAGGATGGTCTTCTTCAGAGGGTGGTGCTCAAGGGCTTGAAGTCCAGATGGAGAGCAGTGACACATAATGTCCCTCAGGGGTCCATTCTAGGACTATTTAATAGTTTTATCAATGCTATAGACAGCAGAATCAAGTGCACCATCAGCAAGTTTGCAGATGACACCAAGCTGTGTGGTGTTGATGATACACCAGAGGGAAAGGATGGCATCCCTAGGGACCTGGACATCCTGGAGAAGTGGACCAGGTGAACCTCATGAGGTTCAACAAGAGCAAGTGCAGGGTTCTGCACCTGGGCCAGAACAATCCTCACTATCAATACAGACTGGGGAATGAGGTGATAGAAGTGCAGGGTTCTGCACCTGGGCCAGAACAATCCTCACTATCAATACAGACTGGGGAATGAGGTGATAGATAGCAACTTTGCAGATAAGGACTTAGGGGTGCTGATGGATGAGAAGCTGGGCATGAGCAGACATTGTGAGTTTGGGGAAGGGAAGGGAAGGGAAGGGAAGGGAAGGGAAGGGAAGGGAAGGGAAGGGAAGGGAAGGGAAGGGAAGGGAAGGGAAGGGAAGGGAAGGGAAGGGAAGGGAAGGGAAGGGAAGGGAAGGGAAGGGAAGGGAAGGGAAGGGAAGGGAAGGGAAGGGAAGGGAAGGGAAGGGAAGGGAAGGGAAGGGAAGGGAAGGGAAGGGAAGGGAAGGGAAGGGAAAAGAAGAAGAGAAGAGAAGAGACCAGGTTGGAAGAGACCTGCAAGAAGGCAAATCACATCCTGGGCTGCATCAAAAGAAGGGTGACCAGCATATCAAAAGAGGTGGTTCTGCTACTTTGCTCTGGTGAGACCTCACCTGGACTACTGAGTCCAGATCTGAAGCTCTCAATACAGGAAGGACATGGACCTGGTGGAGAGGGTCCGGAGGAGGGTCACAAAAATGATCAGGACTTGGAGCACCTCTGCTATGATGACAGGTTGAGGGAGCTGGGGGTGTCAGCCTGAAGAAGAGAAGGCCTACAAGAAGAATGGAGAAGGACTGTTTCCAAAGGCCTGCAGGAATAGGATGAAGCGCAGTGGATTCAAACTACAGAAGAGCAGGTTTAGATTTGATGTTAGGAGCAATTTCTTTGCCAGGAAGGTAGTGGAACACTGGAACAGGTTTCCTGCGGAGGTGATTGGTGCCCCAACCCTGGAAATATTCAAGGTGATGCTTGACAGGGCTCTGTGCAGCCGGATTTAGTAGAGGATGTTTGTGCTTACTGCAGAGGGGTTTGGACTGGATGACCTTTGGAGGTCCCTTCCAACCCAGACCATTCTATGATTGTATGATTTCCTGAGTGTATTCAGTTATTTCTGCTGATAACTGAGGACTAGGCTTGGGACTCACAGATTAGAGTATCAATTTGCCAAACTCCTGTTGGTTAAAACCCCAAGGGAAAAATAAAAAAAAAGTAAAAAATGATGCAATTTTATCTCTCAGTCCTAATGTGATCCAATTGGTAACTTGGTGGAAGTTTTGTTGCTTAAATTAAATTGATTTTGTTTCCCTAAGTCAAGTCTGTCATTTGACCATGATTGCAATTGGTGAGTGAGCCCTCACTGTCCTTTGTCTTAACCCTTGAACCTTTTCTTTTATTTTCTCCTCCCCAACACACTGCAGGAGTGTAGGAGTGAACAACAGGCTGCATGGTGCTTTCTTGCTGAATGGGTAGGCTCAAATCAGAACACGATGTTGCAGACCTCGCAAGATAGAAATCACAACATTTAGACAGCGAGAGAACAATGATCCTTCTCTCTTTCTCATCAGTATGCTGCCTATAAAAGAATAATATCATTTCAGTCCAGTTTATAGAATTGCAAGAGTGGTGGGAAGGTACATAAGATAAAAGAAAGATTTGAATAGAAAGACATCTCTCCCTTGAATTCAAAGTTATTTCTGCTGAATATGATCTTCTGAGTATTATTTGGTTCCTCAAACAGAATTCTCTGCATGTGATTGTCACCTGTTTAATTTCCTATAATGTGACATATAGTAGGAAAAACATGAAGTTAGTGCTGGAAAATAAAATAAATATTCTGATAGCATTCAAAATGCTACTCACATTGTTCACAGTCAGTAAAGGTCAGTGAATACCTCATTTGGAGAGTAAGAAGTAATGATATATTTCTTAAAATGTTTAGATTAAAGGAAATGTAAAAGTTCTGGAAAATTTTGCTGAGATATGCTGTCAGGGATTGTATTTAACTGTCATCCTGGCAAATGGCAACAAGAAAATTCTCAGGTATGCTCTGCTGAACAACTGATACACTTGTGTGATTCTCCTCTCTTTGCAACTGTCTCAGTCCAGAGAGGGAAAGAGCCTCAGTTCTTTTGAACATTGCCCAGTTATGACATTAGTGGCACAAACAAAGTCAAAACATCAACAGCCAAGCTATTTATTAACAGAATAAAGTGGACAGAACAGAAGAAGGGAGTGAGAGAGGGGAAAAAAGAGAGAGAGAGAGAGAGAAGAGGGAGTGAGAAGAGTAACCCCTCCCCCCAGATGGTTTGGGTCTGTGGAGGAATGCTGCTGCCACTTTGGCTTGGAGGAGATGTCATCCTTGTTGGCTATGCTGTCCTCTGCTGGAGGAGGGGAGGGAGAGATCCCAAAGTCCAAGACCAAGCCCTTCTCTGAGCAGCCTCTTCAGCTCCATGAGTTGCAGGAGGCAGAACTTAGGACACAGAGGGCTTCTCCTGGTCTGCTGCTCCAGGCTACATGGTGATGTCTTTTCTCCTGTGTCTGTCCTTTTCTCTCCTTGTACTTTCTTCTCCATTTTTCTTCTCCTGAGGAGGCATTGCTCAGGGCTTTTATACAATTTTTCAGTGGCAGGTTTTTTTTAGGTATGTGTCCAGGTGGTGAATCCATTGTCCTTTTCACCATCCTCCCTTCCCAGGGTAGCTGATGGGTAGAAATGATCTTGTCTGTGCACATTCCAGAGAGTCCTTATCCAGTGTCATCTTCTACATTACACATTTCTGTTGCTAGAGGGTCTTTTCACCCCCACCCCCACCCCTTGGCATCTATTGTCTGGGTGAGGAGCAAATGTGATTTTATCTTTGTTGATTCACATCAAGAGAGAGATTTAGTCTCTTATAGCAACCTCATCTGTTCCACTTTTCTCTAGATGCATGTCCAAATGACTATAAAATATCCTATGAAATGCTGGAATTTATTTCTCACAGCACTCAAAGATGATGTGCAGCAGACAGATACAAACTGCCACTCAGCACTACAGGGACAGTTCTCTCTGGTGATCTTTGGCAGAATGTTAGCATGGGTGAGGAGCAGGGGATACTAGTCATAGAATCATAGAATCAGTAAGGTTGGAAAAGACCTCAGAAATCATCAAGTCCAACCTAGTCACATGAAGAAATGTTGCTGGCTTAGAAATACAAATTCATTTTATTTCCAGAAGAACAGGAGACGAAAGAACACCTTTCCCACCTCCAATGGGCAATCACTCTCTCTATGAAGAACTTCTTCCTAACATCCAGTCTAAACCTCCTCTGGTGCAGCTTGAGATGTGTCTTCTCCCCCCCACCTCCCTTTTTTCCCAAAAAGGGGTTAGAGAGAGAAAAAAAGGCAGTTATTGAGGAAAAGCGTTCTTATTAGGCTTCAAAGTGCATGCAGGCATTAGTTTTGCTTATCTCAAGGTCATTCTGGCTAGCTTGCTCAGAAGCAGACAGGCTGGAAAGGCAGAACAGGCTGGAACTGAGAAAAGTTCCCACTGCACTAAAACTTAAAGTTGCATTCTACCAATCTACCAATGAAATTCGTTTAGAATATCAATGTTTTCATTGTCTTCACCAAAACATTCAGCCAGAGTGCTCCAACACTGTCCCTTTCTTAAAGGCACAGCCTCAAACGGTCACACTATTCTAAGTATTCTACCTTTATTATGAATTCAGATCTTCCTGTATTTAGTCCTTTGCATGTGGAGAAATGGTGGGGGGAACTGAAACCAAATGATGCTAAAACTTGAAACATCCTTTTGGTAATTATAGAATGGGCTATGATGATAATGCATCTAAAAACATGTGGTCGCAGAAAAACAGACAGGGCAACGTGGTGCTCCCTTCATAAAACCAAAGAGGCAAAGGAAAAATGTATATCTCAGAGACAGGGAGGTAGATTAAGAAGTTAGCAGAGTCAGCAGAGAAAGAAGCCAAGAAAAACAGATGCCAGATCTAAATACTAATTCTATAAGGGCTGAATCAGTTTTTCATCAGCCGTATATCAACTGCCTTCAATAACATGGGTACAAAGCTGTTGTCTGCTTGGGAAAGAATTTCTGTATAGTCAGAGATTGAAATTATTCAGAGAGGTCAAAAATGGCTGTGAAATGAACTCTCTATTTTTTGTTCATACAGATATTATAATGATCCAGATGTCTGCCCTTCAATAAATCACTAGGCGGATCTCTAAACTGTAAACACAGTGTTCAAAACACATTTGACAACTTGGATTACACATTGCTGTCTGATGCTCTGTAATGTGTGTATGTGCCCAAATATATTTTAAAATGTATTTGCAATATCACCTTTTTGATAACTTATGGTATAGTAATAAACAATATAAAAGACAGCAAAATACAAGTGGTAAATGTTTGCTCTTATTTTGCCTTAATTATTTGTTTAATATATTGTAAATGTACTTTTATATAAAATGTCAAATAAAATGAAAAATTCTATTATTGATGAATAAATTTTCCTTGGTGCTCTCAGTAAGAGTAAATGTTGTGCACTGACCGTTACTTTGATTTAGCTGCTTGCTTTGTGTGCATTTGAGAATTCATTATTACATTTTCACTTTAATGTGTTGATCCCTTCTGTTTTAAGATGCTGTGAAGGTGTTGCAGAATGTTGCTGGATAGTTAAGTTTTAGCTGAGATGTGAGTAAAATCCAGTGTAGGATAAAGGGTTTGCTGTGTATCATTAGAACCATTAGGTCTGCATAAAACAAAGGACTATATGCATATAAATCACAATTATAATTAATAGGAAGAAGTATTAGTAAAGGAAGAAGTGATATGTAGCCAATGATAAACTACAAAATAGCCAAATCACAGAATCACAGAATCACAGAATCACCAAGGTTGGAAGAGACCTCAAAGATCATCAGATACTAAAGTCAAATTACCACATTGAAAAGCAAACAAAAGTAGGTCATGATCTTGTTCAATGGAAAGACTTGTGTTTCTTTATCTCACCAAGGTATAGAGAAATAATTGTATGAAGGAATTGTGTGAGAAAATAAATGGAAGGACTGGGAGATTCACACAGTTATACAAAGTAATTTTAAAATTAAGGAATTGATATTGCTTCTCTGTGCATAAAAGTGGAAGATTATAATGGTGTCTACATGAACAGTTTGACTGGATTGCCGTTGCTCAGTAAAGTACTAGTTCATCTTGTGTGCCCCTGAGTTTTTTTCTAGAATCCATTCCAGACCAGAATCTAGAATAGCCAGCTTGATGTGTATGATGAAGTGTCAGCTGGAGCCAAGGGATGCCACCCCAAGGGACTAGGACAGGCTTGAAATGTGGGCCCAAGGCAACCTCATGAAATTCGACAAGGCTAAGTGCAAGGTCCTACACCTGGCTCAGGGTAATCCCAAGCACAAATATAAGGTGGGCACGGAATGGTTCAAGAGCAGTCTCAAAGAGAAGGACTTAGGGGTGTTAGTTGAAGAAAAACTAAATGAGAGCTGGCAATGCCTGCTTGCAGCCCAGAATACCAACTGTATCCTGAGCTGCAGAAAGAAATGTGTGACCAGCAGTGAGGGAACTGATTCTTCCCCTTTAATCTGCTCTCAGGAGACGCCACCTGGAATACTGCATGCAGTCCATGTGCCTCCTACATGAGATAGACATTGAACTGAACATGAAGATGATCAGAGGGCTGGAGCACCTCCTTTATGGAGGTGCTGTTCAGCATGGAGAAAGGAAAGCTCTAGGGAGACCTTATAGCAGCCTTTCAGTAGCTGAAAGGGGCCTACAAGAAAGGCAGGGAAGGGACTTTTTGCAAGGGCTTGCAGTGATAGGGTGGGAGGGAATGGACTGAATCTTGACAAGGGCAGGTTTAGACTATAGATTACTTACAGCAAGGCTGATGAGACACTGGAACAAGTTGCCCAGAGAGGTAGTGCATGACTCCTCCCAGTCTGGAGGCCAAGCTGGATGAGGCCTTGAACAACCTGGTCTAGTGGAACATGTTGCTGCCCATGGCAGGGGGGTTGGAATTAGATGCTCCTTAACATCCTTTCCAACCCAAAGCATTGTATGAAACTATGAATATCTTCTATAATCACATGCAGCAAACTGGTCACTGTTGGGAGACAAAACTATGGAGATATTTTTTAAATGTTCCTGTATAATTTTCCAGGGGTCAGCAAATCTTTAAAATATTTTTCTACTGTTTTGCTACCTTTGTAGAGATTGCCATGCTTCTCATCTGTTATTTATCTAAAACTTACTCTGAGTACTTCAGGGAACAGGATTAAAAAGAGAATTTGAATCCAAGAAAAACAGTTCACAAAGGAAAGTTGATACCTGAGTGGAAAAGCGTTGCAAATTTTCAGCTTACAGGTAGAATTAAAAAGAACAGAATGTGATTCCAGCACCACTGTGAACCCCAATACATGCAGGGCAGAATCTCTGGGAAGATGAGAGGGGTAGGGATAACAGAAATGGAAAGTTTCATCATGAGAGACAGACAGGAGAAAATGTGGTTCTGGACAATACATAAAAAATGCAATAGCTAAATAAATCCATCTCTTCTATGAAAGTGATAGGAGCAAAAGGAAATGTTTCAGGAAATTAAAAATGTCTTAAGAATCCCTGTAACTGTTATTTAGACCATATGAAGCTAACAGAATCAAATAACTTGACAGATTTTACAGTTTTAGTTGGAGCCATCAGTGGGTGATAACAGAGAACAATACAGATTTAACAGCTGTAGTGGCTCGAGTAAAAGGGCAAGCTGTGTATTGTATCCAAAAGCATTAAAAAGTAAATATCTCAGAAAAAGGAAGACTACAACAAAGTTATAATATGATCATTCTGGCTAATGTTAATTTCAGCCTACAGCCTGTCTCTGTGTGCTTCTGTTCGTTTGTAAATCACAGCAAATTTCTCTTCTATAAAACTTTTCAGTCTCCCAATCAGCTTTATGCATTTCTGGGATTCACATCACTTTTTGGCAAGGTCTTTTACAAGGTCCTGAAGCATGTACAAATGGTTTATTCAGACACCTTCTGCTTTCCTCACTAAAAAAGAGGGTGAACAATCTCAGTCCATCTTATGTCATGCCATATGAGTTCTATTTCCCTTTGTCATGTCTCCTCTCATTTTTCCCTTTTCCACAGGGAAAAACAGAAGTGACTTTATAGTTTAGTATACAGAAATCATATATAAACACATTGTCTAAAGAGACAACAACACATTAACAAAGCGATAAATCTTTCTACTATGTGAGCAAACTTAAAGTACAATGAATTGTATTATGTGCTTATCAATGTAGCATGCAGCAAAGCAAATGGAGACAGATGTAACAGAGAATAATACAATACAATACAATACAATAAAATACAATACAATATAATATAATATAATATAATATAATATAATATAATATAATATAATATAATATAATATAATATAATATAATATAATATAATATAATATAATATAATATAATATAATATAATATAATATAATATAATATAATATAATATAATGAAATTATCTGGATTAAGGGATTTAGTCCCTCATCAGTAAATTTGCAGATGACACCAGTTCTACACATTGGCCACAACAACCCCATGCAGTGCTACAGGTTGGGGTCAGAGTGGCTAGAGAGCAGCCAGGCAGAAAGGGACCTGGGGGTACTGGTTGATAGTAGGCCAAACATGAGCTAGCAGTGTGCCCAGGTGACCAAGAAGGCCAATGGCATCCTGGCCTGCATCAGGAACAGTGTGGCCAGCAGGAGCAGGGAAGTCATTCTACCCTGTACTCAGCACTGGTTAGGCCACACCTTGAGTACTGTGTCCAGTTGTGGGCCCTCAGTTTAGGAAAGATGTTGAGTTTCTGGAAGGTGTCCAGAGAAGGGCAACAAAGCTTGGGAGGGGTCTGGAGCACAGCCCTGGGAGGAGAGGCTGAGGGAGCTGGGGTTGCTTAGCCTTGAAGGGAGGTTGTAGCCAGGTGGGGGTCAGTCACCCAGGCACCTAGCACCAGAACAAGAGGACACAGTCTCAAGCTGTGCCAGGGGAGGTTTAGGCTGGATGTTAGGAAGAAGTTCTTCACAGAAAGAGAGATTGGCCATTGGAATGTGCTGCCCAGGGAGGTGGTGGAGTTACCATCACTGGCGGTGTTTAGGAAGAGACTGAATGGGGTGCTTGGTGCCATGGTTTAGTTGATCAGATGGTGTTGGGTGATAGGTTGGACTCAATGATCTTTGGTGTCTTTTCCAACCTGGTTTATTCTATTCTGTTCTAATGGACTATATTTTATAATGTAATGTAATGTAATGTAATATAATATGATATTATATATAATATATATAATATGATGTAATATGATATTATATGTAATATATATAATATGATGTAATATGATGTAATGTAATGTAATATAGTGCAATAAAATGTAATACAATATAGCATAATATAATGTAATTGAATATAAATATGTCTCAAGTTGAATATATCTGTATTGATTCCATAGGTATTATGTGGATTTTTGTGCACTAATTTCTGCTCCTTTTATCATGCAGACCTGAGCAAGTGCTGAAGATTGCTTTCTCTTTATTTCCGTCTTCCTTTGTGCATTGTGTAGTTTAAGCCATGCCACAGAGCTGTGTTAAATACATTAGCAATGGGCTGTTGAACTAATCAAATTTCTCCTAAGATAAATGGAATATTCTGGATTTCATTTTTCTTCTGCTCCAAGCCTTTTGGTAGCAGGTTTATAGTCACCAGAATTTTCCTAATCAGCTGCTCTTGTTACCCTTCATCACAGAACTACCAAGCTTTTATTTTCTTTCTTTCTTTTCCCCCTACCTGTCAGAACTCCTTTCTTTTATACATTATCACTGTTGTCTCTATGAGGCCATTTGAGTGCTTTCCCCCATGCAATCTAACACTATCATTATCACTGCTCAGAATGACTCTGAATAAAATTTGAACATCATATTATAGCACTATGGAAAGCCATTCACAATGCCTGCCATTTATCACCAGATATCACCAGAATATCAGCTTCAGGATAGATTTTAAGACAAAATTTTGAAACTGAAAAATGCCCTAGCAACTAAAAAAATTATTTATTACCATTGCTGAAGTTTCTTGCTTTACTGAGGAAAAGCTGTGGCCCAAATATATAGTCACTCAAAGACCTGAGAATTTGTGTTTCGAAGAATAAATTCTAAATATGACCAATTATCTATTTCTTCTAAATGCCCTTTTTGTCTACTGATATTTTTTGGGTTTAGCAATTATTTAATATGATTTCTGTGTTATTTCAAAGACTTCAAATGTCATTCCTCTTTTCCCTATCTTTCCTCTTCTCGTAATGACTAATGAAAGGATTGCTTCATATTGACAAGATTCCTTCACTGATAAAAACCTCCAGTGTCTGCCTGGCTTTAGAGTTCCAAATCTTAGTCCTTGTGAGGCTTGTAGGCAACTTTAATACTGCTATTCTCTCAGTCTTAAAAGGCAGATTTCTAAGGAAAAATATTAAAGTCATCCAGACATCATCCCATGTATTCTGCAACTGAGAAGATGTGATAATTTGTCTACTTTTTTTCCCTTCTTCTTTCACTCTATTCTTTTTCCAGAAGAACGGGGAGAGCTGTGATAGGTTGTTCTCAGCTGGCAATCAAACTCACACTCAGTCATTCTCTGGTTCCCTCTACTCAGTGGGACAGGGTAAGAAGAGGAAAAACATGAATGAGTAACATTTTGGAAGACAGGATCACTCATCAATTACCATTGTGGACAAAACAGACTTGACTTGGGATAAATTAATTTATTGACAATCAAAATAAATATGTAATTGCTGATTTGAGTTCTAGAAAGAAAAGGGCAATAAACCAAACCTTTAAATATTTAGGTAAACACCTTTCTTTCTCTTCCACATTCAGCCTTTCCAGATTCCTCTCCTTCCTCCTTGTTACCGCTGTAGGCTGCACAATCCCTTTAGTAAGGCAACACACCATGAAGAATTATTGAGTTCTGGGAGATGTCACAGTGAGTACACAATGGTTTCTCTCTGCCACTCCTTACTTCTCACTCTTCTGTGCTCTGATGTGAATTCTCCAAGAGCAGTCCCTCTAGGGGTCAGGATCAATTCTTCAATGGAGCACCTCCTTGTCTGACCTTAATGACACTGTTGATGTTGCTGAATATTTTGTTCCATCCTCCTTTTTCTCCTTTTTTCTCCTTTTTCTCACAGTCTGACTTTTTCAAAATACATTTTCCCAGAGGCACCATACATGGGGCTGGTGAGTTCAGTGTTGGGGGACCTGTTGTAGAGCCAGATGGAACGGGCTGTGTCCAGCACAGGAAAATACCCAACCTCTTTCCACAGAGAACCCCACTGCAGCTTCCAGACCACTAAAACTTTGTCATTTACACCAGTGCAAGGGAAGCAATGCCTTCACATGTAATAAAAAGATGTTCTTTATGAAAGAGATATTAGGGGGGAAAGTATACCCTAGTAGTGTACCATTCTGCTTTGCCCTCGCTGTTAGCAGCAGCAATTTCAGTTTTTCCACCTTTCCTTCCTTATTCAGAAGGGAGCTTATTTTCAAAAGTAAATGGAGTTTTTTCTTAATTTTAGTGGGTGCTATGCTGGTGATGTTTTAACTAATCTGATCTTTTACAGCACAGAAATAACATTTTGGTAAATTCTAAACAGGCCTCTCACAACTGGCCCAACAAAAGTAGAATATTATGTTAAATTTTGCTTTGTTTTCTTCTTGATATCAGTCCTCTGTAGTCTGGACAAATAAATCCTCTTGCTGTGTGACTTTATGAGCAGTTTCAACAGACAGTATGTTTTTTTTGTGCCAGTGCAGCAGAGGAGAGCATCTGAGTTTTATGTTCTTTGTACCAGGGCAGCAGAGGAGAGCATCTGAGTTTTATGTTCTTTGTACCAGGGCAGCAGAGGAGAGCATCTAGTTTGGGTTGAACTACTTTCACTCTTTTTTGTTTTTTTGGTTTTTTTTGGTAATTGAATGTGTCTTACAGTTTGAGGATGCTTAGAATTCTAGCCTGGTACTTCAGTGATAAAAGTCAACAGGATATGACTGATACAGGAATCAGCTATTTTTGTATAAAGCTCCTGAAGTATGATCTAATCCTAAGTATTCCTCTCCATTTTATTTCTGAAGCTGCTTGTCAGACTTGAATAATACATGATTAATAATTTGCCACATTATATTTATGCATTCTTTTACAATAGATGCATGAAAAGGAAACAGAAAAGGAAGGGAGCAGGGGAGGAAAAGAATCAGAATACAGAATTAACCAGGTTGGAAAGGACCTTGAAGATCATTGAGTCCAACCTATCACCCAACATCATCTCAACCAAATGCCTCATCCAGGCTTTTTTTAAACACTTCCAGTGATGGTGACTCTACCACCTCCCTGGGCAGCACATTCCAATGGCCAATCAGCAGCTTGAGATACACAGAAGCAAAAGTGTGCTTCCATGGTAGACACTGCAATAAAGACATGAACTGCTAGTGATGATAATTTCTCTGCTAACCTACCTCCATATAACATGTATGTAGTAATTTCTATATTCCTCCATTTTATTCTACCGCCTCCCTGGGCAACCTGTGCCAGTGTCTCACCACCCTCATGGGAAAGAACTTCCTAAAATACAATCTGAATCTACCCATTTCTAGTTTTGTTCCATTCCCCCTAGTCCTGTTATTACCTGACATCCTTAAAAGTGCCTCCTCAGCTTTCTTGTAGACCCCTTGAGACACTGGGAGGCCACAATTAGCTCTCCTCAGAGCCTTCTCTTCTCCAGACTGAATAGCCCCAACTCCCTCAGTCTGTCCTCATAATAGAGGTGCTCCAGCCCTCTGCTCATCCTCATGGCCCTTCTCTGGAAGGGTATGTTTCTCCCAGATAACATATAGTGAGCAATATGGACCAATGCCTTTGGCTGAGCTGGAACTTCTGTTTCCTTGGCATTATTTACATTTGCTTCCAACTGGCACAAAATAATACTATCAATCAACTTGATTACATCTTACAAATTTAAAGTCTTTGTTAAGCTCCCTTGAACTGCTAGTTTTATTTCTTTATCTGTGACATATTGAAGTAGCTACCACATCTAGCTTCTATCCCACTAAGGATTTCTGGCAGTAAATTATATCTAATTTTTTTTCTGGCAGTAAATTATCTCTAATATTTTTTTCCTAATATCCAGTCTAAACCTCTCTTGGTGTAACTTGAGGTTATTTCCTCTCATACTATTACATGCCCCTTGGAAAACGAGAGTGATTCCCACCTACCTATTCCACTGTGGTGAGACCCCACCTGGAGTATTGTGTCCAGTTCTGGAGCCTCTGTTACAGGAAGGATCTGGAGGTGCTGGAAGGTGTCCAGAGAAGGGCCATGAGGATGAGCAGAGGGCTGGAGCTGCTCTGCTATGGAGACAAACTGGGGGAGTTGGGGCTATGTAGTCTGGAGAAGAGAAGGCTCCAAGGTAGACCTTCTTGTGGCCTTCCAGTATCTGAAGGAGACCTACAACAAAGCTGGGGAGGGACTTTTTAGGGTGTCAGGGACTGATAGGACTGGTGGGGAACGGAACATAACTGGAAATGGGTAGATTCAGATTGGATGTTAGGAAGTTCTTCCCCATGAGGGTGGTGAGACACTGGCACAGGTTGCCCAGGGAGGTGGTGGAAGCCTCATCCCCGGAGGTTTTGAAGGCCAGGCTGGATGTGGCTCTAAGCAGCCTGATCTAGTGTGAGGTGTCACTGCCCATGGCAGGGAGGTTGGAACTGGAAGACCCTTGAGGTCCCTTCCAATGATGACAATTCCATGATTCTATGATTCTATACTAGAACCCTCTTTCAGGTAGCTGTAGAGAGCATTAAGGTCTGCCCTCAGTCTCCTTTGCTCCAGACTAAACAACCCCTGTTGTATAAGACACTCGCTTAAGACCTGACCTCTGGACCCTTCACCAGCTTTATTTCCCTTCTTTGGACACACTCCAGCATGTGTTAGTGGTTTTCTTTTAGTGAGAGGCCCAAAATTGCACACAGTGTTCAAGGTGTGACCTCTTGAAAGCTGAGTAGAAGGGGTCAGTCACTTCCCTAGTTATGCTGAGCACACACATACAAGCCTTTAAAACTTCCTCTTAGCTGCCCAGGCAGCTAAGAGGGCCAATGGCATCCTGGCCTGCATCAGGAACAGTGTGGCCAGCAGGAGCAGGGAGGTCATTCTGCCCCTGTACACTGCACTGGTTAGGCCGCACCTCGAGTACTGTGTCCAGTTCTGGGCCCCTCAGTTTAGGAAGGATGTTGACTTGCTGGAACGAGTCCAGAAAAGGGCAACAAAGTTGGTGAGGGGTTTGGAACATAAGCCCTACGAGGAGAGGCTGAGGGAGCTGGGGTTGCTTAGCCTGGAGAAGAGGAGACTCAGGGGTGACCTTATTACTCTCTACAGCTACCTGAAGGGAGGTTGTAGACAGACGGATGTTGGTCTCTTCTCCCAGGCAAGCAGTACCAGAACAAGAGGACACAGTCTCAGGCTGCGCCAGGGGAGGTTCAGGCTGGATGTTAGAAAAAAGTTCTATACAGAAAGAATGATTGCACATTGGAATGGGCTGCCTGGGGAGGTGGTGGAGTCGCCATCACTGGAGGTTTTTAGGAGAAGACTTGACAGGGTGCTTGGTGCTGTGGGTTAGTTGCTTGGGCGGTGTTGGATTGGTTGATGGGTTGGACGCGATGATCTTGAAGGTCTCTTCCAACCTGGTTTATTCTATGTATTCTATTCTAGTAATGATCTATACATTTTGTTATCTTTACAAGTGTCCAGTTTCACTCAGAATTTTGCTATCTATCTTAAGTATAGCTACTTCTTAGTATACTGTGGTGTCATCCATCAGAGCTCCATTTGGAGACAGAGCTCTATTTCACCGCTGCATTCTGGTATCAGTGCTGTAAGTGGTAATGAGTGCAAACCTGTATGTAATATTCCTTAGCAACATATAGCAGGAACATGGGTCAGGTGATTTTATTATATATTTTGTTCCATATATGTTTTCTGCTTGTGTACCCATTGACTACTACAACAGAGTTTTCATGGATCCTGTTATATGGAACAATGTGAGTTTTGGTTGTTTTGGTTTGTTTTCTGGAATACCTACAGTTAGTACAGAATCAAACCACCCCATTGTTAGGTTCAAATTTGTTAAGACCCTACTGTGTAATGAATCTTCACAACCATGCTAATGTAAGTGTCACGGGAAGAACCTTCAACAGCAGGTGAAACCTGGGCAGAGCAAAGGAGTCATCAGCGTACTCATCCTGCCTCCTTAGTGTTGTGCTGTTCCACTGAAATAGCTTTCACCTACACTAGTTAGGTAATTTCTATGCTGGCTCAGCAGCAGTTCTTGTGCCAGTTTCCTGAATGGCATTACTTCTAAAGCCCCACACATGATTATTTTTTTTATTTCTTTGTTTGCTTGTTTTTGTTGACCAGAGATAGCTGTGACTGTTTTAAAACATTGCTGCCACTTTACCTGATTCTTAGAAGCATAGAATTATAGACTGCATCAGGTTGAAAGGGATCCTTGAAGGTCATGTTGTTCAACTCCCCTGCAGTGATCAGGGGATATTTTTAACTAGATCAGATTGCTCGGGACCCCATCAAGTTTGGCCTTGAATGCCTCCAGGGATGAGGCCTCCACCACCTCTCTGGGCAATCTGTTCCAGTATTTCACTACCCTCATTGTAAAGAACTTACTAATTTACCCTCCTCTAGTTAAAACCATTGCCCCTCATCTTCTCATTATATGCCCTTGTAAAAAAAATCTCTCCCTAACTTTCTTGTAGGTTCCCCTTCACATATTGAAATGATGCTATAAATTCTCCCCAGAGACTTCTCCAGGCTGAACAACCACAAGTCTCCCAGCCTGTCTTCATGTGAGAGGTGTTCCAGGTGTTAGATGCCTCAAAGCTGACCTGGAACATCTTTATTGATGATCTGGATGAGGGCATTGAGTCCATCATCACTAAATTTGCAGATGACACCAAGCTGGAGGCAGCAGTTGATCTGCTGGAGGGTAGAGAGGCTCTGCAGAGGGACCTCGACAGACTGGACAGATGGGCAGAATCCAACAGCATGAGATTGAACACATCCAAGTGCCGGGTTCTGCACATTTGCCACAACAACCCCATGCAGTGCTAGAGGCTGGGGTCAGAGTAGCTGGAGAGCAGCCAGGCAGAGAGGGACCTGGGGGTACTGGTCAATGGTAGGCTGAACATGAGCCTTCAGTGTGCCCAGGCAGCCAAGAGGGCCAATGGCATCCTGGCCTGCATCAGGAACAGTGTGGCCAGCAGGAACAGGGAGGTCATTCTGCCCCTGTACACTGCACTGGTTAGGCCACACCTTGAGTACTGTGTCCAGTTCTGGGCTCCTCAGTTTAGGAAGGAGGTTGACTTGCTGGAACGAGTCCAGAGAAGGGCAACAAAGTTGCTGAGGGGTCTGGAGCACAGCCCTGTGAGGAGAGGCTGAGGGAGCTGGGGTTGCTTAGCCTGGAGAAGAGGAGGCTCAGGGAAGACCTTCTTGCTGTCTACAACTCCCTGAAGGGAGGTTGTAGCCAGGCATAGGTTAGTCTCTTCTCCCAGGCAGCCAGTACCAGAACAAGAGGACACAGTCTCAAGCTGCACCAGGGGAGGTTTAGGCTGGATGTTAGGAGGAATTTTTACACAGAGAGAGTGACTGCCCATTGGAATGGGCTGCCCAAAGAGGTGGTGGAGTCACCATCACTGGAGGTGTTCAGGAGGAGACTTGACAGGGTGCTTGGTTGCATGGTTTAGTTGATTAGCTGGTGTTGGATGATAGGTTGGACACGATGATCTTGAAGGTCTCTTCCAACCTGCTCTATTCTATTCTATTCTATTCTATTCTATTCTATTCTATTCTATTCTATTCTATTCTATTCTATTCTATTCTATTCTGCAAGTGCTTCTCATCCACTTCATCAATGTTGTAGAATACAGAAAACTATAGAGAAATCCACAATGAGGACACATAGAGTATTTTAGAATTTTGCAATGAGAATGTTTCAAATAGAGCCTTCATTTTTGCACAGGCAATGGCAAATCTTTCTAAACTCTCAAACGTGACTTGTTGTTATAGAGGCACCCACAAAATAGACAACAAGAGCTATCCAAAAATGTGGATTTATTGTGAACAAAATTACTTGGCAGTCCTTTCAATACAATTGAATTACAAGTTTCGATGTCAGTAGGGAATGTACTACTACACAATCAATTAAACTTTACTCTTAAGCTTTAAGGAATATTCTTCCTAGAAAGATGAACCAAAATGTGCTTGCACTCGCTCAGAATGGGGAAACCTCCCACAAGGGTACCCAAAATATGCACTCACCAAAAGGAAGGGTGAGGACTCATTCAGTCCCTGGAAGTATGCTTAGATGGCATTCAATTCTATGGCAGAGAAGATCTGACTGCAAGGCCTCTTGCTTTGAGGGCAATCCACTCAAAATGGCTCTGTAGGAGGACTCCATTTATTCTCTAAGTTGAGCGTGTGCTGTGATCATTTCACATTTGTTGGTGGGCAGAGCTCACACAACCACACAAAAGCACGGTGAAAGCCTGGGCATGGAGGCACTGCTTAATGTCTTGGAGGTATCAAGATGATCTTTATCGGCTTCTAGCAAACCTCAGCCTTTTGTCAGATGTCTCTATGTCTTGAATGTTTGTGTCAGGACATATTTACCACACTCTCCTCTTACAGCATAAGATGGTGTCTTTCCTTTCCTAAGAGAATATTTAGCCTAATTTTACTTGTTCAGTGAAAATACTCAAAGAACCACTTACTTCTATACAACTGCCTGTGTTTTTTACGTGCTGCATATTTCCAAGGTCTACCAAAAGCTTAGTCCAATGAAGAAAGAAAAGTGACTAATAAAAAAAGGAAGGAAGGAAGGAAGGAAGGAAGGAAGAAGGAAAGGAAGAAAGGAAGAAAGGAAGGAAGGAAGAAAGAAAGAAAGAAAGAGAGAAAGAAAGAAAGAAAGAAGGAAAGAAGGAAAGAAAGAAAGAAAGAAAGAAGGAAAGAAAGAAAGAAAGAAAGAAAGAAAGAAAGAAAGAAAGAAAGAGTGAAAGAAAGAAAGAAAGAAAGAAAGAAAGAAAGAAAGAAAGAAAGAAAGAAAGAAAGAAGGAAAGAAAGAAAGAAAGAAATTAGCCACTGCTTTTATATGTGTCTAGGGTAGACATTGATATTACAGGCAGCAACTACTGGTCAGCAGGAGAAGTGGGAAGACAGCACATCATCCACCTCCTTCATTCATTTACTGAGAAAATGAACTCTATTGCCATGAGCAGGTCTGTCTATAATTCTGCATATTCTGTGTACATCTTCCTGACAAATGTCTTAGATAACTATATTATTTAAATGTAGTAGATAACATTGCATTTACCAAAATACAAGCAACTTTAAGGTCATTATTTTGTTAAACAAATGAATAATAGAGCATAGATTCCCAGATGTCTCCCTAAGGTTCATAATGATAAATCAGTGACAATGTGCCTAATAAAAGAATTTGTTTTAGTAATAGATACACTTGAAAGTTTCTCTTTCATATTGTTTAGGGTGATTCTTTTGGCTCAATGTGCTACTTTTGTTTCTCTTTATTTGCTTATATTGTCTTTAACTGGTGATAAAACATTTTGAAGTAAAAGCCCTAAAGTTGAGCTTCAAACTTCAGGTCAAGCTACTCTTTAATTCCATCTGTGGAGACTATTGCTGAAGAGTGCAATTTTCTTGAACTTCCATATTAGAAGTGTTGATCACAAACGAAGAAAATGAGGATGACATAAAAGGAATTTTGTTCAATATTCTTTATTTTTCAGTATTCTATTTGTCCTGTGAGTTAGGAGCCTTAGAATGGCAACAACTTTTGTAGTTAGACAAATCTCATTTGGAGGCAGGAGCAGCCTATATCTAACACCTCCTTCCGTGATGTGTGGTGCGATCTCCAGTGCATTCCAGGTGTTCTGCACTTCTAGAGCCCAGGCAGTGCCAGACATCCTGCCTGCATGCACAGTGCCCCTGCTTAAACTCAGTAGGTCCTCAGCAGTATTGTGTACAGCTATTTCCTGTCTTTTTTGTCAGTGCACAGCCCCATTAAGAGGAGCTGCATATCGACCAAAGATACCTTGTGTCTGATTCGCCAAAGGAAAAGAATTGAGGTGGTTTAGTAAACATGGTAGCATCTATTTTTAATGAAGTATGAATTCCTCTTTTTTTCTTGTTATGATGAATAAGCAACATTTTGGAAACCTAAGCCAATGTTGATTAAAGTCCAAAACCTGAAGTTGGTAAGAAAATTTGGCACTTATTTTGTAAAGAGCTATAGTTACCAAGTATTTGAAGGGCCTGTCAATTTGATATTAAAAACAATCATCAGCAATTAACATAATCTTCTATCAGAAGTAGTAAAAAATACCCCAACTCACCATCTTCTTTGCTCTGAATTTTATACACAGGGGTTTCATTTATCATATATATAAATCTACTTCAAAACCATACATAACTTAAATAGTCATAATTATACAAGTTTTAATAAAGGTTTTTTGAGACTTTACTTCTTCAAAGAGTACCATTAAGTAGTTTATTTTAAGCAGCTAGTTGTCAAATCCAGCCTTCTCTCTTGATTTTCAAGTTCATGATATTCAAAAAGAGGAAAGAAATTAATAATCTGCTACGTACATTTTGGGTTCCTTATGATCTATCACTGTAAATAGTCCTATGTACACATAAGACCTCATTCTATGATGCAATGTTAATATAAAGGAGGTTTTGAATAAGTGAAAATTTAATTTAGCAGTTGCTATTGCTTGTAACATTTATAACTATATGGGAAAAGTATTCTTGAGCTGTAAGTTTTACTCCAAGTAATCTATCACTGGTAGTTACAGGGAAAATTACTGTATTTGTGAAAACTTACAGAAGAGTCCTGCCCTTAACAGAGAATACTCTTAGAGCTGGGAAGTCAAGCTGAAATACAAAACACTATCCCTGTTGCTCCTTCCTGATTAAGTCAGGAGAAAAGATAGCTTGATGCAAGTAGGACACTGTAAACATTTAAATTAAATGACAAATTTCTTTGTAGACTCATCTTGTTTCAGAACAAAGACAGCTAATTTTTGTTTACTGTCACCTTGTAAAGAGTAGCAAGAAATACACTATTGTCTTCTTTCTTAGACAAAAGAATTGGCAAAAAAACCCCAATAACATAAAAAGGAGAAACTTAATTAAAATTGTCATTATATCCAAGTCTCAAGAAAGAGCATTTCTTTTTCTTTCTGCAAGTATTGCAAGTAACTCTGTGAACAGATTGTGATTCATTAGTAGAGACAAATTTAAGTTTCTTCTTTGCTATTGTCTTGCTGTATTGTTTAGACTAAGTCCACTACAAAAAGTATGTATGAACTTTCAAATAAGCAAATGTGTCTACAAACTTTATGGCTGTGAAATCAAATAACTAAACATACAAGAAGCTCATAACAAAAGCCTGAAGCTATTTATGGTGACTTGCATTAAGCAATTTACTTTGTGCTTTGTATTGTTTAGCCAATTTACTTTGTGCTCTATAGTGTTTAGCCAAGATAATCACAGAAGATTAACCTTTAAAAATTTATATTGCAAAGTATATTGATCCAATTGTTGACTCTTAATGCTTTTAGCTCTATAAACAGCATTTGACATTTACCAATAAAAAAATTAAGTTTCTTCTTTGTTATTGTCTTCTCACAAATGTTCCCCTATCCTGGGGGGCAGGAAAAAGGTTGGTTTGGTGCTTTTTGTCTTCACTAGCAGGGCAGTCTTTGTGTTTGTTTTGGTTGGTTGGTTGATTTTTGTTTTGTTTGGGGGGTGGGGAGGGTGTATCTTTTTTTTGTTTGGTTTTTGGTTTGGTGTGGTTTGCTTTTGGTTTGGTTTTGTTTGGGGTTTTTTATTTGGATTGGTTTGGTTTGGTTTGTTTTTTTCCTTAATGGTGAAATAAATGACAACACCAGTGCAGGCATCATTAGAAGTTAAATGTTTTACACTGAAAACTTTCAGGCAGACATTCAGGTTTTTGCACTGGCCACTGTTTTATCATTTTTTATTGAATAAGACAAAAATATGTTAAAGAATTAATATGAAAAAGAAAATTATTCTAGCATGTGTCTGATCCTAAATCACAGCAGCACTAAATTCCATGTGTAGGTATTAATCTCCAAGTGGTCCCATTACTTTTACTGTGATGCCTCATGTATTTATACTTCCTTCTGACATTTGCCTTCAGGTAATAGACTTAGGGTTTACCATTCACATTTTTTAGCACCTTTCTTGACAGCAGTTCTGAGGTACAGAGCCAATCTTCAATTATTGTGACAAGATTTAAAAACAAATGTCTATGGCCCCAGCACCATTCCTGGTCTGTAGATTTTGCTGAAGAATCTACAAAAGGCCTTTAAGAAAGTTCATACATATTATGCAGCAACTTACATGCATGAAGTTATAGAGATTAAAAGAATATGGAATTAGAATATGTTTCAGCTTCACATGCCATAACATCTCAAAGTGAGTGAGTTGTATTTAGATGGCATATACCTTAAAATACAAAAGAGGTGCATACTCACCCATGGTTATTCTTCTGTTAAAAACCAAAGCTTTTGGAGCTATCTGAAGACAAAGTCACAGACACAATGAGGCCTTGGGGATGCCGTGAGAAGCAGGAGTCATGTAAATGACCACCTCAAAACTAGAATATTTTTGAGAACAGTTAAGGACATAGGATTTTGAGAGATTTTTGGCTTCTGCTACATATAAGTTGCCCTTTTAGAAACATAACACAATGGATCTTTTCAGGATATAATTAAGCCAGATTTTTTTCTATTCATGTTAAATCCAAAATAGAACTGAGCCAGGGCAGAAAACGACAGTAGTTCCATTCTTCTATCAAATTTCCTTAATTAATTCCTAGGAAAAAGTGTGCTAATGGAGCTTAACTTCCATTCTGAGAATTTCTTGAAGCTTCAGAAAAACTTGTGACACACCAAAAAGTTTAGAAAATTTAGGAATATAGCATTTGCTCCTGGTAGGAGGTATTTCTGCTGCATCTACTCTAGATCTGCAATGAGAAAGTCTGGACAAGCCTCATTAGAAAAATATGGGTTTATTATCATGGGGACACGGGAAGGAGGACAGCTAACTCTATCACCTTAGTATCTCATACAAGATTCAAACACTTTTCAAAAGTCCTTGTGCTGGGTTACATCATCCTGGGGTTGGATTGCAAGAGCCCTGCTTCCCCCAGTGGACAAAAGAAACCTGATCCAGGTGGACATGGTTTCTCCCTCCTGGCAGGAGGGGTCTCCTGGATCTAAATTGGTCTCTTCTGCTCCCCTTTCCTGTCCAGCAAGACTATAAAGGCGGGGTGGGGGGGTTGGGTGGGGGCAGCCATCTCCCTTGCCTGTTTGAAAGGACCAACAGCCGCTGCTGGCCTCCTGGTTCTGCCACGTGCTGGGGCCTGATCTTCTCCCTGCCACATCCAGGCTTCCCTAAAGGACTGAAATCCACATACATCGAGGGAGATACAAGGCCATCCACATCTGGTTTTGTATAGTCTCCTACTCATCCTTATTCCTTACCCTTGTAAACCCTCCCTGTTATTGCTATATATATTATTAAAAAATCTATTTCTCCTACTTCCAAACCAACTCCAGATTATTTTTTGGTAGATTGAACCTGATTGGGCTCAAACCACCACAGTCCTACAGATATATTTTGTCCTGTTTTTACTAACTCTGTTGAAGAATAACAGCAGATCCCAGGATACAGGCTTTTCCTTGATATTATCTTCAGGGTTGTTATATCATGGTAGTCTTGAGTGGTCTAGAATTCTGCATTTAATTTCATGTGTTTTTTAAATCTTACTTCCTAGCAGTTGATTTATATCTAAGCAGCTAACAGCATCAATAAAAACCACAGTATCAATTTAATATAGTAATCAGAGGCCAATTTTAGCAATGTAAGGCTAAGTTGCCTTTCTGTGTGTCACTGCAGATTGTCTATATGACTAGGTACATACACAGAATATTCATACAAGATATGTGTACATAGTAAACATATGAAACACATGTGTTGTTAAACATTTGGGTTCAGTTAAGACCAATGGAACCTGAGGTTTCTGAGCTCCACAAGAGAGATTAGGACTGCATCCAGCCATAGCTATCTATTTCATGGGGGAAATGCAGCCTTTTCTCCAGAGCTCAGAAAGTTTGGTTCCGTAGCTGTGTTGAGAAAATGAGATTTCTAAAACCTCTTAATTAGTTTTTGTTTACTTCCTCTTCGATCCACAACATTTGGGTTTGTTCAGAATATTTTCATGGGGACTGTTTCTATTTTCTTTGCCAGTAGGCTGATAAACTCCTATTATTATGGAGCAAAACCTGTTCTATATAAAATACTCCCAGTGAATCATTCATTTTGTGTTAAATAAAACTTTTTACTTTTTCTCCTCAGGTTTATGCCTGATTTGTCTATATTAGTTAAAACTTCTACTGTTTTTTTTACTGCTAAAATCAAAGGAAAAATACTATTCCCAGTCAAGTTTATAGTGCAGGATGTATGACAATGGGAAACAAGATTTAGACAAATCCTCCTCCAAAGCATTACTGATTCAATATTACTATTTGTTTTTTATGCTTTGAAATCATTGAGAAAATACTTCAGAATTATGGGCATTTGGAAATGAAATATTAGGCTGTTAGGCCATGGACTAGTGAGATATCAAACAGAATTTCTTACTTCCTTCTCATTACTCACAAAATGAGGAGAAATCACACAGCTGACCACACTGCAGCTACTTAATGCTGCTGTAAATAGATCATAATGAGCATGCAGTATACTTGATTGTGCTGACAAATGAC
This sequence comes from Dryobates pubescens, assembly GCF_014839835.1. Taxonomy (NCBI): domain Eukaryota; kingdom Metazoa; phylum Chordata; class Aves; order Piciformes; family Picidae; genus Dryobates; species Dryobates pubescens. The sequence continues at coordinate 2,945,051 of NC_071620.1, forward strand.
AGGGTGTAGATTGTTCAATGTTGGAGGAAGGAGGGGAAAAAGAAAACAACCTTCCTGATTGCAGATGCAAATGGTAGCAAATTTTCATTCCTGCATTAATGAATGTAATTCATGTAATGCATATTACTTCATTCTCGTGTTCAGTTCACAGACATAAAGTATCTTAATGCGTGAATAATGACAATTTACTTCAAGAGAAAGCAATGAAAGACACTTCTTTGGCCATGTAGAAGGAGCTGTGATGCAAATACAGTCTTTCAGCATAATAAATCCATTTTGTTAAAACTCTTCACCCAAAGAGTGTGCTTAGAGCCATTTGTCTGCTTCCCCTTCTAACCTTCCTTTATATGTAGCATTTGACTGCAAACCAGCATTTTACAGTCTCTAATGTTCAAGTCACCTCTTCTATAAGCATTACAAATTAAAAGAGCTTTCAGTATCTGAATTCCAGCACAGCATACACAAACCAAAAATAATTCATTGTCTAGAGACCATAACAAATTTTAATGTGCATTGGCAGAGTAAACAGGGGTCTGCATGGAGTTAAACCAGTGGTAGTGAAGGAATGTATTACAAAATCCACACAGTGCTGAAGAGTGGTGTTTTGTCAAAAACACAAAAAAAAAAGAAAAGAAAGAAAGAAAAAAAAGGAAGTATAGATGTCTACTGGTTGTATGACATACAGATCATATTAAAAACTGGCTTGCATGGGGACCAAAGTATGTCCACTCTTAAGTTGTATCACACAGATTGTAAGCAGTTTACAGAATTTAAGTTAATTTTGCATATACAGGAGTTGCAATGTTAGAGAAAACACACTGAGATAGAGAATGCACATACACACACACAAAAAAAAAGTGTATATATATATATATATATATATATAAAAACCTCTACACAATCATCAGGGGTTGGCCCAAATCTCTAACTGTCACCAGTGAAGAAGAAATAAAATGTGACAGGGGAAAAAAACAAAACCAAAACAACAAACAAAAAACCAGCAAAAACCCAGGGGAAAAGAAAAATATTCCCCCATACAACTGATGAGAAAAATATCTTCTTTTCTTTTCCAGGAGAAAGTCTGCTTATCTGCTCTGTAGAACCTTTTTTTTCCCCCTCCCTATTCCTTATTTAAAAAAAAAAAAAAAAAAAAAAAGAAGCAGAAAAAAAGAAATTTCTTTTTTAACAAAGTCTGTGGGGTATTTTGTTTGGGTTGATGTTAAATCACTATGTTTGCTTCCAGGCTGGAATGGTTCTTTCAGCACAGGAAACCAATTGTCATCCTTGGTTAATTCTGTAATACTGATGACTCGCAGGCCAGCCCCTGAGCAGTCAAGGATGAGGCTTCTCCTTGCTGAGAGAAAACTGGGGTTTGCTGTTCCAAAACTTCTGATTACATCACACCAATTCTCTTCAAATGAAAGATAAGTGAAATGCCAAAGAAAATAAGATATAGAAGGAAAACATGTGGTATCCTCTTCTTTTTATATTATATTCTATTGTATTATAGTAATTATCTATTTTCATATTTTTGTTTGTACTTCCTGAAGAAGGTGCTCCTTGTGTAGAGATTTAGAGTACACTGGGTGCAGAGTGGTGGTTGGAGGTTAGGGTCAACTTTGCTGTCCGCTCCGTGGATTTTACAGGCGATTTGCTCTTTGCTTTAAGAAGAGAAAGTGATATTGGAAAATGTCAGCACTTTTAGATTAAAGCAAAGCACCGTTCACAAAGCCACAAACAAGAAGCAGGACAGAAAGTCCATGGCTTGTAGCTATCCTCGCACCTGCGGAAGAAGTTATAAGATATTCGCTCATCTTGAAGATTTCCAATGCTCCTTATAAGGCTGTTTTAAACACATACATTTATATACTTAATTATCTCGCCAGGTTGGCTCTGGTGCCCATGAATGTCTTGGCATGCACTGCAAACAACAACACATACAAAGTATTTCAGTCCCAGGGAGGTGAGTATTTTTTGTTTTGCTTTGCTTTTGATTCTTTTCTGTCTTTTTAAACAACATCATCCAGTGAAGCCACAGACCAAAAGGAACAAACTGAAACACTTTCCACCTCAGAGTGTCTTTTACAAAATCATTTCCAGCCCCATACCCTTGACCACAAAAAATTAATCTAGTAGCTAAGGAGTGTTTTCTTGCAAAACAGAGGAGATACTGGCAAATGTCTGTGCTATTTAAAACACAGGGAATAAAATGCTGAAAGTTTGGAAGTATTTGGTTGTGAGCAGTTATATTTTCCTAGATTTCATTTTCTTTTCCAAAATATCTATGAAAGTAATGGTACACATCATTATTTCTAAAACCCTTTTAAGTATTTAAGTATGCTATCTGAATAAAAGCATTCAGAACCAGACTCAACCAAATTGTTTGCACACCAAGTACATGAATATGCAGATTTCTTACATAGCCAGTCTCAGTGTTTGATAATTCTATATTTCATAAAGATTTACACGCAGAATTTGAAACACATTATTTGAGGTGAAAAACATAAATTTAACTTAGTTGTACTGTAAATAAAATGTCCAGTTATAACAGGTTTATTCATGATTAATAGATTTTAATAGATGTGTTGTGTACTAGAAAAGTATAAATGTTACTGATGGATACAGACATCAGCTCTATAACAAGGCAATATTGGTATTATAAGTGGTCCATAGTAATGTTGGACGTTTAACAACTCTTTGGTTTGACTTTGTTCATTTGGTTGGTTTTGTTTGTTTTGTTGTTTGGTTTGTTTGTTTCTGTGTTTGTTTTTAATCTATTAATCATGTATAAGCTATTTTTTGTAAATAATTTAATATTAAGCTGAATGCTGGATTTTGTCATAGCCCAACTGAACATTTCTCATCCAGAATACGCACAATGAAAGTAAAAACTCAAGGCAAATGTTGTTTTTAGTTTTCAAACATTTACCAATAAAATATTTCTCAGTATCTAGTAATTATGTTTCCAAGCATAGAAAGAAATATTTCTGTTCCTCCTTAGTGAATTTTTCCCTTAAAAAATGGGGATTAAACTTAGTCACACATCTCTAAGCATTGCTTCTTTCTGTAAATGCATGGTGTGAAAGGCTGTGTACATAGTAGTTGTCATAAAAGACTCTTAGTTCTTTGTCACATACATAGAACTTCTAGATAAAAGTGATATTTAAAATTTTCCATATGTGAATTTGCTTTCTAAATGAATATTAACATTTAAATGGAAGCAGGTCTCAAAGACTTTACCAAGATTTTCAAAGAGATTCCAGAGAACTCTTACCCTAGTTCCTACTGAACATAGACAGGAGTGGCAAACCTACTTTTCCCCATCCGATAGCGGTAGCCTACCTGTACTACATTGTAGTAGTTTGCTGGGCTTCTCAAAACACTTGCTCCATATTTGGAAACAGCAAGCACACAAGCAAATTTGCTGCAGTTTCTTCCTGTGTGTTGTTCTCCCATAGGTATTATTTGCAAGCTTGTGCCCAAGGAGCAAACGCAGTTTCTGGTTTTGGTTTTATTGAAGCATGGCTTAGTTCTCTCTATTTTGTAAGGTGTAAAATCTGTCATTGGACAGACTTTCTATCATTTGCTTTCCCTGACAAGAAGTTAATTAGGAGCTTTTTTTGCTTTAGACCATTTAATGATTTTTTTTTTTTGCTTGTTTTATTTAATTTAAATATTCTTTCACTTTGACTAGAGAAACACCCAGCTCAAGACAAATTTAAATAGGCCTTTGGAATATATTTCTTCTCCTTAAAATATTTGCAATGCAAATAAGAATAAATACCCAGAAGAATCTCATAGAAGTTATTCCTTTTAAGAGCTTTTTTAACAATAAATCGCATAATTTGACAACTTGAAAGCTGTCATATGTTGAAGAAAAACAATATGATGCAAAATAGATTTGACAAACTATTTCATGGTGGAAAAAATAGCACTATAATATTTGTAGGCAAAGCATTATTTGATTTTTGTTTTGCTTGTTTCTTTCAAGATGAAAATCTATAGATCCCCAAATATATATATTTCATACATATATTGCATATATATTGATAATCTTTTTATTCATAGTGTTCAGTCTCTGTATAAACCATAGCCTCCCTCCAATTTATGTCATGTTTTACATGCATGCTCTTCTGAAGCAGGTGGGTGTTTCTTTATCTTACAAAGGATTTAAGTTAGAGCACATGCAGTAAGTACAAAACAACACTGAATACATAGGACAAATTTAGGTGAAATAAAGCCAAAACAATTTCAGCTTGAAAGTGAAGAAAGAAGCTCTTAGGACTGTAAATCACTGTCAGAGACAGTATCTTCTGTATTGTTTTGGGAAATAATTAGTATATCCTAATGTCATTTCGGGTCTCTCTTTACTGGCTTCATTTAAAAAAATATTGTCTAACCTAAATTGCTACATTTTCACTGATATAGCACCTCAAATAAAATTGACTTGCAGTACACAGTGGCATATATAACTATTAGCTGCACTCTGATCCTTTCAGTGATCCCTTTGAAATAAAACTGGAGTTTAAATATATTCAGGATTTTTTTCACGAAGGTGTGTAAAAGAACAGTACTTTTTTTTCTCTCATGAATTCAAGTATTTATATTTGGAAGGGTAGAAGCTGAAAATTTAGTGTAATAACATTACAAACCCAAAGCCAGCCTTTTTAGATGTTTTTTTTCCCCCTTTTCCTGTTCTGTCACATTTGCTCATATTCTACTATTTGGGTTTCCATCATAATAAAGGACAAGCAAACAGAAACAGTCAGAAATTTCCATTTTGACTGGGGATTTAAATCACAGAGTGTTCAAATCAGAGATTTACTTTCACTATTTTCAGACTTAAGTCAGAGGTAAAGTACAGCTTAGAATAAAAATCCAGATGTCTCAAAAATACAGAGTACACAAATTCAGAGTTTTCATGCAGAAATACAGTTCTGACAGGACTTAATAGTATCCCTGGAACTGTGAGCATTGTGAGCATGGTAATATAAGTAAAAATGTATCAATATGACTTTAAATTTGCTTAACCAATCACTCATTTTCCTGCCATTTCTAAAATTATTGTCTAATTAACATAATTAAAGCTTAAAGAAATGTCATTCAAGTTCAATAACACTGGGCCACACTGGATTAGAATTGTGTTAATCTTCAAAGACCTGGAAGAAGAACGGTAGCAGATGTGGATATATTATTTCTAATATATTAGTTATACCTGGTGCCTGGTTCAAGGAGTCTCATGCTTTAACCTATTAGCTACTGGGATTCAATGAAATTCTTGAGTTATAAGTCTTACCCCTGTGAAAAGCACATGCACTGTCTTTTGTCTCCTGCCACTGACATATTTCCAAAGAAGCAAATGCCCTTGAAACACTTAGCCTTTTGTCCACAAATGCTGTCTTCTGAATGTGATCGTAAGTTTCTGTGTAACACCATGAAAGAGTAGTTAACATCATTAAGCTCTTTGAAACTGTGATTTTTTCAAGTATGTGGTTTACTGATATGCCAGGGAAACAGAGAAAAAAAAATATTGATAATTTATTCTGAACTTAGTGTTCAAAATAACAAAGCAATCTCTGTCATAAATGCCCAACCATGTTTCATGGCTCATGGTGCATGGACCAAAGAGCTAAATGTCAATTTTGTTCTGTGAATGAGATTCATTTTAGAGCATCTAAGTATAAAATAAAGCCAGCAGAAGTTATAAATCACTAGCAAACCTTCACTAATCCATAAAGTAATCATTCATTGCATGCCCAAATTGCATGTCTCTTGCTTTCACTAAGATATTGATCAGACAAAATTTGTGCAAAAATACATGACATTTTGGGAAGCAAGAAGCAAAAAGCAAATGATTTCATAATATCATCCATTTATTTTCCACAGATGAACAATGCACTGATTTGTAAACTAAGAGGCTGCCTCAGAGCCTGCAGTCCTGTTGTGTCCTATTTGTAAGAATACCTTAAGCAGTTTATCACCTTGAGTCTCAAGCATTTTTCATATACAAGAGTTGAAATTTAGCTTTGTGTTTCCTCGGGTTCAGGAGGTCTTTGGGATGTAACAGCCTCCTGCACTCCGAAGCTCAGTACCTGTCAGAGCGTCTGAAACATGGACTCTTAGAGTTACATTTACAATGAGTAATGGACTGTCATATATAAATAACAGAATGAATCCACTAATTCACCAGCACTGCTTTAATATTTTACTAAACATAAAAGTTCAGTGAGGGCATTCTTGAGTTTTATTTAATTAGTAAGCCACTACTAATGCCTGAGTAGACTGCTGGGGTTTTGTTGACTACTCCAGGAGAAGTACAGACAGTCACACAGAAGTCCATCCTTGATTCTCTGCATGCACTATATGATGCTAAAATAGACCTGTATATGGATGAAGAATATAGATTCAGTTTGTACTGAAAATGAATTAACTTTTTTGTACTACTGGGTTCTGAAATCACATAAATGTTGAAACTTTGGAAGCTTCATTTTGCAGAAGTTTTTGCCAATAATGTCCATCGTTAAGTGCCTGGTTTGCTGTATTGCAATAATTGTCTTTGCCTTATAGCGTCAGATTTGAAGTAGTCTTATCAGCCTCAGCTGAAACCATATAAAATCATAATTTGGCATTATTTACATGGAAAGTAACCAAAAGTTCATTAGCAATCTTCCTTAACTTTACTGGAGATATGAATGAACTACAAATATTCTGGAAAATGTTTGCTTTTTTACATCCATTAACACAGGTGCAACCACGCATGGCCAATTTTATTTGAAGTACTATTTGAATGTCTCACACCTTGTTTTGTTTTGTTTTGTTTTGTTTAAACATTTTTCCTCTCTGTCTTATCAGCTGCTGTGATTTTTACTTTTCAAAATTTCTGAAAGCTTAGTTACCTATATTCCTCCTCTACTGCTGGAATATGTGCACACACTCAGGAAGAAAAATTCTCTTCCACAAATGTAAGTGTCCCTTTTTCTCCTCAAGGGAATTACTTCTCTTGTGTGTTTTAGATTCTGCCACTGCTGTTAGTCTTCAGGGAACTAAATGATAAAAGATTAGCAGTAAGTATCATCTGCAAGCCTCCTATATTTCCTTATGCTTCCAGTCCATCTTTTGCCATTTCCTGTACAGTAATCAGCCTTAAACAGTGTGAAGTATCCAGTACTGTCTTGGTCAAGCATACCACACAGGGCAAATTAATTAATCTAACATGCCAGAAGAAAAGTTCTGAATTCCTGATTTATCTATTGGGTTTGCATTTTGGAAGAAAACTACTGCTTCTAAATTGATGGAAATTCACAATGGGCTTTGTATTGAATTTCCCTGAAGTCCAGTTGGACTTTCTGTCCAGCACATTCATCTACTCATCTGCTGTGTGTTCCTTTTCTGCCAGTGTTGCCCAAAAGAGCAGTTGAGGAAGAATGATAGGTTCCTAGATTGATGACTATTAACTGGCTTTCACTAAGTAGAGTGGCCAGGTGAATAGGGGTATTCAGTCCTTCCACAGGGAAAAAGAAAGCAGCAACTTTCCATCTCAGAGTGGAGGAGAATATGCTGCCATTGGTTTGAATCACAAGAACTCCTGCAGCTGTTGCTGGGCTAAGGCAGGTAACAGCATTTAACATCTAAAGTCACATTCTATCACAAACTGGAGATGGAAATATTTGGGAGGGAAAAAAAAAAACAGAGGAAACTTAAAATATAGGTAACAAGGAGTAAGTAGTAAGATAGCAAGTGGTAAATCCATTCAAGGACAACAAATATCAATATAAAGAGAAAAATAAAGAAGAGTGGGACTTTGGATGACTTCTACAGTTTCACAACACCAAGATGGATAGAAATGTAATTGTGGGTATACTGTCATAAACAAACACAGATTTTTACACTCAGGCCACCTTCTACATCCTCCCTTAGATCAACCCATATTTAAGGAAAGATTTGCATCTTGTTCCTCCTCTCTTACATATCTCTGAACTGGGGCTTTCTTTTTAATTCTTCAAATAATGATCTTTTAATTCTTTTTAACAATCTTTTAAATTCTTTTTAATGATCTTTTAAATTCTTTTTAATGATTTTAATGATTATTTTTAATTTTTAATTCTTTTTAATGATCTTTTAATTCTTCAAATAATGATCTTGTTCATTCTTTAACCTCTTGACTAGAGCAAGGCTTCCTAATTGGGCCATCATGCACTATGAAGAAGCTAAAATGTTCTCCAACATCACGCTGAAAAAAGAAAATGAGATCATCAATATGATTTGCCCTTGTCAATCTTTTGCTTTGAAAAGGAAAAGGGGAGGGTTGATATCCCTAACCAAATAATTGAAATGGGTAATGCATCAACATTTATAGATTTTCATACTCTTCTAATAAAAATACTCAAGAATCACTGTTGAGTTTGAACATGGTTTTTTTTCAGGAAGATGAACTTAATCCATCTCCAGTGTAATTTCTGCTCTCTTCTATGTCCTTTATCCTGTAATGCACAGCTTCTGTTCTCATCAGTGCAGTTCCTTCTCTTTTCATCTGCAGATTTCTTTAATATGTGTTAATATGTAGCTCAGGAGTAAATAAATTTGACTTACTGGCATGATTAAGAAATCCTGATACATTTTGCATTCACTTCATGACCATCATTCACTTCTGTAACAGTTATCCTCAGGTTTGTTTGAACGCTTTTGCTTCCTGGAAACTTATTTTGATCTGAAAGAAAATCTAACTGTCTGGACAGACCACCACATAAATGTAAAAAAAAAAAATTTAAAAAAAAATAAAAAGTATCAGCTTCTGAGCTTTTACTTTCCTTAGCACATTCATGTGATACACTCATAAAGAAGTTCAGAGTAGGAAAGTAGCAGTATACCTATTTAGTGAAATGAAGTGTAGATTAATTTTCTCTGCAGGTGGTAAGTGAGGCAGAGCCTGTTGAAGTCAAAAGGGCTCACACACCTTTCAGCTAGACATATCCTGAAGCATATATCTCATTCCATCAGTGTAAAGTACTTGGTTTGGTTTGGTTTCTGTCTCAGCCACCTGAAATTTCCTTTGTTTAACCAAGGGTATAGTGACTTCTTGATGTTCCTGAATTGTTTACTAGCTGTATAACTATGACCACTTCCATTAGCATGTAAGAAGCAGATAATTTAATTCTCTTCCTTCCCTTGGTTGGTATTTTTGGTAGCTGTGCCTTACAAGTTTTAAAGTCTTTTTGTTTGTGGGTTGGGTTGTGGTGTGTATTTGCATTGAATATGTCTTCACATGTATAAGTAATTCATTGACTTCAGCTGTTTCTATTTCAGTGACATGGCTAAGAGAGATGTTTGCAGATCGTTTGTGAAACACCAGCTTTAGCTATTTAAGCAAAACTAAGGCGAGAGGCAGCCCAATATCCAGTGCCCATTGCAACAGTTAAAAGCTGGCAGGGAGGGAGGAGAGGGGGAGGGAGGTGCAAATTCAAACAACTGGAAGCCCTGAATTGGTTAATTGGTACTTTTTCAGAATCACTGGCAACATGGTTTATGACTGTTCTTATCAGCACTCAAGACCTTTCTTTCTCATCTGTCCCTGACAACCACGCATGTAAAATGTCTTACAAGTTTTTAGAGTGTGACAGAGAAGCGTACAAACCAGTGCATTTCTATTTACCTGCGTGAAATGACTGATTCCAAAGCAAATGCCTGTTTCCATGACTTTCTTGTGGTAACCCATTCTCATCCATTTGCTTGCATATAGTTATGCTCCATTGTAAGTGAAGGCAGGAACCAAACAAAAATTCTTCTTGATTTGGTTTGATTCTTCTGCTATTGAAATTAAATATGGCTTCAGTACAAACTGCTCATCATTTTTAAAATATATAGAAATGGGTGTATATATTTTATATAAGCCACATTATAGAGAATCTCTAAACCAAGCTAGCTGTGAAAGATACAATAAAGTTGCAGTGGGAGATCTATCTGAAGAAACGTAGAACTGAACTTGTCTTTTTCTTCCTGTGCCTTTTATATTCTGTTCTTCCTGTCTTCAGTGAGAAAAAAAAAAAAAAATCTTAAGTGGGATGGTAATATTACTCTTCCATCTTTAACAGCACCATCACATCAAGAAAAATATATACAAAAGGGCTTATTATAACAGGCATAAGAAAAAATGCCATTCTTTGTAAATATTTCGGTGTGAAAGATTGAGTTTCTTTTCTTGCTTTTCACACCTGACACTGCCTGCATTTATGTTTAACATACAGTCAACCTGATCTCCTTCTATTTATGTTGTGTAAGAGCTATTTGCTTAGAACTCATATAAACTCCCTTTTATCTGTATCCATCAAACTGGATGAGTCTCTTTTCTTGTCAGATTCCTAGATGCTAAGTGTTTTCAGGCAGGGAGCCTATTTTGCCTGCTGGATAATGCAGTTGTTCCAGAGATTAGTACAGTGCCTGACTAACAGAACATACCTCTGTCTAAGGGCTATGACTCACAAGCTCTTAATGGTTTTAACTGGAACAGCTTAAGATGATAGCGTCTCTGTCTCTCTACCTCCCACTCTTATGGAAATTAAAACTTCCAATAGAAGGAGTCACACAAGCAAACTCTGAGCCATTTCTTCATCTATAGTAGTTTAGCAATGCAATACTTTATCAGCTGTTACAAAGGCTTTATGTCATGCTCAACACTGTGAACTAGGAGAGCTGAGGAACAGGCACCTATTTCCTTCTTCCATCCACGTTTGGAGCAATAAGAGACATTGATTGGAAATATTTTAAACTTAAGACCTAAATTAGAATTAAAAGGCAAAGCCATCACTCTTGTAATTTCTGGAATATAAATGAAATACAACATTATCATCTATCAGTGTAATAATTTGAAAATGGTTTATTGTGAGAAAGAAGCCTGAAGTAATCATGCCAAATCCTGTATAAATTCTATCTTCTTTGCATTCTATATTGTTGGTTTTTTGTACTTTCACTTCAGATTTTTTTTTTTACCTTTCTTATTACACTTCTGAGATGTGGAATCAGTCATAAGGATGCAATGTCATTAATCATTATTCAAAGACTCTTTAAGTATAAGAAGGTCACTAATCAGTATGCATTGTATGCATGTCAAGAATTCAGCAGACTACAAAATGGGTAATCATCCTGGGGTTTTTTTTTGGCAGAGTTTTCAAGAGGCACAATGCCACATAACCATGTTCTTAAACAAGCAAGGTGGATGAGGCTGGAGCACCCACACACAGACAGCAAGTTGCGCTACTGAAAGTGTGATGGCAAATCCCTTATGATAAGGTGAAACAAAGGGTTTGGGGCAGTCTTCTCTTTATGAGGACATCAGAAATATCATCAGCTGCTCATCAAATAACATCCAGCTTTATCATCAATAAAACATTATTACTGTAACTGTAAAGAAGTTTATGTGTATGGATTATCTTTGAAGCTCATTAATTATTTAATCAAATGGAAAAGTTTTGTCCAAAGAATAAGAAAATACTAAGAATGTCAGGCATTCTAGCTAGTCCAGCCTAAGAATTCACAGATAAACACTGGGGGAAAAAATGATAGAATTTACACAAAAAAATCTCAAGCAACAAAACCCACCACCAAGAAAACTCCTTTCTCCTGAATCTAAATGAGCTAAGAACAGAAGTTTTGCTCCCAGACTGTCCTAAACTTTTATAGGTGGTACAAGCTGGGTAAAATTTACACTTATTTTATAATTCACTCTCACTTTATGAGTAGAGGAGAATTCATCTTCATCCTCAGGTTTGAGCCAATTTTTCTGCTATTGTAAATTCATATCATTCTTCTAGTGTCAGCAGTAGACAGGAAATACCCTGTTTCTTGTCTTGAACAAACAAAAATGTCCACTGCACTGCTGTATATGTGTCAAGTAACAAATAGGTTGTGCTTTGAAGCAAGGAAATACCATCAGTTGTTTCAAAAGCAGGCACTGTCACATCTGCTGTAATCTCTGATGCCCGAATGTAAGATTCCTGATTGTGTAGCAAGGAAAAGCAATTTGAGTGAGATGACACACAAAAGCATTTATTTCCTGCCCCCCTGCTTTTCTTTCCTTTCTTACTTTTTTTTCTCTCTCTTTTCTTTCTTTTTTCTTTTTTTCTTTTGAGGTGTGTGTAGCCCATCTGCAAACTTTTCAGTGGTTAATTATGAAACAAAGTTATATCAGACATGCAGAAAGAAATGACTGTGATTCTGTTGCTCAAAGAACTCCTGTAAGGTCCCCTAACAGTTCTTTGTACATCAGTTTTGTTCTAAACACTAGGTGTGTCTGAAAGGTTCATTTTTAAATAGCTAGAAGAAAGGAAGAGATGTGATTAAGTGCATAAGAAGTAATGCTAAATGGACAGAGAAATATACTGGTAAGGTTGCTAAAAGAATAAGAAGGAGCTCAGTATACATTTGTATAGATAAACACTGTAGATGAAAAAAGTGCAAAATGAGTTTCTTAAACTTTGTGAATTTAGTTCCTGCTGTTTCTGTCCTCATTGTTTCTGGATTGGCTTCATATGAGGCAAATATGTAGTGCAGCATCCAAAACCAGTTTTCCATGTTTTCATTGCCTATAACATGAAAAGTATCTGAAAAAAAAAAAACAACTATTCAAGTGTAGTCCAGGCTTTTTTTTCTTTTTAATAAAAAGTGGAAATCTGTCATGGAGTCCTCTTTCCTATAGTGTACTTTACCTAATCTGCCATTATCCACTTTCTCAAGTTCCCTGTTACCCCTATTTGTGATTAGCTAAGTTGATTTAACATTTCTTTCTAAACACCGTCACTTTTACAGGAATACATATTAAGTGGAGGTGTCATATGTTTAAGAATAAAATCAATTATCTCAACAAACCTGAGAAGACCATGATTTTCTTCTGTGATTCAGTATTAGTGTTTAACCATGGGCATAACTAAAGATACAAATAGTGTCTCTTATTTCAGAGAGTATATATTTGAGTTTAAGCATACCCAGTGATCAGTCTGGCATGGGCATGGGGGATTGACTAACCGCTAAAACTTCTAGACCAACAAAAATGAACACGTTTTGTTTGGTTAACGCTTTCTTTTCTTAGTTCCTGAACCTGTGTGTTTTTGTAAGAGGAATAAAAATTCATAGAAAGGTGACAGTGGTACAGTATCAGAAAATGGCAATGACAGTGAGAGATGATTACAAAAAGTAGAATTTCAGACCCACCATTATTGCTGGATTCAGCTGGACTAAGCTCTAGGAACAGGAGTTTAAGCATTTGCCTTCATTTGGATCTATCAGCTGGTATGCGCACATAAGAAATTAGGGCGTGTATTTTTTGAAAGAAACCGAAGGCAGTAGTGAGTTCATTCTGCATTGGAAATACTGACCTGAATAAAGGGTTCAGCTGCTGTTAAGATCTTGCTTTGTCAATGAAGTTATTTGGAATAGATTATCATTTCTCAGAAGATGCTTTCAGTTTCAGGGTCAACAGTTAACATGGATAGAATTTATTCCATTATTTCAGAGACGTGCAGGGGATTCATTTCAGAAAGAGAGAACCAAAGTAGAAGTTTTGACTTGAACTAGAGATTACATCATATACAGGTGTAAAATGCAATAGTCCTTGCATCACCTTTTTGTAAGAACTTCTGAGAATGGCTGAATAAGGTTCAGAGCAAAACTCTCATTGACATTTGCATTACTGCAGTCCTAAGGAAACAGATTTTTGCTGTGCAACAATCACGGTAAAAGCTGGTGCCTCACAACCTCATGCATGCTCATGTTTTCTAAAACAGCAGCCACAAAAGTCAAAGTCCTTCCCTTAGTGAATAAAGAAGTAATGCTGGCTGTCACCATGCTGGAGGCTAGAGCATATTTTTTTGTCCAAGAAGATTCCAGATTTTTATATCCAAGAAGATTCCAAACTGGAAACAAAATCTGTGCTAACAATAGGTTGATAATAAAAGATTCCTGGATTTTGTAGCTAAAAAGGAGACAAAGAAATGTTATCACTTTAGTAGTATCAACAGGTTGAAGAAATATGTTTCCATCTTTTTTCTTTTTCTTTCATTCCTGATCAACTTTTTTTCCCTGATGATAAACTTCTCAGTGTGATTTATGATGCCAAGAATCCAGATCATTCTGTCTCAGACAAGGAACCACCTCTTCTTCATGCTCTTTTTCAAGTCAGTCACTGCATCTCTGCCATCCTCACAGGAACAGTTTCAGTATGGAGTTAGGATAATAGTTGAATTTGTTACTTCAGGAAAGAACAACAACAACAAAAGTGCTAGAAATGTGTAGTCAGCATGCAAGTATTCAGAAAATTGACTTAATCTCACTTCTTCATTCGTAGTTACTCCCTCTTGAGTTCTCTCAGCCTGATACTCTCCGGTCTGAAAACAAACGAATGTCTTGGAGTGCTTTAACACAGCATTGGCAGAACAGGAAGAGTTTGGGGGAATATACAAGTTCTCAGCACAGCAAATTTTGCAGCGTTGCTGTAAATGTGACTTGATTGTAGACAAAAAGTTTTTCTATATTTATATCCATGAAACAGTGAGACTTGGTGAAGCCCGTGGATAATGTAGCTTCCTTTTACCTCAATTAATTGCAGCTTTTACTTCATTTAACTGCAACATTGCTTAGAGTTACAAGGCTCTGGGATCATTTTGTATTTTTACCATTGAATTAAGATACATTGTTACGAACTGTGTAGCAAAAAAATGGCTGTCACTACACGTGCATAGGACACTTTCTGGATTAGCCTGTCAGATTATTCAGATTCCTGTTAAATTGTGATGGTTTACTTTATCTTCTGCAGCTCATGAATACAAAATGCAGGGTCAAGTTGTGTTAGATTTGACTTTTGCTTTCCTGACTGTTTTGACATTGAAGTAGACCTTTAGTGCTTCTCAGTACAATTATCAGAAGACTGTCTGGGGAAAATGTTCTCTTTATTTCTTTCTTACTACATTGATTCTGCGTTTTACTAACAATAACAAATATCTTTACACTCACATAATATTTTGCAGAGCAGTGTGAAATGCTGAATGGATCCCCTATTACTTTAATTTGTCTGCCTGTGCTGTATATATCCCTCACAGTTAACAGAGATACTTTTAATTTTGAGTAAAAGAGGGGAAATGTAAAAATATCTCTTCTAAATAGGCAATGACTCTAGACTGCTTTTCTAGAGCTACCTATTAAACATCCATTTTTAAGAAACACATGCAATTTTGCAATGTACTTCAGTACAGAAGGAGTTTAAAAGTGCTATCTATCTTTCAACAATAAATTTTGGGGACTCAATGTTTGTATAATGAGAGTCTGTATTTTTTAGAGGCCATGATCTTCAGAAATAACTGAATATAGATTTCTCAGTAATTTTGTGGTGTCATGTTTCCTTCTGATATAAAAATGTTTCTCATTAGTCTGCAAGACAGTAAAATTTATTGCTAGGCAATAACTATGCACTAGCTCTCAAACATTGCAAACTATTTGATACAGTATGATGCAACAAGCTATGGTTAGTAGTACATCTCTCTTCCAACAGTATTGCTGAAGTCAATGTATTTCTCAACATGAACAAATATATCAGAGACACTCCATATGTCTTTCAAATACAAACATGTGCATAACAATAATGTTTGTATTAGGCTATGTTTCTGTGTTCTAGACAGGACAGATCACTTACACGTAATCACACAGCAGTCTTGCACATGAACGTGTAGTTTAGTATGATGTTGAAGAAGAGCTTCTAATTCGGCAGTGTAAGGAAATTGTGGTGATTTGTTATCACATAAAGAAAATTACTGTCTATGACACCTGTCTTCTGCTTTTCTGAGGTTTCACAACTGTTGTCTTCCCTTCCTCAGCTGAAGCTGCTCCTCAAAAATACATAGAGCTGAAAACTTCCACTGGCTTGTGTTCCTATTAGTGTAGGGTGGGTATCAAGAGGAATTGAAATGACACTCACAGCTGGAAAATCAGGCTCAGAATTTCTCAAGTAAAGCAAAGTAAATCTTGATTATGAAGAGTTAAACTGATACTCATCAAAAACATCACTGTGTAGCAAGTGACCATTAAAATTGAAATTAAGCCAAATACAGATTCTTGGTACTCCTTGCTTCTTTGGTAGACGAGTGTCATGTGTGATTAATATAGTATTAATCTGTGCCTCATTGTAGAGCAAATTAATTAATAAACCAAATTTTATTTCAATCTGACTAAATTTGAAAACATTTATAATTGAGGTTGTCTGTACTTTATCTGCAGCAATCTTTGCTCAAGGGAAAAAAAAAAAAAAAAAAAGAGATAAAGTTTTTCTATGTTTTTTTCACAGGGACCTTTCCATGCAATAACCTACTAGATCTCCAATACCAAATATCCAAATGTCCAGTAATAAGGTAAGATATTGCTTGGAATAAATGCATAAACAATGTTATGTATCAAATTATTTATCCAAAGAGATTTATTAGATTAGGTGTTCTGTGCATTCTTTGGCTGCAATGCAGTGTAGTCTGTAGTTACATATTTCATAGACCTGTCAACATAGAACCAAAGAGAAACCACTCTATGGACAAGTCTACCACTTTGAAATTTGTGATTACAATGGAATGTTAGAATGAGGATTTAATATAAATTAAAATATTTATTTTCTTCTAGCAGCTTTTCAGAAGAGATAAAAACTGAAAAATACTCCTTCTTTGGCAAAAAGAATTGAGGAGAAAGTTCTTCACAGGAAGAATAATTGGCCAGTGGGATGTGCTGCCCAGGGAGGTGGTGGAGTCACCATCCCTAGAGGTGTTCAAAAAAGGATTAGACGTGGCACTTGAAGCCATGATTTACTTGTCAGGAGGTGTTAGGTATTAGGTAATCGGTTGGACTTGATGATTTCTGAGGTCTTTTCCGACCTCGTTGATTCTCTGATTCTATTCTATTCTATTAATGTAACATTCAAATTGATTTTAAAAATTATAAGAGTTAAAATGGTGGTATGTACATCACCATTTCCACTTGAAATAAGATGAATAATCATTTTGTCCTGTATGTTCTACATATTCTACGTTGTTCTATATTGGTTTATAGTCTACATTTTTCTATATTGCTCTATGATGAATAATCATATTGCTAGAATCTGTAATGAAATGTACTTTCCTTATCAAAATGTTTTTCTAACAATAAGACTATAACATGGAAGTGATTTCACAGTACATGGCATTTGCTGTGAGGAAAACGATGCATTACAGAAAAGTAAAGCAGCTTCCATTATGTATTTGAAGCTAGGTTGTGGTATCCTGCTCTACATTGGGCTCTCAGTTTAAATAGAAGTAACTCAGGGATGTTTAAACTCAGTTTGTTTTCCAACAGATTTTTGGTCTTTTACAGCATGTCTGAATTTTTATGTAGTAGTCAGCACCTACCTCTATACTCATGTTCTTCTACATAACTGTGAATTTTACTGTATCAATGTAGATAATGCAGACTTTTATTGCTTATTTATGCAGTGCTGTAAAAACTCTCCCAAACATACCTAGTATGTTAATTTCTACATGACAGGAAACTGAAGCATTGCCATTTTAATGCTGATTCAATGCAAGTGGTAAAGCAACTGAAGATGACAAATCCACATTCTCTGACAAACCCATGGCCATTCTAATGGAGAAACAATGTGTTATATCTAAGGTCTGCTTAGATTTAGGAGTCAAGTTCCTTATGAAAATAGGATTGACACTAAACATTAGAGATATAAAAGTTAGGTGGCTGGTGTAAAGTAATGTAGGAAGAAATGTTTCTGGATGGGTGTTTGGTTTAATATATTCATATTCAAATGAGATGAGTCATTTCCTGATATTCCTGCTCCATTCACATGCTACAGGGTAAGCTAAGCTTTGATTAGGGACCTATCCTTGGGAGGATAATGTCTGTATAGAGATTGAATAGAATGTGGATTTGTTTTATTCACATTTAGAGATTTAAGGCTTTTTGCTTCTTCTGTCCAGAAACTTATCCTTGAGCTTTTAGAAAGTAAGGAGATGACAGGAGGAACAGAGCCAGAAAAAGGGAGGAGTAAATGAGCACCACACTTTTCCTAGTCACAATTTCTGGTTACCTTGTTGAGTTAGCCTCATTTTACATACTGGCAAGCAATCAAATGAAAGCTCAAAATGCTTTACCATACCTGATTGTGGACTTTTGTTGGGGATTTTGGCTGCTGCTTCAGGGCTAGAGGTGGCATGCACACGCTGACTGGCAGAGTTATGGATGCTACTTGGAACAGCTGCTGAGATGTTTTTGCGCGGTTTTGTGTCTTGCAACCACATCGGAGATGCCTCGAAGGCTTGCATTCGCCGAGAATGGCTATTAGCATTGACTTTGAGAAATGCCTGGGCCTTGTATTCCTGAAGGTCTCCATAGTTGGCATCAGTCACCCTGCACTGATAGAAGCCTTCATCCTTTTTTCTCACTTTTGAAATCTGCAGCTTGTGGGAGATGTCATTCCCTTGTACTTTCACTGTCTGCAAATTTGTCAGGAAAAATAGACAAACAAACATATTATCAGATATCACTGCTTCTCTGGGAAAACTCTACTAATGTAGAGTCAGTCCAGAGAAGTCAAGTGCCAAATTAATCGATGGTGTGATTGTGCTTAATACAGGGAATCTGCATCAAGGACAAGTACAGCACCTTCTTTCCACAACTGCTTGGGTGGTTTGCTCTGAAGCACTAATTGTTTGATAAATTGAAGAGCAACTCTTGTGGATACATTATTGCTTTAAGTTGCTGGATGGACTTAACAGCCTGTTGTGTTCTACCCAGCTCTGAATTCATATTTGTAAAATTGAGTTGAAAGTAAGGGTTGCACACTTTCAAGCGTGACATATGCAATATTAATCACACAGAAAGTGCTGCATATTTATTCAAACCATATTCAGTCATAATATGTCTACTGAACGATTCATATTCAGCAAAAAGATTAAAAATGTTCCATATGAATTCATAGAGTATCTCTATGTCATATTTTGCCTTCTTTTATTCCCATGCAATAGCTGCAAAGTGAACAGTGTGGCATAGCACTAGTGACAACAATGGAATTTGTTTTGGGTTTAGCATTTGAAATTTAGAAATTGTTGCCATCAGCATGTATCCGTGGCTTCAACTTATGCTCATTGACTTCTAAAACAACAGAAATGGTGAATTTAAACTGATTAAACAAACAAATGACCAAAAACCTGCAACACAGCATTTAGTATGTTTTACCATTTCTTTAATGAATATACCAAATGCCCTTAAAAGGTTACTCTCCATTTCATGAAGATACTGTCTATATACTGCTCCAATGGAATAGTATCCAAAGACCACATGTGAGCCTCATTTGAAAGATAGTCTACAAATGTAACTGAAGATATGGTCCATGGTGCAATTCATAGTGAATTGTGAGAAATATAATGAGAAATGTAAGTATGGCTAGAATATAAATATCTTGAATAGAATGTATCTGTATCCTCATCTCTGAATGTCTTTCAACTATACCTAGCTGCACTTTGATGTGGTTACTTGGTTAGCTACTTGCATGCATCAAAGAAAAGCCAAGTAAAGGATTTAATGGAAGTTATTAACCTTTATCTGTTGCTGGTTTAAACTCTGCTAGTACTTAGAAGCCTTGTCTGCAGCTAAAAGACATTTCTGAGGGGATTGTGTCTGAGAACAGGGAAATATCTTGAACTCATGAGGCACACTCATGCCACAGCATCTGCTCAGCATCTGTGTCTTTCCACTGCAGTGAGCACCACACCACAGCTCCACCCCCATACATTTCTTGGGACACTAGGGAAGGAGGATCTGAATTCTTCTGAGGTCAGGGGATGTGGCTGTATCAGACTCAGGATATGGGTCTCTTGAGGAAGGCATCCTGTCCCTGGACAAGAGCTGGAAAACTGTTGCTGATAATTTTGTTGAGACGATGTTCTGGTTTGATCTCCAAATGGCAGATTGATAACTGAATCAGACACCCACTTTCCTAAGAAATTCTCAATGACCAAGAATGGAGATTGCTCCCAACAGGGAGGTCTTCTCCAAAAGGTTTCCTGGTTTTGTTTGTTTGTTTGTTTTTCCTCAGCCAGCAGATAGAAGTTTGCAAAGGCAGTCATGTAAATTGTTTCACACTGCCCTTGAAGGATAGTGCAGCTTCACAGCCAAATTGCAGCCTTAAAACCAGCTTTGGAACCCTATGACAGACCCAGCAGTTGTCCAGGGTAAATGAAAGCAAGAGGTACAAGGATGGGTGCAGATATCTGCTTCTTGGGATGGAACAGGGTCTGCCTGTCTACGGCCCGGGCCTCGCTGGCCAATGCCCTTTGTACCCAGATGTTCCCAGGCCTGCAGGCTGCGTAGGGCAGAGCTGTCCTGGCACCCTCTGCCAGGGCCGGCGAGGAAGCAGCTGCATGCTGCGGCCACCTGGACACTTCAGCTTGCGGTGCGGATGGGGAAGGGATGTGGGCGGGGTGACAGCCTCGCCGTCCGCTGCCGTGCCCCGCCGTGCCTGCTGAGAGGTGGCTGCCGGCAGCTCCCGGGCTGGGCTCTGGCTTGGGAAGGACCCTCCCGGCCGGCGGCGGCTGCCGGCGCCGTGCAGCGCCACTTACACTGATCTTCGTGCCGTCGCTATCCAGGTCTCGTTCGGGCAGGAGCTCCACCTGTAAGGAAAGGAGCGCTGCCGTGGGTCGCCGGCCCCGGCCCGCCCCTCCGCCGCGGGTGCTCAATCTGTGCCCCGCGGCCGAGCCCCGTGAGCAGCGCTCCGCGTGTGCCACCTGCGGGCAGCGCCGGGGAAAGTCGGCAGCTGTCGCGGGGCATTGTCCTACGAACCCGGCGCCCCCCGCCTCGCACGAACATCTTTTCCAGGTGGTGGACTGGTGCGGAGGTGGCAGCGCCGGAGGGGATGGGCGTCCCTGGATGACAATGTAAGCGGTCATGCCCCAATCTGTCCTGCTGAAATATTGCTGTTGTATGATTTTTTTTTTTAATTTCCTTTTGCATTTTTTGAGGCGTTAGTTTCCCCCTGCATCCCCCCTCTAATTGTGTGCCCTCCTGTGGCAGCTGCACGCAGAGTTGAGGCTGCCAACGTGACTGCAAGAGCTGTAAATTGGAGGGTATGTGTAGAAACTTGACATTTGGGAAATTGAACATTCCCACAAAGAGCAGCCCCTGAACAACTGCTTTTCAAAGGGAAAATGAGAAAGAAAAAACAAAAAAAAAAAAAAAAGAAGAAAAAAAGGGAAAAAACCAAACCCAAACAACCCACAAACCAACCAACCAACAAAAAAACATTTTTTGAAAGCCAAGTGGTTTTGTGAATATCTTTAGCTGCATCCTGGGTGTGACACGCACCAAAATCATCCCTTGAGGTGGGCAATTTTCTCTGCAGGTTACTGCACTGTTATTTCATGGTCAAAATTAAGCCCCCAGGGAGATCCACAATATTTTTCTGCTGCCTCCCTCTCCCCTTCTTTTCTCCTTTCCTTTGAGAGGAAGCTCAATTCCAGGGTGGTTTGGGGACTTTGTGGTGGAGGATCAGTACCTGAGTGCCTGTCACCTCAGCTTCAGCCTCTTGGTCCTCATCTGCCCGCAGAAACCACCACTGGATTTCGAGGTACACCGAAGTGGAACCACTTTGGAAAGCACAAGACATCTCCACATTCTGCCCTTCACTGGCTGTGACATTTCGGGGAAACTCAGTGAATTTTGCTGCAAAACAAACATAATCTTCTGTTACCTACTCATTGTTTATTCTCTGCTTTTGGAATCATAGAATCACAGAATTGTTTTGGTTGCAAAAGAACTCTAAGGCCATTGAGTCCAACCATCATGTTGCCTTTTTTAATTCTGTCTCTTTTTCTTTTTTTTTTTTTTTTCATTTGTTTTCTTTTCTCACTTCCCTTTTTCCCTGTTTTTCCAGTTTCCTCACACACTATCTCCCCCAGTGCCTCTCATACCCAGGAATGCCTTTCTTCCCATATGCACAAATTTGTCTTCTTCACACTGTCAGCTCATGAGAAATTCTATAAACTCCCTTGCTTGCTGCCATGGGTTATTAAAGTTTCATGTAATGAGTTCCAAATACCCTCAGGCAGATTGCCATATTTCACCACATTCGCTGAGGGATTTTGTTCAAGACCAGTTTGGTAGAGGGAAGAAAAACCCCTAGACTGATTTGTTATATTTCACAGAACTGAGCTGGAGAAGTGTAAATTGCCAAACCTTCCATTGCCAGCTGGAGCAGCTATTGGAAAGGGAATTCTTCTGAGGTGCAGGTTATGACCACTCATCAAAATGCCTATTTCAAAGGCTTCACCCGAGTTAGTTACTCTTTCTGAAAGCTTCTGCTTACATAACTAGACCAAGAAACAGTACCTCTTCTGTTTCTCAGTTTTGACAAATGCTTTCAAGCCCTAACCTTCACCTTGGCATCCCACTCCTCTAACAAACAGGATCTGTCTGTTTCAGTGTACCACTGCTAGATTAAAAAACTAATCCTGATGGACATAGTCTAAGGCACCAGCCCTTTAAGTCTCAGTCTTTACTTCTCTCTCACCTTTTCCTATAGTGTACTTTTAAAATGTTATAACATAATGAGGTATAACAGCCAAGGGGGACATACACACACACTCTACATATAAACAATGTAATAAATAAACCCTGTGTTTCTAGAAGATGAAATTTTGTTTGTTCCTGAAGTGTTGCTTTGTGTTATGCATTGCTGCATAGACTGGAGCACATTGTGATGCCACAGAAATGTTGCCTGCTTCTTTCTCTATCCAATCTTCCTAGTTAACACAGAATTGATGGGAGAACATAGCAATACACTCAACCAGTGTTAGATTTTCCTCTTTTACTTTTGTGCCCGACAATAGATACAAAAAGCTACTGGTTTCACATTTCACAGTGTCTTTGGCTAGTGAAAGTGGCAAAAGGACTCTGCATTTTTTACATTTGGGGCTCATAGACTAGTTTGGGGTTGTTTTAGTTTTCTTTTTCTTGTTTGCTTGTTCCCTCCTTCCTGGTCAGATCGTTTGAGCAGTGTGGGGATGCAAAGGGGAATACTGCCAGCCCTACACCCAGTTTCACTGCCAAGCACAAGCTGGCACAGGCTCGCCGGCAGGGAGCTGCAAGCAAGGAACAGCGGATAGCGGGAGCGGGCAGCAGGCGGAGGCAGCGGGCAGCAGGAGGGGGCAGCGAGCAGCAAGCACGACAGTGGGCAGCAGGTAGCAGGCAGCAGGCGAGGGCAGTGGTCATCAGTCAGTAGGCGACGACAACGGGCAGCGGACGGTAGGCAGCGGACTGCAGGCGGGAACGATGGGCAAGGGGCAGCAGGCAGTCAGCGGACAGCGGGCGGGGACGATGGGCAGTGGGCAGCAGGCAGTCAGCGGACAGCGGGCGGGGACGATGGGCAGTGGGCAGCAGGCAGTCAGCGGACAGCGGGCGGGGGCAGTGGGGGCAGGGGCGGCACCGCGCGATCTGTCCATGGTGCTGACAGCGTCGCTGCAGCCTCGAGGTCCCAAACAACTGACTTCTGCAGAGCCGCGGCTGCTTGAAATGCAAGGCGCGCCTTTAGGCGAGAGGAAGAAGGCGCAAGGGTAGGGGAGAGGTCTTTAAAGACCTTTTTTTGGTTTTTTTTTCTTAGTTACCGAAGGGGCAGAAATACACAAAATAGAAATGAATGCCTGACTGTGAGGATTTCAGGATAATAGGAGAGGAAAGGGGTCACAACATGAAAGGGGACTGCAATATTTTAAGAAAGGCAGTAGATTTAGCCATCTAGTACTTGGTATGAATGCAGTAATTATGCAGGCACGGGTAGGTGTTTATTGGATGTGTACATGCATACACACAAACATGCACAAACATATACATGGGTGTCCATTCACCAGCACCCCATCACCCCATCACTCTTCTGCACGGTGCCTGCTATGTGTCTCTTTGAAATCAGGTAAAGGAAGCCTTTTTTAATTTCCACTTTGGGGAAACCTCTCACTTCTGTTTACAGGCAAATTTTAAGCTAAGCATAAACCTGATGTTTAGTATTCTCATCTCCTATCCATTGTGGTTGGTTTCCATTTTTTGATTCACTCCTTCACTCCCCCTCCCCCTCCCTTTCCCCCCCACCCCCCCTCCAGTTCCCAGTCTGTTTTAGCATATAAAAACACACACACATATTTGATAATAAGTGATCTTACCTTGGGTAGAAAGTCCTTGCTGGATATACATTACTGAAAAGAAAATTAATCCAAAATAAACAAGAAAGATTCCCATCATTGCAAGACGAAGAAGTCACATCAGGCTAACACAAGCCAAAGGTGCCCTCAAAAAAGCAGAACTGATATGTCAGTGTAGGTATGTGTTTCTAAATATATAAACAGAAAGAGATTTCAAAATGTTATAGAAAGATTCTGTATTCTAGCCCTAGCTGCAACGTTGGCAGCATTCTGCTACTCAGAGGAGTCTTTTTCCTTGAGAAGAGTGAGCATTGCAACACAGTGTGGTTCAGACGAGCTGTCTTAGGCGCTCTGCTGCTTGAAGTCCAGATTCAGACTGGGGGGGGGGGGGGGGCGGAAAAAAAAAAAAAGAAAAGAAAAAAGGCAAACCCCCAAAAAAGTGGCTATCAGCTGCCTTCTGTGCCTTTTTTTCAGATACCTGACAGCTTCATCCAGCATCAGCTCTTGCTGCTCAGGATGGCATGATGACTGCCCTCCCTACACACTGATCCAGCTTGGGAAGAGGGGAGTGGGAGAAAGAGGGGGAAGAGAGAGAGAGAGGGAGAGCAAAGACTACTGTGCTTGTATTGCTTCAACTTTTCCCTCTAATGGCTGCAATAATGCTTTTAACCCTTCCCTATCTGCCTGTTCTCTACACCTCTACCTGTTTTGACTCTCCCCTGGTTCTGATACTGGGGTAAAGCTGCTATTTTCTTTTCCTTTTTCTTTCTTTCTTTCCTTTTTTTTTTTTTTTTTTTTTTTTTTTCCCTCTTTGTATGGTGCAAAGCTTGTGAGTGTAAGAGACATGTAAGAGAGAGGTTGGAGCCTTTATTGTACTGATGTAATCTTCAGTCTTACATCCCAAAACACGAGGGCAATGCAGTGGTTTGATTTTTGGTGAGTTAAGCTGTTTGTTTTCTCCTTTTTGTCTCCCACTTACAGGGTCTGAGGGGAGAATCCTTACTTATTAATCCTATTGTACTCACTGTTACCAGCTCCAAATAACTGTACTTCTAGCATCTTACATTAAAACATTCATTTTTGTCTTTAAACAATACTTAGAATGTGCTTGTGATAAATGTATTGATATAGACTTCTATGGGGAAAAAAATAGCTAGATAAAAATAGATTTTTATATCCTACAGATCACTCACAGTAATATATACATTGATGTACACCAGAGAATGTGTTTACATCATAATAAAGAATGTTTCTTCCTGCAATGAATGTTTCCTTCTCTCTTCTGTTTTCTGCCTATGTATATTAATAATGCTTAGGCAAGAGACTAACCTTGACTGGATTAGGCATTCAAAACATCCTGCATAACATCTGCACTGAGGGAAGTTCTCTGACTAAAATCATCATGATGCTTGTTGTAAGAAGCCATCTAGAAAGTGTTTCTTGTACTAAGCAAACATGAAATACCTTTACAAGATTGAGACAAGGGATAAATAAAATGTGCAATAGCACTGATAATCAGTCAGGCTGCCAAACAGCTGAGCAGAGCTGTGAATCGTAGACTAAAATTTATATAAACCATACTGACTTAAAGAGAGTTTCATCTTCATGGACAAACATTTTTCTTTTGGATGAAGAACTGGACAGATTCTGTCATTCCTGACCATGGAAGTACAGCAGCTCCACAGTGGTATAAGATGCAACTTTACTTACTGCACCATCCAGATTATTACATGTGTACAAGACATCTGACATAGCTGCAGATATCTCTTTCACAGAGGTAATCCGTCTGGAGAACCATCATTTTGCCTACATTTTAGCATTCCTTTAGTAGTTGCATGAGTTCCCATGATTATATATCAAGAGAAGGAAGGAATTTTCCCATGGTAATGGTTTATGCCATTGATAACAAATCTTAACCATAGGGATAATTCTGAATAAAAACTGAGTACAATAAATGAAATACAATGTACATTATTTAAATTATCACCCAACAGGAAAACAGTTATGTTGCTTGAAAGATTTTCTATTACCAAAGAATTTTAGTTGCTTTAAAGGAGGTTGTGATAGATATATTCAAAACCAAAGAAAACCTGCACAAGTCATTAAAGGTAGTGGATCTAAATTATCTGAAGTAGCCAAAGACTGTGAGTGGTTCAGTGATTAGACACACACTAGAGGAGTCTTTATAGGTTTGTATGGTGATTGTTTCAATAATGAGTATAAAAGAAATCATATCCTTTTCAAATGGGCAGCCAGCATCCTAAGTCACTCCTGAAAATGCAGGCTGATTACAAGATTCACTTCAAATGCATGTACGTCATCAGTAATCAGTAGAAATTATAAATTAGAGATGTATTATCATCAGCCAAGTTAAATATAAATTAGGCAGGAGGAAAAGGAATCCAAGGAGCATCACCTGGTTTAGACAGAAAGTGGAAAGCAAAAATAGATATGTTTGCTTTTCTCCTTTTTTTCCTACTCCAATTCAAGACAGGTAAGTTTATCTATTTGTAATTTAGAAACAAGAGTAGTTCTCCCAAATACCTCGTAGTCAATGGGACTAATGAAGTCTTGAATTGCTGTGGAGGGAGGTATGATGCAATATTTATGGTTATTACATATTTGTTATTTTTGCTTTATTAATGTGCTGCAACAAGCCATAGGATTCTGTCAAACATTGCAAGCTGAAACCAGAAATAATCTGACTCATGCTATCACGAGTTAAATTTCACCCCATGGATGTGGCTTGTCTACACTCAGTGATGCTGTATGAATCTGGGCAATGAATGTACCTAGTTACTTTGTAGGAAATCTCAGCCCTTTGTGCTGTAGAAAGAGTACTCATGTAGTATAATTTAAAAGCAGGAATGAGGTGGTTTATCTGAGGCTTTTGTTGACACTTTTTCCTCCTTTTAATGACTGTAACAGATGAGTCATCACTGGACACTCTCCCAGGTCATAGCCAGTATGTAAATGCACAAGGGAATGGCTTTTCAACTTTACAAATATGTCAAAGGAATCCAATAATGGAAGATTCATTTATGCTTCTTTGGAACCGAATTGTGTAGTTAATCCTGTGCCTTCTTACTATTTCAATACATATTCAAGACCATGTGTTCCTTCAAAACCACAGAGTCATGCAAATTCATCACTCTGCTCAGCTTAGAGACCCAAGGTCTATACATCCATTTCAATGACTAAGGGAAAAAGTAGCTATGGAGATTATGATTCCAAGTTCAATCAAGGCTAGAAATGAAAGCTATTGTGCTGCCAGGTTGGAGTGCTCTGGTCCCAGATAGACATAAGCTGGTATGGATTGCCTTACTCTGCAGGAAGCTGGTCAGTTGAGAACTTACCTCTCTGTGTCTGAGTGTTGCTATCCAAGAAATTCAGTCAAAAAAATAATGTATATATTTGTTAAATCCAATCACATATCTATACAGTTTAAGGAGGAACAGAATTACCAATATTCTGAGCCGTGGGAGCCCCAGATACGTTAAGAGAATTTCTAATATTTGAAGAACAGAGAAAAGCTAAGCAAGTCTGCATGGTTGAAACACCTCTGGGACAAGAATTTCTCATATCTGTGTATGACGTCACCATGGGCTCTCAGAAATGATAAAGTAACTCACAGCTATATCACATTGAATTGAACACCATAACATGACAGAGAATAAAGATAGAACCTCCAAAACTGGTTGCACTGGGGACACATAGTCATCTGAAGAATACTTAGATTTCTTGTTACAGTTCAGTATAAACACAAGCCACATGCTCCATGCTTGGAGTTTGCAAATGTGTAATTTTGTGGAGCTAAGCATTTGGCCACTGATGTTGCTATGTTAGCTCTCTCTTTCAGGGTTTGAGGTGGTGGTGGCCAGGGTTTTTTTCTTTTTTTCCTACTTTTATTCACATTCATATTAACTATCTATTAAACCAGGTAAACAACGGAAGAGAAGGGATTATAAGAAAAGTTATAAATAAGCACTGCTTTACCCTTGAGATCTTTTATTTGAAATACCTCACACGTCTGGTTTTCAGGTCAGGGACATGATATTTTGCAGTTATCTTTGGACATTGTACCTTTTCCACTCTTACAATATTTTTATATATATATTTTAATGTTTGGCCATATTCTAAGGTCTGAAAAAATATGGGTTGCATATATTCAACAAGAGCTTGTATGTTCATTCATTGTGCTTAAATTCTTCACAACCTTTAATGCTGACTAAGTGCATATACAGCATCTTCACAGAGTGAACAGACATGCAAAAGGACTAACTGCAAAAATGCTTTTGTAGTTTTAGGCTATCCATTTAAAATTTTTGACAGATCCTGAGCAGAAAAGTAGTAAAATGTAAATAAATCACTAGTGGGTGTAAAAGGGAAAATAAAGATAATTCTTAACAATCCCATTGGAGACCTATCTACCATAAGACTGCTTGTACTAAAACAATTCTCCTCTTCTCTCTTCTTCACTCTTGAGAGATACTAACTTGCTTCAGCTTGACTCTCACTGCACTGTTTTGGTTAAGTCTAACAGCAACTTTCTCTACTCCTTTCTCCCTTTTGCACAGCGGGGTCTGGGTAGGCAGAAAAGGAGAAGTTAGTAGCTTCCACTGGTCAAAGACCAGGGGAGTTCTTCTGCTGTTTGTTAATTGCAAATATTATAAATCCTGTGTATTTTGTACCTATTCATTACATTCCATTATAGATTGTAGTTTTGCCTGTAAATACATCTTGCATTTGCTTCCAGCTGGGCTAGGCTGGCAAAGTTAATACTGGGGGGGGAGGGGTGTAGGTGTGTAAATTTCAACCCGCCACAAAACCCCACACCTATAGTTAGAATCTGGAGAAACAGGAGGAATGCAAGAGAAAAAGAAAGCTGAAACAAGGAGCTGATGCACAAAAAAAGGTTAAAATTTAGAGAATGTCATAGTGAAGTTTGTCTATTACCTTAGTTAATTCTTTTCATTTTTAACCTCATACTTCAATCAGTAGACAAAATTATCCTTGTCCAAGATTGGCTTCCTGATTAGGCCCAGGAAATAAAAGATTCCACTGTACATGGTACTTCTCCCTTACTTTTTCCAACTATTGGATGAGAAAGGATGCCTCCCACTCAGGGCAGCTGAGTTCTGGCTTGGAGAAGCATAGTTCATCTCTGACTGTCAGAGTTCCTGAATGATGCTGCACACTCCTTACATCACATGCTTCACAGAAGGTCTGTAAAGAGTGCTTCTCTTTTCTGAATGCCCACTTCAAGATCCTGAAGTCTGAGATGCACTGAGCAGTCTCAGCTGCAATTAAAGTGAATGGGTGCTGTACTAGATGATCCTTCTCTCTAAACTGGAGAGATATGGATTTGATGGTTGAATGAGGACTTGTCTGGATGGTTGCATCCAATGGGTAGTCATCAACAGCTCAATGCCCAGAGGGAGATGGGTGACAAGAGGTATCCCTCATGGATCTGTACTGGGACCAGTGCTGTTCAATATCTTCATCAATGGTCAAGACAGAGTACACCCTTAGCAAGTTTGCAGATGATACTAAGGTGACTGGTGTGGCTGATGTGACTGAAGGAAAATATGTCATCCAGAGAGACCTGGGCAAGCTAGAAAAGTGGGCTCTTTGTATCTCATGAGGTTCAATAAGGTGAAGTGCAAGGTCCTGCACCTGGGTAAGGGCAGTCCTTGGTACCAATAAAGGCTAAGAAATTACAAAATTGAGAGCAACACTGAAGAAAAGGCCTTGGGGATGCTGGTGGATGAGAAGCTGGATATGAGCCAGCAATGTGCACTAGTAGCCCACAAGGCAAACTGTATCCTGAGTTGCATCAAAAGTAGTGTGGCCAGCAGGTCAAGAGAACTGATTCTGCCCCTCCACTGGTCAGAACTCACCTGGAGTACTGTGTCCATATCTAGAGTCCTCAAGACAGGAAGGATACAGACCGGCTGGAGCACATCCAGAGAAAGGCAGTGAAGATGATCAGAGGGCCGGAACACCTGTCCTACCAACACAGATTGAGAGAGTTGGGTCTTCTCAGACTGGAGAAGAGAAGGCTTCAGGGAGTCCTTATAGCAGCCTTCTGGTAATTGAAGGGAGCCTATAGGAAAGCCAGAAAGGCTCTTTTTTAAGGGTCTGGGGACAGAACAAGGGACATTTTTTTTAAACTAGAGCAGGGTAGATTTATATTAGACATCCTTTACTATAAGGATGGAGAGACTGAAATAGGGTGCTCAGAGAAACTCTGAAGGCCTCATCCCTGGAAGTGTGTAAGACCAGGTTGGGTGAGACTTTGAGCAACCTGGTCTAGTGGGATGTGTCCCTGACCATGGCAGGGGTCTTGGAGCTCTCTGATCTTTCCAACTCAAGCCATTCTATGATGCTATGATTCTAAGGTGCAAATTATTACAAAATGTGACAAAAACTCCATCACCTGAGTCCTGACTGACTCCACATTAACTGTTGCCTGTGTGCCTGTGCTGCCTGTCTGTAAAGTATGGTATATTATCTTGTCACTTCAGAAAGGATTTGTCAAGATAAATTAGCCTTTGTGAAGCTCACGGAGCTTTATGTGATGAGCACCACAAGGAATCACAGAATGTTAGAGGTTGGAAGGGACCTCAAAAGCTCATCCAGTCCAAACCCCCTGCCAGAGCAGCATCACCTAGAGCAAGTCACACAGGAACACATCCAGAGAGGGAGACTCCACAACACCCCTGGTCAGCCAGTGCCAGTGCCAGTTCTCTGTCACCCTCACAGAGAATTTTTTTTTCCCTCAGGTTTCCATAGAACTTTTATGCCTCAACTTCCACCCACTGCCTGTTGTCCTGTCCTTGGGCATCACCCAGCAGAGCCTGGCTCCATCCTCTCGGCACTCACCCTTCACATATTTATAAATGTTGAATGAGGTCACCTCTTAATCTCCTCTTCAAACTACAGAGCCCTCAGCTCCCTCACTCTCTCCTCATAAGATGTTCTGCTTCCTTAAACATTTTTGTGGCTCTGCACTGGACTCTTTCAAGCAGTTCCCTGAGGACCTTCTTGAACTGAGGGGCCCAGATCTGGACACAATATTCCAGATGTAGCCTCACCAGGACAAAGTAGAGGGGGAGGAGAACCTCTCTCAACCTACTGAGCACAGGCCTTTTAATCTACCCCAGGATGCCATTGGCTTTCTCGGCCACAATAGCACACTGCTGGCTCACAGTCATCTTTCCATCCACTAGGACCCCCAGGTCCTTTTCCCCTTCACTGCTCTCCAGCAGGTCAGTCCCCAACCTATACTGGTCCATGGGGTTGTTTTTTCCCAGGTGTGAGCCTCTATACTTGCCTTTGTTGAATTTCATTAAATTTCTTCTTGCCCAACTCTCCAGCCCCTCTAAGTCTTGCTGAATGGCAGCAGAACCCTCTGGTGTGTCAGCCACTCCACCCAGTTTTGTGTTGTCACAAACTTGCTCACAGTTCTCTCTTCCCTTAACCAGGTCATAGATGAATATATTGAATAGAACTGGTCCCAGTACTGACCCCTGAGGGACTATACTAGATACACATCTCCAACTAGACTCCATCCCATTGACAACAACTCTCTGACTTCTTTCTTTCAACCAGTTCACAACCTACTACCTGATTATCCAGATGATCAACTGGTGATCACTACCTGGTCCTCCGGACCACAGTTCCTCAATTTAGCTGTGAAGATGCTGTGGGAGACCATGTCAAATGCTTTACTGACATCAAGATAAACCACATCCACAGCTCTACCATCATCTATCCACCTGGTTATGTCATCATAAAAGGCTATCAGGAAGCCCATAATGGAATAAATAATTCTGTCTTCAGCTCAGGGTTTGAGTGGTGTGTATGGGTAATGCCTAAGGACACAGACAGAGCTATGAAAATAGTCAAAAGATCAAAGACATGCTCATTATTTGGACTCATTTGTGACATACCCTGAATGAGGAGGAGGAGGTAAGATCTAGAAGAAAACTCTGCATCATGCTGTGTTTAAAGACTATGTGATGTTGAATATGAAGGAATGCAAGGTCAGTTCTTGCTTTACTGTCTCTTGAGTACTGGATTTTTCCGTTTTCACACTGCTCTCTCAGCACAACTTTTTATGTGTAGTGAACATTTTATAGCTCTCTCTCTCTACCATTGCTTCTCTCTACCATTAGGTAGATGGGAGAAAAGCCCACGGAACTTTAAAATGGGACTTTGGGCATCATTCCAAATGCTTTTTCCCCTGGCTTTGTCTTTGCTTTTTTGTTGTTGTTGTTCTTTTGTTTTGTTTTGTTTTTTAATATGAAGGGGAAAAAAATAAAAATGGAAAAGGAAGCTATTTTAAGTGTAGCCTGTACCCTGGGTTTATGGAAAGCACATGAAGCTCAACATTCCATGAAGAAACCCTTGATCCTCTGTAGCTCTTCTTATGGACCTCCTCCTCTTTTTTTGTTGCTTTATTTTTTCAGTTGGTTCATATCCAGAACAATTTAGAATTATCATTACACTATGCTAAATTCATATTTATGGCTTAAATGAGTTTTTAAAAACTTGGGTTCCTAAATTGTTTGGGATCATAAAGTCATAGATTAAAAAAAAAATATATATAAGAGAAACAAAAAGAAGCAGAAATTCTGTTCTAGGATTTTATACTGAACTATGGATGCCAACTGTGCATCATGGGTTGAGTAGAATATACTGCTGATAGAATACAGAATACAGAATTAACCAGGCTGGAAAAGACTTTCGAGATCATCGAGTCCAACCTATCACCCAACACCATCTAATCAACTAAACCATGGCACCAAGCAACCCATCCAGTCTCTTCCTAAACACCTCCAGTGATGGTGACTCCACCACCCCCCTGGGCAGCACATTCCAATGGCCAATCTCTCTTTCTGGGAAGAACTTCTTCCTCACATCCAGCCTAAACGCCCCTGGCACAGCTTGAGACTGTGTCCTCTTGTTCTGGTTGCCTGGGAGAAAAGACCAACCCCCACCTGGCTACAACCTCCCTTCAGGTAGTTGTAGACAACAATAAGGTCTCCTCTGAGCCTCCTCTTCTCCAGGCTAAGCAACCCCAGCTCCCTCAGCCTCTCCTCATAGAGCTTGTGCTCCAAATCCCTCCCCAGCTTTGCTGCCCTTCTCTGGACATGTTCCAGCAACTCAACATCTTTCTTGAATTGAGGGCCTCAGAACTGGTGTTCAATACCATTCTGCAGTCATTCTGTCTTAAGTGCTGGCTAGGGCAAAATATTGTGGGGTTTTGTAACACATTAAAGCACTATGAACAGGTTAAGCTGCCTGTTTCCTCCTAACACAGAAATGAGGGAGAAGTAACACACACACACACATGTAAAAACCCCTCTGGGCTGAGATAGAGAGTGAAGAGAAGATAACAAGAGTGCACAATTACTTTAGCCCATTTGCAGAAAAACCGCAGCAGAAAGCAGCAGCAAGCAGAAGCTAGTGAGCTATAAACCCAAGCCAGGGAGCTACCCCCCTCATCCCTTCCTCATCTGGCCACCATCCCAGCAGGAGAGAGAGCAAATGCCCAGAGCAGCAAACGGAACAGGAAACCTCTCATGCTGCAATCTGAACTCCAAGCTGCACAATACCTTGCTGCAGCCATCTCTTTCATTTTGAAGCTGACATGAGCCAGGATGTTTTTGAACAATAACACCAAACTTTCAACGTAGTCCATGATAGACTTGAGGTTCAAATTGCAACATGAGAGGTTTCCATTCCAGTTGCTGATTTGGGGAGTTGGACTTTTCTGCTGGGCTAGCTGAAGGCTGGGGGCTGAGGGTTTACGTCGTTGGCTTCTGCTGCTGCTGCTTCTGCAATCTGCTTTGCTTTTCAAGAAACACACAAAGGTAAATGTACATTGTATTATTTCAGTTCCAGTAAAGCTCTTTATCTCAAACCAGAGAGTTTTTTTCTGTTTGGTTGGTTGGTTGGTTTGATTTTTTTTTGTGTTACTGTCCCTCTCATCAAGAGAAAAGGCAATCATGTGAGAGTGTTAACCCAGGCCACTGCAGCTTCTCAAAATTCAAGCCTCAAAGAAATTTTGATTTTATTTCTTTTTTTTCCCCTTTTTTTTTTTCCCACCAGCTTTGCATTTCTGAGGTTGTTGGTCTGAAATACATCAATAATTAAGGGTGTTTCTTGGAAGAAGGGCAAGTTGGAGTGCAGGACAGTGGCTTGTGTGCTTTATTCATGTTATTCAGTGTGCATTTAGTGATTAAAAAAAAAATAAGGAGGGTTTGAGACAGCTATCAGGATGATAAGACGAAAGACTTCATTCCTTTCTTTAAACTCAGGTATTGCTAAGGCAAATCATACTACCCATGAAATAATTTATATTGCTTTGGGAAAGTATCCTCAAAATCTACTTGATTCCTCAAGATCTCCTAACAGAATAACAAAGGAATACTTCCTGACTTCCTGGAAAATGTATATTTTTTTAAACTGTTTATCTTTTCTCTGCCTTCACTGGATGCAACTTCACACTAAAATAGAAGCAAAGAAAACAGAAAACGTGTTATGTCTTTTGGTTTGGTTTTGCTGGTTTGAGGTTTTGCACTGAATCAAGAAGGCACAGTGCAGCCTTAGGGGAATACTGCTTTCTTGCAAGACAAGGCCCTTATTTATCACCTGAAAATGTTTTCTTTCTGTTGGTGCATGGTAGGTGTTACCATTCTGATTTTGAAACAAAATGTATTTATTCAAGCAAGTTGTGGTGGGTTGAAATTCTGCCCCCAACATTAAATTTGCCAGACCAGCTCAGTTGGAAGCAAATGCAAGCTGTATTTACAGGCAAAACTACAATCTACAATGAAATGAAATTAAATGAATGTGTACAAATATACAACATATATAATATTTACAGGTATTTACAGTTGATAAACAGCACAAGAATCCCCCTGGCCAAGGATCAGTGGAAGCTCCTTTTCTGTCCCCCCCTTATTCCCATGTACAAAAGGGACAAGAGAAAGGAGCAGAGAAGTTAGACTTAGCCAACACAATGCAGCCAAGGTCAAGCAGAAGCAAAAAGTTAGTAGCTCCCAGCCCCAGGAAGTGAGAAGAGAAATTGTTTTGGGAACTAAATCTTATGGTAGATTTCTCTCCAATGGGATTGTTTAGAATTATCTTTATTTTTCTTTTCACACCCAACAGTGATATATTTTACTACTTTCTACTCAAGATCTGTGAAAAACATTTAAAGGCATAGCCTAAAACTACCACACAAGTCTTTATGAACAACACTGTCCTGTGGTCATTTTTGTTAACTCATCATTTCTAATAGTCAATTAAGACACACGGATGTGCCCAAGTTGTATAAAGTTAACTGCCTTCCAAACTTAGAAATTTTTACCTACTGTAGCAGCCACATTTCAGGAAAATCCCAGGCAGTATCAAAATCCAATGACAATAGGTTTGTCTACATGGAATTTTATGGATGTTTGGTTTATGTTTTAATCTGTTCTATACCTAGCCCTCTTGCATACAGTTCTTTAGGGAAGGAGATTCAGAAATAGCTAAGGTTATTGCAACTTCTCCCTGCAAGGTGGGAAACTGGATGTATCACTTTATCTTTTTCTGTTTGTGGTCACCTAGGACAAGATCAGTGCACTCTATTTGTGATTGTTCATCTAGAAAATCAGGAAACATTTAGAACACTTCTTATCTGCACAATTCAGTTGCTTACAGCTATTCCATAAATGCTTTTATGACTATTTTTTTCTTTTACAAATTATTTTAATAAAACCCAGAAACTAAAAGAAAGTGTCCTTCACAGAGTCATGCAGTGAAGTACACCTAGCTTGTAAAGGGAGAGCTCTCTGATTTCATGGAACTGTAATCTTTCATTACACTGCAGATGAGAGCAAAATCAAGAATTTAAAATAGGACAGGCTGTGTGTCAGCAATGGATATTGTGTAAGACAATGACAATGCAAAATGTGTACTATAATTCCCTTTCAATACATTGGAAAGCTTCCTAGAGGTGTTGAAAAACACTGTGATGGATTCAACTATTTGCACACAAATGTTTTTTTTTTTTTTTTCCCAGTAAATAAATCTACTGTCATAGTTTTAACTACAGATATTTATTTTGTTTAAATTTTTATGCACTTCAGTGACACAGCTATCATAGCAGTTTCAGCCTGTGACAAGAACTATTTTCTTGGAGAAGAAAAAGCAAGACTGTCAGCATTTGACTTTGGACATTATTTCATTGCATTTGCCCCCCTATGAGACAGTAGATTTCAAGAAAGGCTAGATAACTGTGAGGTTCTTCTCACAATGCAAGATCAAGAAGCCAAGGTAGACTGGAAACTTCAGAGATAATTGCAAAACTGGAAAGTTTTGATTCCAAAGGCAGCTAGTAAACAGAAGCTTGTCAGAGCCTAGTTTTCATTCAAGCTTCATTAAAAAAACCCACAAATTATGCAGTCTTTGACATTCTCACCTTATAAGAAATCTTAATTTCTTTTTTTTGTTGTTGTTTTGGCTTTGGGGGGTTTGGTTGGTTTTGGGTTTTGGTTGGTTGGGTGTTGTTATTTTCTGTTTGGTTTGATTTGTTTTTTTTTCTAAGCATGTTTTAATATTTATCAGGCATTCACTTTATAGCATGAATCAATAGGGAAAGGTTTCACTGATTTTCTATGCATCTTCACTCCTTAATTAAATTTACATTCTTAGAATGAAGTGTAACTAAGGATGAGAAAATTTGCCCTATAATACCCACAATAGTACAATAAACCCATCATACTAGGTGACATCCATGGAATAGCAGTCCACAACCCAAAGTGAAATGTTTTTTTTCAGTCAGTACTCATCTGATACTTTCTGCTGCATTCAAAATGAGTTTTAAAATGGCAAACCCCCTTTAATTGTGATTGTTTGAGCTCACTTTAAAGAGACGTGCACTTTAACAACTAAATAAACTTCTCACTGGCTAAGTGCAAGTATTCATCATCTTCTGTGCACAAAAAGCCTTAAGGATTATTCATTATTCTGCATTTTGACAACACAATTATTAATCAGAATCTTAAAGATAGAAGTGGATCCATGTTAAAGTGTGACTATGCCTGTGATTAACTGCTAGGATTTGTTGATTGGAAATGATTGATAGTTTGCTTTGTTTTTCAGCATGATTTATCAGTAAGATTTAACTTGAGCATAGGGTTGTTGGGTTTGTTGGGGTTTTTTTGGTGGTTTTTTTGATTGGTTGGTTTGAAGGGTTTTGGTTTAGAACTATAATTTGGTATATTTTTATATAAAACAAGTCATAAAAGAAAACAAAGTGAATTTTCATTGTGCTTAAATTAGGCCTCCTATCTCAGGGACACTCTTAGTACATCTTCAATTTCAGTTTGACACAAAATTATTTAAATCAATTGGAACCTTTAACTTCATTGCCCCAGGATTCACAGTTTCTCTGCCTTATAAAGAATAGTGTTGACCATATAAAATCCCATCTGTTTCACTCACTTGGACATCACCAATGTGCTTCTTAGAATTACACACTTTTAAATTCTTCTCAGAGAGATCATTCTTATCTAAAAATAGCATTTCTGGATTAGATAGTCAATATGCCAACATTTGATACTTCTGAGTTCAGGAAGTCCCACGCTTTGGGAATATGATGAGAAACTTCCAGGAGTACAAGTCTTGATCAGAACTCCCATCTGACTGAACGGGAGAAAAAAAAATCATTACCTTTTTTAGTCAGTGCTTGTTTTTCATCACTTATTCTTTAGCAATCCTGTTCTTGTAGGGTAACACAGTCTTAGGTATCTAAGATACACCATTTGTAGATAGTAGTATTTCCATGCAGCCCTGAGGAGAGAGCCTTGGGGGTGCTGGTGGACAAGAAGCTCAACAGGAGCTCTCAGTGTGCACTTGCAGCCCGGAAAGCCAACCAGATCCTGGGCTGCATCAGGAGAAGTGTGGCCAGCAGGTCAAGGGAGGTGATTCTCCCCCTCTACTCAGCTCTGGTCAGGCCACACCTGGAGTACTGCGTCCAGTTCTGGAGCCCTTATTACAAGAGGAATATGGAGGTGCTGGAAAGTGTCCAGAGAAGGGCCACGAGGATGATCAGAGGGCTGAAGCACCTCTCCTGTGAGGACAGACTGAAGGAGTTGGGGCTGTTCAGTCTGGAGAAGAGAAGGCTCTGAGGTGACCTAATTGTGGCCTTCCAGTATCCGAAGGAGGTCTACAAGAAAGCTGGGGAGGGACTTCTCAGGATGTCAGGTAGTGATAGGACTAGGGGGAATGGAATGAAGCTGGAGGTGGGGAGATTCAAGCTGGATGTGAGGAGGAAGTTCTTCACCATGAGAGTGGTGAAGCCCTGGAATGGGAGGTAGTTGGGGTGCCATCCCTGGAGGTGTTTAAATCCAGGCTGGATGAGGCTCTGGCCAGCCTGATCCAGTGTAGGGTGTCCCTGCCCATGGCAAGGGGGTTGCAAATAGATGATCCTTGTGGTCCCTTCCAACCCTGACTGATACTATGATACTATGATACTATGCTTCTTTCATTACTTTATTAGCTTGTGATCTTGACAGAAAATCTTCTGAATTACTGTAGCTTAATTTCTCATTTCCTAATTTTTATTTTCTTCTTAAAAAAAAAAAAAAAGTAAAGAAAGAACTCTGAGTAACAGAGGAAATTCTGGCATATAGCAAATACAAAAAGACATGCAGCAATCTTTATACTGTAGAATAAGTATGACTGCAAGTGCCCTTCTTGAAACACTTATAAAGGATGTAATTCAAAAGCCAGGAGTGGGGGGACCTACGAGAAGAGACTGGATTCAGACACAGCATGTCGTGTGACCAAACAAAAAGTCTTTCATTGCCTTTCATTGTTTAATATTCCTAACAGTAGGGTGGATCACATTGGATGTTGAAGAGTAACACATCATGGGGCACATAATTAAGCGAAGCCTGAAGAATAATTATATAAGTACAGCTCTGTTAATGAGGAACTGTTAGTTTTGTGGCTTTTTTATTAATATAGAATATTTTGACATTATGTACAAAATTGAAAGGTGACACTAATGCATCTTTTGGACAAGGAAAGAACTTTCAGATACAGGCATTTCAAGGAAAAAGGTGGTTTTTACCTTTTGTGGAATAGTACCTTCTGTACTTTATTTAAGAAATACAAAATGTTGTCTATTAAGCACTGAATATAATCTCAGAAGAAGATTGTGAGAATTCCCATTGATCTAAATGGAAACTGGCTCCATCTCTCTCTTGAAATATTTATATTTTTCTCTATAGTCACACAAATAAATTACATAATGGCATAATTGCTCTGGAAAATTGCAATGCATACCAGTTACAGCCAAGATACTGGGCTGTTCAGAAGAGGATATTGTAAACTGAGGATTTCAGAATGAGCCTGTTCATGAAGGACAGCTCTAGGACAGCCACAACATCAGCTTTTTGTTACCATTGCAGAAGATTACAAGAGAGCTTAATTGATACAGCATTTGGAAGAGTGAAAAGATGCCTCTCTAAGATAATTCTCTAATTCTGGGATCTATCTTGAATGGCAGTGATTTTTTTTTCTTTTACTATGTAAGGTGTATTTTAAAAGGAAATATAGAAGACATTTGAACTTCATCCTTGTTGCTGTCATTACACTCTGAGTACAGGGGTTATGAAATAAAGTCTCTAATACATCCTTTGCTGGTGCTAGTTGGATCTTTAAAGGTGCTCTGAAGCAGGGGAGCAATCCATATGCTTACACTAAGGATGTGTGCTAATAGTATTAGGTTTCCAAGTGTTGGCACAAAGCTGATAAATGTACAACAGATATTAGATTGACTCTACACCTGTTCGAGAGTACAGCTAGAGACAATTCAGGCTGTCCTAAGGTGCCATTCATGCGCTAGGTGCTTCTGTGTAGGCAACCAATGCCGTCAAAAGGTTTCCTTGGTTTCCTTCATTCTCTACAAAACCAGAGTTCAAGACTGTTATAGGTTAGACTGAAGCTTCTGCACATATTCAATATCATGACAGTGTCCTGCCAGTTCAAAATGTTGTCCAGAGCAAGTATTATGGGTCTTGAAGCTCTGATTGCAACATGAGAGCCTTCCTGTTCCAGCTACTGCTTTTGGGTTCTGGGGGTTTGGGATTGGCTCTTTTCTGCAGGAAAGGTGGTAAGACAGGTGGGAGTTGCGTGGCACTCAGATTTTCTGCTTTATGATGTCTTATTTTTCTTCACTTCACTGCACTTTTTCTGCAAATAGTTTAAGTTGCAGTAATTGTGCATTGCATTATTAGCTAAGATAATTTTTCATTATCTCATTTATAGCAAACTCTTACTCACTCTCTAACCACAAAATTTTTGTGTTTTACTTTTGCCTCACTTTTGTGTTGGGGGGAAAGAGGCAGGTTAGCCCGTTACACCATGTTAACTTGTTACAAAGATAAAGAATTTAGCATTCATCTGTACTCATAATAACTCTGTAGGATGATCAATCAGAAGACTAGCTGGGTAAACAGAATTATACAAAAAAACCCAAACCAAACCAAACCAAACCAAAACAAAAGAAATCCTGGTAGAAAATAATGTTTTTTGAAAATGCTATTCTTTCCTTAACTTCAGCTTTAGCAGCAGAGGAAAGCAAGATCAAAGGGTTTTGCCTTGTGTCTCTCTTAGATGTAAAAAAGGAAAAAAGTGTAGATAGATAGATAGATAGATATTATATATACATATATCTATATATATTATGTAATATATATTATATTATTATATATATTATTATATATACAAATATAGATAGATATTATTTTCCTCAAGAAGATTTTGCTAAGGTTTTGCTTGAAATATTTATCTCTTAAAATGTAAAACCTTCACTTTTTGGTGCCAGAAGAGCTGTCCAATTATTGGTGTTTCACTCTGAATTCAAGTGGTGTCTTGTACTTGTAGTAGTCTGATACTATAATTTCAGATCATTACTCTCTCAATAGAGATACACTTTTGAATCTAAGGAAGAATTAGAACTTGGAGTTCACATCTCTGTGCAGGCTATTTCAGCATTTCACAACTCTCCCATTGCACAGAAGTAAGTGAAAACTAACATGAAAAACTCTAGGTTGAGATAAAGATTTGAGACAAGAAGCTTTCCTGAAAAAAGGAAAAATTAAAAAGAGCTTACAATGAACAAATGCCTCAGCCTATTTGCATAATGGCTGGATGTTAGGAAGAAGTTCTTCACAGAAAGAGAGATTGGCCATTGGAATGTGCTGCCCAGGGAGGTGGTGGAGTCACTATCACTGGAGGTGTTTACGAAGAGACTGGATGAGGCACTTGGTGCCATGGTTTAGTTGATTAGATGGTGTTGGGTGACAGGTTGGAGTTGATGATCTCGAAAGTCTTTTCCAACCTGGTCAATTTTATTCTATTCTAAAAAGTGTGGTAAAATGCAGAAAGCAACAGCATAAATCAGAAGCCAGCAGATTAAATCTCAAGCCAGTGGGCTATATCCTCATCCCTCCCCCATCACACTGCCACCCCAGCAGAAGAGATCAAGACCCAAACTTGTAACCTGAAAGCAGCAACCAGAATGGGAAGCCTCTCATCTTTCAATATGAACTTCAAGCCCCGTAATACTTTCTTCCAGCCAGTACTTTCATTTTGAAGGTGGCATGACTGCAGCGTGGTGTGAGTAACAGCAGATTCAACACAACCCATGATGCTCCCATCTACAGAAGGCTTAAATCCACACATGCAATCAGTGGTGACTGGTTTTTATTATTACAAAATAATATTAGGAAAATCTGAATTATTGGCACAGTACCTGAATGAGAATGAAATAAAACAAACCACCATTTTCATCTAGACAGGACACACTCACTTGACTGAAGATATTTAAAATAAAAGCTTAAATTTTGCCTGGAAGACAAACATGGGGATAAAGTGACCAAAGAACAAAATAACATAGGATCTCTCCAAGTAAAAATGAGTGCCTCTCATTGTAGAAAAGAAGTTGGCCATCCCAGCTTTCATGTCCAACAACCTGACCCATAAACATTAGACAGAAGGTACCGACCAATAATGCTTAATTTACATTGCCTGTCACATCTTTACAGCTAGAACAGAAGATGCCTGGAAGCCTTCCCCTGCCCCCCCCCCCCCCCCCCCCCCCCCCCCTTCCCTTTAGTAGCCAGGGAACAGTCTGCCTTCTTTTGAATTTAAGAAAGGCAGTGAGTCATTTTAGTTTATACTGTGAAGCTGGAGGCGCTGCAGTGGGCATTGTTCTGTACTATAAGACCAAAGGGAG
Source organism: Dryobates pubescens (assembly GCF_014839835.1). NCBI lineage: Eukaryota > Metazoa > Chordata > Aves > Piciformes > Picidae > Dryobates > Dryobates pubescens. The sequence goes on from NC_071620.1 coordinate 2,987,546, forward strand.
CATTTCAGGTGTAATTGTCTCCCATGCTAGTTTAAGTACTGCAATAGTAGTTACTGCACAATGCACAGCACTGCTACACAAGTTGACCTCTGAGGAGCATTTAGTAAATTGTAAGAGTCTGTGAAAGCACTAAGTAAAGAAAGATGGACATCTGAACATATTGGTCTGATTCCTGCAGGTACCTTGACAAATTATAAGGAAGTTAAAATTTTCCCAACGTTAGCAACAGTTTTGATGTTTAGTGCAAGAGGATGAATCCTTCCTTGGCCTTGAAAAGTGCAAAGTGGTATTTGCAGAACAATGTCTTCCCCCCCACCTCTGCCACCCACAGGAAGGGTGTGGGGCAGGGAGCAGGGTGACTTTCACACCCTGCCTACTGTGCTCTTCTCTGAAATAGTACAGTTCCCTCTGTCACTGTCCCAGTGAATGCCCTGGGTGCACCCATTAGCTGTATGTCTTTTTCTCTTTCAAAAAGATTAGTGATAGACTCAATTGTACCACAACAAATAAAATGAAGGATCAACATCCCCCTCAGCGTGCTGCTCTCATACATTGTTCTGAAATGTCCATGATACATTGGGAAACACCAACTAGTGCTATGAAATTCTTCCCCTCAGTGAACTATCCAGGTGTTGAAATACAGTTTTATAAACTTTTCCCTAAAAGCTACAGTTCATCCTGCTGATTGAATCCCCTCGGGTGTGCAGAGTTCACCTCTGATCCTTGATGTAGCATTGACTTTCTCTGTTTCACTGTGAATGCTGCATATAGTTAGAAGTCCCTTATTGAAGTTCAAGTTAAGGGATTCACAGGTGAAAGCAAACATGCTAATGTCTACTTGCTAAAACTGCCCATTGGCAGTAACACAGTGCCTTTACTTTGTGTGACCACACAAAGTGATATTGTAACACCTAGGCCTGACTGAACTTTTCCAGCATGACACTGCCCTTCCTGGAAGCACAATGTATCTGAGGAACAACTTGAAAAGGCGGAAGTCAAATCTTCAGCACCGTTTGCTTCAGTGAGTTGTTCCAGTTTGTACAACCTTAGTATTAAAAATGCACAGAGACAAGCAATTACCACTCATTAAAGATTTTTCTCTTCCACAATTTGGGAGGATAATGAATAGGCAAATGGGTTGTCCAAACAAAGCAAAGCTAATCTTTTCAGATCTTAAATATGCCATGGTTTGGGTTCTCTTTGAATCTAGGGTGCAGGTGTGATTTTTTTCTCCAGCCACTTTTCCATAGTTAGTTATAAAAATCTTTCAAGGTTTTTCACAAAGCAAATTCTTTGAAAGAGTGGCTTTTTAACTGATTTTTATTTATTTACTCTTACAGCAGCAGCCATGTAAGACCTCTTTAAAGGTAAACAACAGGAGCAGGACAATGTAGCACACAAAGTATTTTCTTACAATTTCTTTCTTTCCTTCCTACTCTGTTGCTGTCCCCAATGCAAAGGAAGAAAAGGCTTATCCTTCCTACTCTGTTGCTGTCCCCAGTGCAAAGGAAGAAAAGGCTTACATAGCAACATTCATATCCCTGCTTCTAGTTAGTCATAATTTCCTAGCTTGAGGTAGTATGCATTATTGATGTGTGTCCACTGCTGTCAAGTAAATATTGCCATTCAAATAAATGACCTATTGTACTCTTCTGTACTCCTGGGAAGTGTTTATAGCAAGCTGCATGCAGCCCAGGTTTTGTTTTTCATCCTTACTTTAAATTTTCAGGAAGTACTTAGTGTCAGACATACAGGGGGCTAATAAAATGAAGGAACAAAGTATATTAGTTATTGAACCAACACAGTAGTATTGTGACAGACAAATATTCAAATGTGGCTGACTGCTTTCAGCAATTTAAGTCTGTGCTCAGATTAAGGATTTGCAGCAGCTGGTACCATCCATTCATCTAAACCACATTTCTGAAGATTACCAATGAGAAGGTTATGCGACATTGTTGAAAATCTTGCTGGGCAAGAAGTGGGCAGTGTCTACTGTTCTCTCCTCAACTACCCAGCTGGTCACACCATCATAGAAGGCACTGGCCAAGTGTGATTTCCACTTTGTGAATCCATGCTGACTACTCCTGATCATCTTTTCCTCTGTGTGATTACAGATGACCTCCAGAATGAGCTTTACATTGCCTTTCCAGGGATATAGGTGAGGTTGACTGGCCTGTGGTTTCCTAGGTCCTCTTTTTTCCCCTTTTTGAATATTGCAGTGACATTTGCTTTCCTCCAGTCCTCAAGTACCACCCATGTATTCCATGACCTTTCAAAAATGAAGGACAGTGGCTTAATAATTTCAGCCAGGTCCCTTGGCACTCATGAGCCCCTCAGTGGGGGCTCGTAGATTTCTGGGTGTCCAGCTTGTCTATAACATCTTTAACTTATCCCTCCTTGACCAAGGTATTCCTTTCAAGTGGCCAGACTCCTTTTCCACATACCGTGAACTTCCTTTGTCCATCTGAGTTCTTCCAGTAGCACCTTCCTCATCCTTGCTTGATTGCTTATTCGTGGGCATGCACTAATATCAAGCTTGGAGGAAGTTGTGTTTGAATATGAACAGCTCTCATCAACCCCCTCCTTCTAGAATCCTAACCTATGGGATTCTTCCAAATAGGTCTCTGAAGATATTGAAGTTGGCCCTCACAAAGTCAAATGTTGCAATCCTGATTACTACCCTGCTATTTCCTTGCATGATCCTGAACATCACCACCTCAGTGTGCATTATAGGAAAAAAATTTGGTTAACCACTTTGCTTGGGCTCTTAGCAGAGCCTTTTGTGGTAAGGCTAATAAACATTAAAAGTCAACAAGTGCCCATTGCTACTACAGCGATGCACCAGCAGTAATCTCACACAAGCCAGGACACACTGATCCCCATCTACTGACTAATTCAAAAGGTGATCACTAAAACTCATTCACTCTTCAACATTCCCATATGGCCAGTGAGGAAGTCCAATGGTGAATGGAGACTGACAGTGAACTACTGTTCTCTGAATGAGGTCACACCAGCGATGTGTGCTCTTGTGCCAGACACGCTGGAGCTCCAGTACCAGATAGATTCTAAGGTAGCCAAATGATATACCACGACTGACATTGCTAACAGATTCTTCTCCATTCCCATAGCATGGGAGTGCACAGTTCACCTGGAGAGCTGTCCAACACCTGCAATGGATTGCCCTGGTGTGGAAACACAACCCCACCATTTGCTGTGGACTGAACCAGACTGCACTGGAAGAGGATAGAGCTCCAGAACACTTGCAATACATTGATGATATCATTGTGTGGGGTGACACAGCAAAATACATTTATGAGAAAGGGAAGAAAATAATCTACATTATTCTGAAGACTGGGTTTGCTAGAAAGCAAAGTAAGGTCAAGGGACCTGCAAGAGATATCTAGTTGCTAGCGACAAAATGACAGGATGGGCATAGCAAGATTTCAATGGGTGTCTTCAACAATATTGCAGCTATGTCTCCACTCACCAATAAGAAAGAAACCCAAGCTTTGTTGGGTTTGTCATGGGTTTCTGGAGAATGGATATCCCAAACTACACTCTGATTGTGAGCCCTCTCTACCAAGTGACTCAGAAGAAGAATGATTTGCAATGGGTTCCTGAGCAGCACGAGGCCTTTGAACAAATCAGACAGGATATTGTGGATTCAGTAGACCTCAGGCCAGCCCAGACAGGACAAGATGTTACAAATGTGTTCTACACTGCATCTGGGAAGAATGGCTCCATATGGAGCCTTTGGCAGAAAACATCAGGAAAAACATGAGGGTTACCCCTTGGACTATAGAGTCAAAGCAGCAAAGGGGCTGAGGCCAACTACACTGTGACCGAACAAGAGATAGTGGCAGCATAAGAAGGAGCTTCAACTGCCTCAGAACAGCCAAGAAACCACCATGTCCCAATGGCAGACTGGGATCAGCAGTTTTTATTGTTTTTTCTTTGGTGTGCAGGTAAGCTTTCTGTAGCCAGGAAGCTCAGGAAAGCATAGCCCTAGCTGGTTTTGGTTTCTCTTGTGAGAGAGTGAGGACAGGTCTGGGTGGATCTGTGATCCTTGTGCACTGAGCAAGGTCATTTGAGAGCAAGGTTGTGTCCAGTTGTGTCGTGGAAGCCTACGAGGTCATTGGTTTGTAGACACCCAGCCATGGTTACAACCCAGCCACAGGCTGTAGTTAGAAGAACTGTGTTCGCCCAGACAGAGGCCCTGTGCAACCCCTAATGTCCTATGATCCTGTGATTTTGGATGAATATACTTTTTTTCAGTCCTCAACTTTGAAACTTTTTTTTTGTAAGATGTGTAAAGAAAAATAAAAAACTGAAGTTTCAGAAATGAGTTAAACAGCATAAGTGACTGTCAGATTCACTGTACTGGACACAATATCTGTTAAAAAGAGGAAAAAATAAAATTAAAAAATATGTGGGTGGGGGGAACATCAAGCTTCTTCTTGCTGCAATGCAGAAAGTGATATCATAACCTATTTCACTTGCTTCTTACGCTCTTTAAGCAGCATTGCTAACCATTGTCAGACATGATACTGAATGCCCTTTGGTCTGTTCCAGCATAAGTCCCATTATATCATTAATGACATATCTGCCACCTTTTATGCTATGGGACCCAACTTCAGTCTCAGAGAGGTTGGACAGGACTGTGGGAATGAAATGCCTTGGACCATGAGGGAGGTTGCTTCCTTAGGCTCCCCCACCTCCATCTCATAGAAACTGGAAACTGGACCATGCATGAGGCAAGGTTACAAAGCTTACCTCAGAGTGAGGCCATTGAAAATTTGCTTTCAATTTCTGCTCCTGATGGAGGCAGAATTTTGTCCTTTCTGATGCTAAGCAAACTGCTTAAAACACAGTTTTCAGAGTGCTGACTCATTAGTGTGACTCATGACCTTTCATTTCTCCAAGACCTGTCTTTGGTGGTCGGATTTTCCAAAATGGGAAGGCAGTTGGTGCTGTTGGAAAGGCGTGAAGGCTGCAGTCTTTGAGAGCTTTGATTTGAGCAGGGTGGAGCAGGCAGAGCACTTGTGTCTGAGTCATCTCAGACAGCAGGCTCCCCAAATAAGCGGTTCTTAATTGCTTTAGCTACCCAGTGTGAAATGTGAAATGAGGGTGATATTACAGTCATACTTGATAGACCTTTGTAGAAGTAAAAGCACTTCTGTTCATGAAACATAGTCATGAGCACCAAAAAGAAGTCTAAACAAATGGCTTTGAAGGAGAGTTTGCGTAGTGCCTAAAACCTAAGGCCACATATTCTATTCTTTCTATTCTATTCTATTCTATTCTATTCTATTCTATTCTATTCTATTCTATTCTATTCTATTCTACTGTGGTGGGTTGGAAGGCCAATCCTCCCTTGCCTCCCACCAGGGCAGAAAAATGAGACTCAGACAAATGTATTGCAGAAGTGATGGAAAGTTTAAATGGAAAAGCAGTGAGTGTTTTACAGAAGCTACAAGCATAGTGACAAAAGAGATCCCAAAGCATACAGAGTCCCTCATAGCATACCCAAAAGCCTCCCAGCATTTCCCTTCTCCCTACCTGAGGGTACACTCAAAACCCCCAGGGCTTTTTCTTCCCCCCCCTCCACTGGTAGGCTAATCTCAGCTGGCCAGATCTGAGACTGCCCTTCCCCCTTCTCCTCCTGGCATTAAGCCCAGCCAGGCCCAAGAGGCCTTGAGATAACTCCCCTTCCATTACCAGATAGGGAGCATCTCCCATGGGAACAGCAAGGGAAGAAAGAGGAAGTGTGAGATCTTGCTGATAGGTTTATAGGGAGCAGGATATTATGGGTATGAAATAAGCTATTTCCTGTGTCCATACACTGGGCTGGACACCCAGAGGTGTATCTTATGTGGCAGCAGCAGAGGTCACCCAGCCCAGACCGATACATCTATTCTATTCTATTCTATTCTATTCTATTCTATTCTATTCTATTCTATTCTATTCTATTCTATTCTATTCTATTCTATTCTATTCTACTCTAAAAATGAAGACAAACTTGAAGACTTTCCTGAAAGTAATCCATCCTTGCACTGAGGAGGGCATGCATCATGTGGAAGTATGACCAAGTAATAAAAACTCAAGACTGAATGTATGTTGTAGGGGTGACTTTTTCTGTATGTCTGTCATGTGATTTTATTTTATGAAACTCTAGGTATTGTAATATGCATAAATGCTAATATGGAAAGGAGGCTAGCTGTGCTCATAAAGCATTCAATGACTTAAGAAAAATTTAGTGACCTTATTTATGCTTTCCATATTGAAGCATCTAAAGACAAGATAATTCATAATTTGAGGAACAAGCTGATTTTAGGAATAATAAATGATGTGGTGGCTGCCAAAGGCAATAGGAGCCAAGAACCACTTGGTATCACCACTCACCTGCTAATGATTTTTCGAGGGGTCACTCAGTTAGTTTCAGTACCACCATCAAAGCCAGGGGAATGTTCTCTTGGTATTTCCTATAGGTTGCCTGGTGTCTTGCAAATAAGCACTTCTCTGGCCTCATATTTATAAAGGAAAATTGAGATAACAGCACCAAACAATTATGTCTTTTAATCCAGAGAATGGTACCATACAAAGATGGAAAGTTTGAACAGATGAATCAGAAACATGGAAAGAAACCTCAGAGAGGTAACTGTGATGTGGCTTGTACACAGGATCTAGGAAAACAAAAATTGAAATCTCAGTTATGTTAGTTTCTGGGGCATATTTTTTTTCAAAATTTAGTTGTGAACATGATTCATGGTTTGTGAGGTTTTGTTTGTTTGTTTGTCTGTTTTAAACTCATCTAGCACATATTTGAACACAGAATATTCAGTATTACCCTCAAATAGATGGACAGTTAGGAGGCTAAGAAGTAGCTCCTACATTTTGAACACTGGCTCTTAAAACTTTTACAGGATTTCTGGTCTAGTGTGGGCTAAGAGGTTTCCACAGGTTCCACAGAATATAGTTTGTGTATCACATTGTGCATTGCCTGTCTATAAAACAGGAGTTGTAAAGTAGGATCCCTAATAAACAAGAAGAGAAAAATACACCGAATATCTGTAATCCACACATTCTTTCTGGTTTTTATTGTGAGAACGTATGGCTCCATCTGAGTTTTTTGTATCATTCTAGAATCCACTCCTCTGTATTTTTTTAATCTTCATGCTGTCTAAGTCCTGATCCATGTAAAACCTACCCAAAATTTTAAACCAGAAATGAACACTTACTTTTAATCTATACTCTTTGGGAGAAACGGGTTGATTCCTTTCGAGGGTAAGGGGCAGGGTGTGTGAAGAACTGGTGGAAGAAAGCTCAGCTGAAAGAAATGAATTTTGTGTTTAGTGCTGAAAACAATAAAGGGTTCTTTCTCTGTTGAGCACCTGTGAACATTCATTTTCCCACAATCACAGACCTCCTCCTGCAGAACTGTGAATTTACTGATTCTAATGAGAAGATGATATTTCGGAGAACTTGTGCTTGGTATGAGAGCTGATTTCTGGCAGTTAGATGAAAAAAAGCCTTTGGAAGAAATGTACTCTTAATCAACATCAGAATTTCCCTTATACTGCTTCTGTCAAGATGTAATTTCAGAATCTAGAGTTCAGACTGCTTTCTAGTTTAAGGCTGATCTGATGATCTTTGAAGGCCTCCATGGGATCAGATCTGTCTATAACTTTTTTGTGTGTCCTATTGTTCTTTTGAACTTGAAATTTGACATGCAAGTTCTTACAACAGAAAGTCATACTTTAGATACTGAGAAATTGTATCTCTCTTCTGTCCAGTCTGACAGAAAAACCACTGTTTCCTTACATAGCTTACTTATCTGATCTAATTTTTTATTACTTCCATTAGTATTGACTAGAAATGGGGAAGCTGGAAGAATTCAGTCCTTGGGTCTCAGCTGTACAATGCGTCAGCCAGGCAAAAATCTGCGGTGCTTCTTCACATTAAGGAGAGTTTAAAGCAGTTTACATACACATATCTTGGTGGTTTGGTTTTTTTTGCTACAGTAAGCTACTACATTAGCATGGTTCCTGATAATGAGATGTATCAAGGATCTTCGAAGACACAGAGCTATGAAGTTTGGGCTTTGAGTTGTTTTGATTTTGCAGTACAAACAGTGCAAAACATTTATTTTGGCCAGTGAAGTAAGCAGATATAAATCAAGCATACATAGCTATTAGATTAATTGGGTGAAAATATGGTATTTTTCATATTCATTTTTCAAGCTGCAATTGAACTTAGACGCTTTAAATGTGGTGACACAGTTTGACAGCACCCCCACTTTGAGTCTTTAAAGATCACTGCAGGATACATTAACACACCCAGCTTTGCCATAAAGGAGAGAATCAGAATCATATTCAAACTCTGAATTGATAAATTAAGTGCTCAAACAAATATTGTCAGCAAATAGCCACTCACCCTCTGCTGGGGGTAAGCATGTCTAGCCACTGAAATTCAACCTACCTTCTCCTTAATTAAAAAAGAAATATATTGCAAAAGAGGGACAGCTTTACATACTAATAGTGCTCTTGAATTTATATTTATAGTACAAATTGATATTGTAATCATGTGATATAGAGAAAAAGAAATTAAGAACTCTAAGTTTTCAGAAGCTTGTACCTGTTTGCCAAAATGCTGGCAGATTTATTTTTTGTAGCCTTAGATTTCCCAGAGTCATTTTTCAGAGTGAAGAGTAGAGGTTTGCTCCTGCTTGGCATAAGCAGATGCTCGTATGTGTATTTATGCATAGTAGATTTGTTAGTGTCAATTTTCTAAGAGAAAAAGCATGAGCCTTGTATGTATCTGCAACTTAATTATGTTTTGAGCGTAATAATTCACTGGGAAAAAAATCTGCAGAAAATATACTTTCAAGAATTCACCAAGAACAAGAGTATAATAGGATTCAGGCAGAGCAACATAAATATTACAGTAATGCATTTTCATAATAACAATTTATTTGGTAGCCAAGTAATGTGAATTTTAATTCAGGGAGGACTGAATCTTCATGTATGCTAAAACTAATGGGATCCACCTACAGAGTGCCCAGACTATGTCCATTGGAATCAGTTTCAGTACCAGAACTAATGAACTGCTTGTGAAAAAAAACAACTGGGTATACGGTGACTATGCAGCGCTATAGTGAAGAACCAGAGTATAGTTCTTTTGCTCTGTCACTGCATAAACCCTGCTTGAATTCTCAATACAGCAAGGATGCTCACTCATTTCTGTCAATGTAGCTGAGAAAATGTGCAATACTAATCTAAGACCTTGTAGTCTTTCATAGTGGAATACTGGGTCTTCATAGGCACGAAAAATGTTGCTCTTTGCTGAAATATGAGGCGCTTGTGCTGTATTGCTGGTTCTAACATTCTTCCTTCCTTCCTTCCTTCCTTCCTTCCTTCCTTCCTTCCTTCCTTCCTTCCTTCCTTCCTTTCTTTCTTTCTTCCTTTCTTTCTTACTTCCTTACTTCCTTACTTACTTTCTTTCTTTCTTTCTTTCTTTCTTTCTTTCTTTCTTTCTTTCTCTAAATATATATCTTCCTTTCTTCCTTTCTTCCTTCCTTCCTTCCTTCCTTCCTTCCTTCCTTCCTTCCTTCCTTCCTTTCTTTCTTTCTTTCTTTCTTTCTTTCTTTCTTTCTTTCTTTCTTTCTCTTCCTTTCTTTCTTTCTTCCTTCCTTCCTTCCTTCCTTCCTTCCTTCCTTCCTTCCTTCCTTCCTTCCTTCCTTTCTTCCTTCCTTCCTTTCTTCCTTTCCTTCTTTCTTTCTTTCCTCCTTTCTTTCTTTCCTCCTTTCTTTCTTTTCCTTCCAGAGCTATTCTTATTGTTATTGTACCTGATTTTTGTGTGGAGTCTACCTGAGGAATTATGGAGAGAAAAACTACAAAGATTCCTAAAGACTGCTTAATCCAGCTGTTCTCTTCAAGGAGGATAATACAGTGCTGTATCAAATTATGTTTTCCTGGTCTATGGTGGACAGCTGCTCTACCTACAAATAGCATTTTATAGCCATCTCAGGCAATATATTCTGCTTCCCAGCTTTCAGAATTAAAACTCTGTGTGTGTGTATATTACTTACATATAAATAAATAAATAAATAAATAAGTTCTAATCAAACTTAATTTCTTTAAATGAGCCCTGTTACATTTTGTTATATCCCTAGTGGCATGAGGAAAGCAGGCACTCTGTCCTCTTCATCAATATAAAGTGTCAGTGCTCCATGTCTACCCCTTCTCATTTTCCATCCTAATACGATATCAGCTCTGTCATCAGTGACTTTTTGTTTAGACTACTGATCTGTCTTTACACTCTTCTCTTATTCATGCACAACTCTTCTGTTTGTTATTGAAATACTATACTTGATAACTCTATAAACAGTCTTTCTTTCTAGCATGGCCTGAATAATCCATAAGAAAATTCTTTGAAATTACTAATAACTCATAACTAATATTTGGTTTTACTTAAAAAGAATGTATAACTTTTTAGTGCAGCAAAGATAGTGTTGTCCTTATTAATAACAGACCACAGGCTGTGCACTTAGGCCAAGCTTGCTGTCCTTGGGCTATTTCTTGTGCTATTTCTAGGGCTTTGTTTTAGATTGTGTAACTAAAGACTATTACCTAATAACCATGGAAATCCTACCTCCCATATTTAATATTTTGTGAAATTCTACAGTGCATGTATTTTATCAACACACACAAGCATGCATGCATTTCATATACAGATGTTTAAATAACAGATTTTAATAATAAATAGCTATTGTATGTAAAGTAGATATCCATGATCCCAGACTAAAATTTTATATAGAGAAGTATGGACATCAGTTGCTAAGAGAGGTGCCAGAGGGCATGGTAGGCTCAAGGCTGTAAACAATGCAGTTACGATGATTACTGTTCATCAAAGGAAGGTAACCTTGGGAGCCAGATAAAGTGACTCTCTGGGTGACTAAGAAAATAAAATGAACCAGGAACCAACACCATACATAGCAAATTTGGTTATTCAGTGGGGTTGTAGGCCACTGATGAAAAAGCATAGGGCAAAACATATAAATAAAAATATTAAAATTAACTCAAGTGGACCCCATAATGAGAAACAAGGATTCATCAGTGTCAGTGTCATACTCTTCCCAGCACAGAACACTTGGCAAAGGAACGTGGTAGACACAAGAAGGGGTTTTTTTGTGCCATTTTAACAATATATAACTTGAAATATAAGTATTAAGACATAAGCAAGGACACTACTAGTAGTTCTCTGGTTACGCTGTTAAGATTTAATTAGACTAACAATATAATTCGTGGCCATATTCCTTTTCCCCACAAGACTATTTTGAGTCTTATAAACTAGTAAAAATCAGAAATAGAATAGAATAGAATAGAATAGAATAGAATAGAATAGAATAGAATAGAATAGAATAGAAGTAGAATAGGATAGGATAGGATAGGATAGGATAGGATAGGATAGGATAGGATAGGATAGGATAGGATAGGGTAGGATAGGGTAGGATAGAATTAACCAGATTGGAAAAGATCTATCACCCAACACTATCTGATCAACTAAACCATTGCACCAAGGGTCTCATCCAGCCTCTTCCTAAACGCCTCCAGTGATGGTGGCTAAAAAGCCCAACTCTGCACCTTGGTGCAACAAATTGATAATAAAATACATTAAAGTCTAAGTATTTCCAACTTGCTAGCAGTTTTAAAATTTAATCAAAATGGTAAAATAATTATACCTCTCACCAATATTTTTAATTAGTCTTCATTAGTTAATGAAAGCAAGCAACAATCATTCATTACTTTAAGTAAGCTACTAAAAGCAATTTCATTTTTGATGTGAACATCTGTTTCAAAGGGTTGAGCCACCTCTGCAATAGAAGCAAATTGAAATGTAAAGGTCAAATTACTCTAGGTATGCAAACTGTTTTGTGTTCATGTATATGAAGTATTTTATTTCGTGGTTCATTATAAATCAAGTCTGTGCCCACATTTATTAATTGAAGGCTTCTCTTTTTGGACCTGTTTGTAAAGGATGCTGATTACTTTAGTACATACAGCGTTGAGATTATAATTTATTTCTTGATGGAAGAGCTGAATGAAATTACCAGTTATACTTTCACAAATATTTGGTATCTTCCACAGATGTTTTTAATTTTCAGATTGCTGTTCTTACTTATCTTTGGGGTTCAGAAGTCTCCCTTACTGACGTAAAAAGGTGTCAGGTGAATAGCATCACACTCAAGCAAATTATTATTTTGTGTGTGTTTAATCATAAGATTACTTCTTAACTCTGCTGCTAAAGAGCCTGGAAGAGGGAGAAGGCAATGTTAGATTGACCAGTAGTCAAGACTTCCTTTCTTGGTGTTCATTATACCAAATACTAGAGTAGACCTTTTCCTGGCCTGCATCAGAAATAATGTGGCCAGCAGGAGCAGGGAGGTCATTCTGCCCCTGCACTCAGCACTGGTTAGGCCACACCTTGAGTCCTGTGTCCAGTTCCGGGCCCCTCAGTTTAAGAGGGACATTGAGACATTTGAAAGTGTCCAGAGAAGGGCAACGAGGCTGGGGAGAGGCCTCGAGCACAGCCCTATGAGGAGAGGCTGAGGGAGCTGGGGTTGTTTAGCTTGGAGAAGAGAAGGCTCAGGGGAGACCTTATTGCTGTCTACAACTCCCTGAAGGGAGATTGTAGCCAGGTGGGGGTTGGTCACTTCTCCCAGGCAACCAACACCAGAACAAGGGTACTGTGAGCTACCAAAACAAGAGAAAAATGAATTAAGCATAGTCCTTAAGTGTCTTGAGGAACAAAATCATAAGGCCTCACCACCAGGAATGGAATGAGCTTGAAAAAACTGGAATAACCCCCAAGCAACAGTGGACCAAATAACTGCTTTACAGACTGATCCAAGGTTTGTAAAGGAAAAGGCAAATTTGTTTTATGTGCAGTCCTGGGGGCTGCCCTTGTGGCAGCAAATGAACAACACAACCAGGAACATGTTTCCATAAATCAGATGGTGACAGTTAATAAACAAAAGGACCAAATTATTGCGTCATTATAGTATGTGATGAAAACTCTGCAGGAAGAGAGACTGCAGGCTAATCTAATGTGAGATGCTCTTAATGAGAAACTTTTGGAAGATAGTGATGGGTGTTTTGCAGAGGCAAATTTAGCAATGCAGGAACAGGGAATACACCCCCAGTCCATTTACCCCCAGGCTGAGTTAAAGGAACTAAAAGAGAGAATAGGTAAATTAGGAGTGTCTGTGCCTTTAAGGCCATTGATCAAACCTGAGTTTTGATGGTTATGGAGAGGAAAATCCTCACAGGAAATCTCCTTTACTGCTGCTGAATTAGCAGACTTGAAAAGGGACTTTAGCAGAACATGCCAGGAATCAGAGAGGTGGAGGGATACTGGGGACCCAGTGTCTTCCTAACCACAGGGAATCATCAAGCACCATGTTCTCTTGCACTGAGGACAGCCTATTGGGCAAGGATACTAACTCCCCTTGAAAGAGAAGACCTAATAGCTATCACTAGAAATATATATCAGTTGGTAGGATCTAACTAGATCAGTAAGATGGTTTGCTTTCTTTAAAGTCTGGAGGAACATCTTTAAGACTTTGTAGTTCCAAGGTATCAGAAATGTTTTCTTAATCCTTCTTAATCAGCATAGACAACCTGATCTCTGTCCATTACAGAGTCATTAAACCAGTTCTATATGACAACTTCATAGAATTATAGAATCAGTAAGGTTGGAAAAGACCTCAAAGATCATCAAGTCCAACCTGTCACCCAACACCTCATGACTACTAAACTATGGCACCAAGTGCCACATCCAATCCCTTTTTGAACACCTTGAACTTTTGAACAACTTGTCTTGACTTTCACCAAGTGAAATCAGAAACTCTATCAACCATTAAGATCTTTGGCTGCAACTTTTTGCTGGTCTTACTCAAACAGAATTTGGAGACCTAACAAATGTAAATATAGCATTATTACCTGGACTACAGGAATTTTAGGATCCCAGTCTCTCATAACAGGGTCTATTTGCCATGGAAAGTAGGCTATGACTTATGATTTCCAGGACAGAATTTTGTCATCAAATTGGGCAAGTAAATGTAACTTTATAAATTTTTTTAACTGCATGTAAGAACATGTAAATACCAGTATTTGTTCCTAGATTGTCTTCTGTCACTGTTTTGTGTGTGTGTGTGTGCAGTTGTTTGTTCGTTTTTTCCTTTAAGCATCTTGATGTCATTAAAATGAGCATGGAGTGCATTTGCATTACAGTTGTGGAAAACATGGTCCACATCTATGAGCCCAGATAAGAATTTAAGAAATTAGCTTTGGCACTTAAACTGGCTTATTTGTTTGAGAGGAAATCATAGAATCATTTGAGCTGGAAAAGACCTTCAAGATCTTCCAGACAATTCTTGAACTGACATCCCCTAAAGTGCCACATCTACATGCTTTTTGAGCACCTCCAGGGATGGTGACTCCACCACCTCCCTGGGCAACCTTTTCCAATGCCTGACCAATCTTTCAGTAAAGAAATTGCCCTTAATGCATAATCTAAACCTCCCCTGGTGTAACTTGAGACAATTTCTTCTCATTCTGTCACTGGATGCTAGTGAGAAGAGGCTCAGGTAGTTGTAGAGAGCAATGAGGTCTCTCCTTAGACTTCATCACCAGACCAAACAATCCCAGTTCCCTCAATCACACATAAAACCTATTCTCCAGACCTTTCATGAGCTTCATTGACCTTCTCAGAACACACTTCTGCATCTCCTGTAGTGAGGGGCCCAAAACTGAACACAGTATTCAAGGTGTGTCCTCACCAGTGCCAAGCACAGGGGCACAATCAGTTACTTGGTCCTGTTGGTTAAACTGCTCGTGATACAGATCAGGATGCTGTTGTTCTTCTTGGCCATCTGAGTACACTGCTGGCTCATGTTCAGCCATCTGCCAACCAGTAGCCCCAGGTTCTCTTTTGCTGGGCAGATTTCCAGCTACCTTGTCCAGAGCCTGCTGTCTTGCACAGGGCTGTTGTGATCCAAGTGCAGAACCCAGGACTTGGCTTTGTTAAACCTTATAAAATTGACCTCAGCCCACTGATCCAGCCTGTACAGATCACTTTGTTGAGCCTTCCTACCCACAAGTACATCAACACTCTCACTTAACTTAATGTTGTTTTAAGACTTACTCAGAGTACACTCAGTTCCTTTGTCCAGATCACTGATAAAGATATTCAAGTTAAATGGCTCCAAAATTGAGCCCTGGGGGATACCACTAGTGACTGACAGCCAACTGTGTTTAACACCACACTTCTGCTAGCTCCCTCAGTACTATTTGGTGTATGACACTCAGCCCCATCATCCTGTGTGTGCCTAAGTGATGCAGTGAGTCACTAACCAACTTCTCATCCCTGTCTTCCAGCTCAGGAAAATGATTATTCAGAGAACAATTGGTCTTATTACTAAAGACAAAGGTAAAGGTGATGTTGAGTACTTCAGCTTTTTCCTCATTCTCTAACACTGTGTTTCCCACTACACACACCAAAAAAAAAAAAAAAATAAAAGAAAGGTACATTCTCCTTAGTCCTCCTTTTGTCAGCAATGTATTTGTAGAAGGACTTCTTGTTTAACAGCTGAAGTCATAATAATCTCCAGTTGAACTTTGAATGTTTTTCCTGCATAGTCTCAACTTTGTAGTTCTCCTGAACAGCCTGCCTGTTCTTGGAACAACCTCAGACTCTCCTTTTCTGCAACCAACTCACTCTGTTCAGCCAGATAGACCACCTTTTTCTCCAACAAGCCTTTCAGCATATGGGGATGGCCTGTTCCCGTGCCTTTAAGATTTCCTTCTTGAACAGTATCCAGCCTTCCTGGATTGCTTGGCCCTTCAGGACTGCCTCCCAAGTGACTTTGTCAGCCAGTCTCCAAAGCATACCAAGGTCTGCCCACTGGAAGTCCAAGGTGGTGGTTCTGCTGACCCTCTCTTTACTTCTCCAGCAATGGAGAACTCTATCATTTCATGATCACTGGGGGCCCAAGATGATCTCGAATCATTACATCACCCACTAATCCTCTCTGTTCACAAACAGCAGGTCCAGGAGGGCAACTTCCCTAGTTGGCTTCTTCACCAGGTATGTCAGAAGCCGCACACACTCAGAACCTCTGGAAACTCTCTCTCTCTGCTCTGTTACTTTTTCAGCAGATGTGGTGGAGGATGAAGTCTTCCACAAGTACAAGGGCTAACATGGAAGCTGAAAGTGCAACTGCAGTATAAATTCTTATGTACTAATACAAGCTAAATAATGGTTATTATGAGATTCAGCAACCACAGCTAAGTAACTTCTTTAACTTATGTGGTTGCTACAAATAATGGGCATTGGCAAAGTTTGACCCATTACATTGCTTTTCCTAATGTGTCAGTACAGGGTTGCATTGATGATAGCTACTCACAGGAATATAGGATAGTCTGATATAGGCAGCGATATACTGCATACAGTTAGCATAGTAGTGATAAATCAAGGCAGCAATAAATCAGTACTTTAAGTTTTGGGGGGTTTGTTTGTTTCATTTTGCTTTGTTTTGTTTTTAATTGCTGTTGTCATGCTGCCACTTACTCTTTTGTACTTCTCTCAATGCTTATCTATGCTCCTAAAGTCATAAACTCTTTTGTACTACAAAACTCACAGGAAACAATGAAAAAGTTGCTGCTATTGTTCATTATATGTGAGCTCAATGCGAAAATAAACCAGAAGTAATAGTTTGCACTCTTTAAAGAGTTTCCAGAGTGGTACAGAAACTGTAAAAGAAACAAAAGTCACTCAAACCCTTATGCATATTTAAACTGTTAGATCCTCTTTTGCTCTGAAGCATTGAACTGAAAAAACAAAACCACCAGCATCTTCAACAATTTTTCTTTTTTTCACTACACAGTGAAAGGCAGAGGAGAGGTAAATGAAAAGATGATGTGCTACAAAGCAGTTCTGTGCAGAGATGTATTGCTCATAGCTATCAGACAGACAGATTGCTTACTTTCCACTGGTGTTCATTAGCATGGTCACAGAAACATGATAAATTCCAGTTGTGGTGTCAGCTAAAGTGTAGTCAGGTCTAGCATCTACAGTATGTTTGATGTCAATGAATTCATAGATACTCGACTTTTGGGGATCTTGTACCAAAGTAATCCTCCAGTTGTTAAGATTAAAAGCTTTCACTAGACACAGGATTGTACAGGTTTTAGTTAGTTAAATTTTTAGAACTTGGGAAGGAACATAGCCGAGACAGACAGTTGAAGCAGCCAAAGGGTATTTGATATCATGCTGATGTCATGCCCACTATAGAAGAGAAAGACTGGTCAGGGCAAAGTATTTGGTGGGGGGTTTGGTTTGAGTTCTTGACTGTGACCCATGACATGGAGAAGCTTCCTGCTTCTGGTTTTCTCTCTTGTTCTGTTCTCTTTTCTTCTCCCTGACAACAGGTTAAGGTGAGGCAGCCACGGTATCGCTTTTCGTTGTTCCATTGAGCCTTCTTTATCCAAAATGAGGAGCCTTTTTTTCCCCCCTCTTTTGCTCCCAGATCTCCTTCCCACCTCACTGAAGGGGAGCACTGGAGGCAGTTGTAAGAGTGACTGCATGGAGTTCGGCTGCCAGCTAAGTCTAAACCACAACAAGGGTGTATCACAGCAGCTTTTGCTCTAGTGTTTAAGGACCACAATTTAATTGAGGTGTTGACCCACCTTTGAACCATGCAGAAACTGTGTGTTATGAAAGGTGATCCTGCAGTAATTACATCTGATAAATTATTGCTGCTTTTTACCTTTTAAGTTCAACTATGATCCCAATACATGAGTGAGATTTAGATAGGTATAGCCCTTGATTATTGCAGTATTAGGTCATATCCCTCCAAAACTCACCATATTCCAGAATAATTGGGCACAGGAGTAGTAGTTTCACTCCTGTTTCAGAGTGTAGGCCACTAATTAATTTTCATAAAATAATTAAGCACAATGAAAAAACACTCAGAAGATATGTCCCTCAGACCGCTAGTCTGGCTCCTGAGGATAAGCTGCTGGCCTCAAAATGAGAAAGCTTGAGCTTACCTAATTTTCCTGTTATCAGTCATTCTGATGACCTTGAATGAATGCCTCAATTTGAACGTTCGTTAAGTATAGCTAATGATCTTTATGCCCTTCAGTTGAGTGAGTTGATAAATGCATGTGTGAGCTTAAACTGCTGACATGGGGAGATCAATCAAAACCTAATAGCCAAGAGCTATTAAGCTAGGTATTGCCTTTATTAACAACACCGGATGTGAAGGGGTAGCCCTACCTGCTTCCATGACCAAAGACAGTCTCTCCATACTTTCTGCACTCTTACAGCAATGCATATTCATTAAGTTTCTGGGAAATTGTTTGCATATGCATGGAATAATTTAAATACATAAAGTTCTCTTTTACTTATTGGTCTCTGATGTCACTTTTTGACCCTCCAACGACATTGCTGTCTCTTGTTGATGTTCTGCCCAACTTCTTACTGTGTTAACCTTTATCACTTTAGCCCCCCGAAGATTTAGCTGTTCTTCTGCAGCTGTGGCTTATCTTCTTCACTCTAGCCAGCTCAAGACCTCACTGCTATTAATGTCTGGAAGTCTAGAGGCTAATCACTCTTAACTACTGGGAAAGTTTCTAACTGTAAGAAAAACGATTAGTAAGTCTCCCTGCCTCATTGCAGAGCTATAGAATTTTATTATTTCAAAGAAGTTGCACATCCAAGGATCAAAACTGACAAACGCTTCAGTGTCTCTTAGGAAAGAGTTAAGTAGGAAGGAAAATAAAGCCCTCTCTGGATCTTTACACAAAGTATGTCTGTATGACCCTGCCATGTTGAAGTTAAAGGCAAAATTTTCTTGGGCCACAGGGGAACTAGGATTTGTCCCAGGATTTTTAATGTAACCGTAGAGTTCACAGACTTGACCCAATACTGAAGTATAAAGCCTTAGTGAATCAAGAGGAGCAGCCAGCAGTTACCTTTTTTTGAAAGAGAAAAAAACAGAAAAAATAAAAAGAAGGCAAAAGAAGGAGGAGGATGAAGAAGGAAGTATACTCAGAACAGACAAAAGGAGAGTGCCCCAAAGACACTGTTCAAGAGATACAGGCTGTGCACAATACAGCTATAAATTGCTAAAAGATAAGGTCTCTTGTGAGATGTCTTGTACTTACCACAGCTCTCTGAGTTGGAAATACCCTAAGGACAGCCTTTCATCTGCTGAAGTATTTTGTCATTTCTGTACCTGAGACTTGGAGCAGAAAATATACAGGAGCAAAGCAATCATAACAGAGTCACAGTAATAACAATAACAATAGTAAAAGTAGTAATGAAAATTCCTGTATCAAAGCTCTCTTTAGATGACCTGTTCACATGATGCACTGTAACCCCCTAAAGAAATTGCAAATGCTGTATGGCTCTACTCTATTGTCACGGAACTTTGCATCTCAGAAAATCTTACGCTATACAGAAGGTTGTTAGCTGTAGGGTTGCTTTTTGATATGATGTCTCTTTCCTTTAACCTAAATTTCTAAATTCTGTGTTCAAAGTATGCTTCCAGGGGTGCAGGCAATACAGATGTATTGTTTCTGTTTATGCAGAGAAAAGATTAACATTTGGGTTGGTTCAAACAAAGCATCCCTTTCAGCAAAGCAGGGTTAGTAATGTGACTTTCCATCAGACAACAGAAATAGAAGACACAAAGATCAGTCATCAGCCAGAGATACAACAGGAAGTGTGCTAACTATTATCTTCTGGGCTCTTGCACAGGCCTTCAAGCAGCTCCAGATGGGACCATATCTTATTCCACACCAGGCACTGTATGTTCATTGTTGCTCATTTTAAGAAGAGTGCATAGAAAAGGAAGCATAATCACCTATATCTAACAGTAGGGAAGAAGCCTGGCAATCTGATATTTGCTGAGGTCATATGGAAAATTCTGGAGAGGTGGAAATCCAAAGACAAGAAGTTTCTGTCACCAGAAACTCATCAGAACCTCAGCAGGCTTCATCTCATGGTATATTCTAGGGCTGGAAGAGGAGGGACAGTAAGGGAATCATGAAAGATAACTAAGTGACAGTATGGCTTAAATAAACTCTTTCCAAGAGAATGAACTTTATGTGCCAGAAACAGGTACATTACTTGAAAACTAAGTTAAAATTATATAGCACATTTTAAAAAACTGAGTCCAAATAGGATTGACACTACCCACTCTTGAAGGTGTGTTTCTAATTGTCATTTCAAGAATTAAAATATGAATTCCCAACTCGTTTGTCATGGCCGTGCATTGAAACTCAGCATAGCATGTAAAGTGAGAACACCAAAGTGATATTCTGCTCCCACTGTGTACTTCTACCTTTTAGCAGATAATTTCATAAAGAAGGGGCATGTAATTTCAGGCAATTTTTGACTCCTGAGAACATTACAGACCTCTTGACTAATGTAAGTGATCTTTTTCATTTGTTACTCTAGTAAGCAGATAATAGACAACTTGGTGTCACAAGTCATAGAGAATAAGAATAGAATAGAATAGAATAGAATAGAATAGAATAGAATAGAATAGACCAGGTTGGAAGAGACCTTCAAGATCATCGTTTCCAACCTATCATCCAACACCACCTAATCAACTAAACCATGAAAGAAGGATATACTTTGTCAACATGTAGAATCTGAACTATGTCAAGAGATTCTTTCTATGGTCACACTTTTCCTTTAGATCAACCTATTTACTTCTGCATGGGAGAATTTGACCCTGGGATTGAGAATAAAATCACCACCAAAATATTTTTCCATTTCAAATAATTCCATCTTTCTTTACAACCCACACTTTTTTGACAGACCATACTATTATTCTGTCCAAAGAAGGTACTTCAACACTGATGCATAATTTTCTTTGCTTTTGTAGTGGGATCACACAATAGGAGACTGATAAATATCATTGTTTTACCAATGCTGTTGTGCTGACCTTGGAGAGGTCAGAAGTCATTTGGTTCTTGGATTGGGTTGGTTTTTTGTAGCTTGTTTGTTTGTTGATTGGGGTTTTTTTGGTGTGTTTTGGTTTGCTTTCAGAGAAAGCATATATTCACATGGTACCTTTGTAGATTTCAGTTTTGTTTGTCAGCACTGCTAAACATCTGCCTTGGTGGTGGTGATTACCCAGACATCATCCTTGCTCTACTGCAGATGTGAAAGTGACTGTGTAACATTTTGAGCTCTGCACTTTTGGTATGCTCAGCTAATTTGTGGGCTAAATTTGAAAAGCAAAATGTACTTTTATGCTTAAGTCTACGAGTGTTCACAAAGATATTTATAACTCTCCATATTTAAGCATTTGTTTAAATCCTTTTAAAGTCAGTCTGCTTAGGTAAGTATGCCTTACTGAAAAAGGACATAATTACACCATGATTAGTCAGGAAAAGTGCAAGTGATTTGTTGACAAATGCCTTTTGGTCTGCCAGCTTTTCTTTTCTTTTTTTAACTTTCCAAAGGGCATTACTACAGGTAGCTGGAAGGACTTTCTCATCACTACATTCTTTGGGTCACTCTCAGTTGTATTATCCACTGGGTAACTCCTAATGCAGTATGTTTTGGACAGTTTCTAGTCCCAGCAAACAAGTGCACAGAAGTACTTCACATTTAATAGATTCTAACCTGATACCTATTTTTTTTTTCCCTTTAGCTATAAATCAAGGATTTCTAAGTGTTGATATTCTACATAGTTGGGTCAGGAACTATGAATACAAAGAACACTGAATTATGGATTTGCAGTTTTCAAACCACTAGGTCATTTTTTTGAGAAGTTGACCGCAGGAGTTCAGGGAAGGATGTTGAATTGATTTTGCTTAAGAATGTCAATGGGTGAAGAGCATAAATGCAATGCCAAACATTCAAAGACTAGGTAAACATTAATGATGCTCACAGTCCATATAAATTTTGACACTGTGGATTATCAAGAATCTGGCCAATCAAATGGAAGGAGAAAATGAAGTGCCTCTTGGGTCAAACACAGAGTATGATACTACAAAGTTAGAATTTGTAGACTGTGATTACTGAAGTGGAAATTTTACAATGAAATTGTAAATCTCATTATACCCTTCTATCATAGAATCTCCTTCTATGCCCAGGTGACTGCCTGGTGGATGTGGGGCAGGCTGTGGATGTAGTCTGCCTGGACTGCAGCAAGGCCTTTGACACCGTCCCCCACAGCAAACTGCTGGCCAAGCTGTCAGCCTCTGGCTTGGACAGCAGCACTCTGAGCTGGATTAGGAACTGGCTGGAGGCTGAGCCCAGAGAGTGGTGGTGAATGGTGCCACGTGCCAGCAGTGTGCCTAGGTGGCCAAGAAGGCCAATGGCATCCTGGCCTGGATCAGGAATTGGGTGGCCAGCAGGAGGAAGGAAGTCAATCTGCCCTGTACACAGCACTGGTTAGGCCACACCTTGAGTCCTGTGTCCAGTTCTGGGCCCCTCAGTTTAACAAGGACATTGAGACATTTGAACATGTCCAGAGAAGGGCAATGGGGGAAGTTTAGGCTAGAGGTAAGGAGAAAGCTCTTCACAGAGAGATTGGCCATTAGAATGGGCTGCCCAGGGAGGTGGTGGAGTCACCATCACTGGAGGTGTTCAAAAAGGGATTGGATATGACACTTGGTGCCATGGTTTAGTTAGTCATGAGGTGTTGGGTGACAGGTTGGACTTGATGTCTTTTCCAACCTTATTGATTCTATGATTCTATGATTCTATGATATGCTCAGCTGGACAGTCAAGGTCTTGTTGGATGGGAGGGGAGAATGTTTCTGTTCTCAGTTTTAAGCCATGAGCTGACCAGGGCAAACGGATGGAAAGGTATTTTACCCCCAAGGGAGCAAAATAAAAACACTCACACATAATTGGGGGCTAAATATGAATGTTGTTTACAAATATATATACAGAAATGCAACAGGTATTCAGGGAAACAGGAATATATACACAAATTAGATTCAAACTCAGCCAAGTTCTCTTGTGGGTGGCTCTCTTTCCTGTGAACAGAGCTTGTATGAGCTGGTACACATGGCTGTGGCTCATTGTCTGCTGCTTTAAGGCTGTAGCGGATGTTGGGACTGCTGAAACCTGGGCTAGTCCTCCCCCGTGTGGGCTAAATGCTTACCCCTGGAGGCACAGTCCTCTTGAAGACACGGTGAACTCTCTTCCGATCTGGTGGGACCAGCAAAACACAATGCAAAATTCCAGCCAAGGACCCTCCTTTGCAGAGTTCTGGTAAATTGAGGCTCAACAGCCCTTCCCAGGGTGCTAGCTTCTCTCCAGACTGCAGAGGCTGATAGTGTGCTCTCAAGTGGAGTGAGAAGACTTGCTACCAATATCTGTGGAACTTAGCAACAAAGGATTAAGCACAAAAGCTCCGAGCTTACAAACTCGGACAAAGGGGGAGTGTCTTGTTTACAGCTTGGGGTTATACAAATTTCTCAAGGCTGGATTTGGCCAGTGGGCAACCTTGTCAACAACCAGTTTTAGCCTATAGAATGTGTGAAGCTAGAATTATGCCCTTACTTGGCAGAAGCACAATCATCCCATAGAATGGGAGCATACAGTTGTTTACCCCTTAGAAGGAAGGTTGTGGTTGTTTATGCCATCCAGCTGGCACCCTGGTCTTTGTCTCCCTCAGCTCTGGGCTCTGAACCCACTCTGGAAAGGAAGGTGGAGGGGGAAGTATGTTGGGCCAAGTTTTACAGTATTTTTGGGCATAATTCTGGGCATATGGTGCCTTTACCACAAGTGTATACTGGGACCTTTTGTATCTGTAGTACAATTCTTTCTTACTAGGCAACACTTACTTAAATGCTGAAGTTATTTTTTTCACAGGCACTGACATGAAACTAACTGGCACTTCTTAAAATGTGGTGCTAAAGAAATTGGCATAAAATGTAAATTGCATAATAGCATGAAAAAAAATAGAGGAGCAAATAACATGCAGAAGTTAGTAAATGTTTTGCAGGAGAGGTCAAATAAAAAATGACTGTCATCACAACCATTTTCAGATTAAAATAAAAAATATCCTATCCAATCTACCCATCTAACCCTACAGAGGGAGAGAGAAATGCTGGGGAAAATATGGAAGAATGTGTGTGTCTATGTGGGCATGTGCAGATTTGAAAGTGCACATAAACAATGGCAAGAAAAGACACTTATGTTGACAGTGGGAGTCATTTTATGCACTGGTGCTGCCAGATCAGGGGGGGAAAAAATGAGATTGTCTCTTATCTGTTTTCCCAGTTGTATGTTTTAAGAGCCAGAACTGCTGCCAGGTTGCTTTTCTAAGTTACAGATGCTTTTCTTGGATAGCCTGTGAGTAGTTTAGCATCCTGCAGCTGTCAAGGGTATTTTGAACAGTCGTAGCATTGAGTGCTATCACTTTCTGCTGTGCAAAGTTGGCTGGAGCACATGTGGAAATACCTTCAGTTTGCCTGTCTCTGGATGGTATGTGAGTTTCTATAACTCTGGAAAAATATGTGTCAATGTACAAGTGTGTGTGTATGCAGATGTGTGGGTTGGGATTTTTTCTCTTACAGAAGTCCTACTCTCTGTATTATATTAATACCCCCCCCCTCCACAACAAATGTGGCATTAGGGATTTATGAGACTGCAGAGGAGGACTGTGGTGTCCTTTCCAACGCAGCAAAGCAAAATGCTTCATAGAACTGTCTCAGTGGGTAAATAACTTCCATTTGCCACATGAGTCCTGGGGCAGGAGATATGAGCAAATTCTCACTGGTCATCTGCAGCCCAGAGCCACCTGCTAGGATGCATCCCTGTGCAGAGCTAGTGTTCAGAGGTCACTCCTCCTACCAGGACAAATTCCTCCCAGCACTACTATGGGGTACGAAAAAAGTCATTTTAGTAACATAATTTAACAGTACCTAATATTTTTTTCCCTCCTCAGATAATCAAACCACTCAGTCATGTATTTTTCAGTATCAAAAATAAATAGAGCTATTTTCTTGATTGCTGTGTTCAGCTACTTAGAACCAAAATGAACACTGACTTACAGATTTCCCTTAAAATATTTTATTTTATACCTCTTTTTTTTTCATTAAAAACAAACAAGAGACTTATTTAATCGTAGTACTTTGGTTGTGGGGTTTTTGGGGGGTTTTGTTTTATTATTTTTTTTTTACTTCTGTTCTCATAATCTAAACACTTCTGGAGAAAAAAATGGGCATGCTTCAAGGTCAAGATGCATGCAAAATTCACTGTGATAAATTTTATGTTGTAGGCAATTACTTGTAGAATAAAAATTTGTGCGCTCTTTTCTGCTAGAAATACGTGTGTGTGTAGCAAGTGTGTGGCATGTAAGCACATTCCTTGTGTGTATCTTATTGATAATCTACACCCATTAACCTATGTACATATATATTTTTATTTATATCATTATCATTGAGACTTTTATCTTATGTCTTATCTTACGCAAGATGATGAAGAATAATGTCCATTGCATTGCCAGTGGTTAACTTTTCTTGAAACATTCATTAAATATCATAGAATCATAAAATCAATAAGGTTGGAAGAGACCTCAAAGATCATCCAGTCCAACCTGTCACGCAACACCTCGAGTCTACTAAACCATGGCACTAAGCGCCACATCCAATCCCCTCTTGAACACCTCCAGGAATGGTGACTCCACCACCTCCCTGGGCAGCACATTCCAACGGCTAACAATTCTCTCCGTGAAGAACTTTCTCCTCACCTCCAGCCTAACACTTTAATGTGTAAGTTTGTGTAGTAAAAGTAAGATGAAATTTGGGCCAACTAGGAAATTTTGAATATTTGAAATATTTACCTGTAATGCCAGACTATTAAAAAAAACAACCAAACACCCTCAAAATACATTGTGAGAACAATATGATGTATTTCTGGTATATCATTTGAACTGACTTAGATAGACAATTGAACCTTTTCTCTGAAGTGCATTCCTTAAAAATGATTGTACAAGAATGAAACTTCTTCATAGCTGTTAGTTTATTTCAGATCCATTGTAGCCCACAGATAGAAAAGAAAAGAAACAGACAAAAGCACAACAAAAAAACAACCCAACCAAACAAAACACACCTTCACCCTGCAGAGAACTCTATCTTGAAAATATATCTGATTTATCTCTTGTTTCAACTGTATTTAGTGCTAATTCATGGCTACAAAGATATTTTGACATTACTTAATTTGTAGTCACTTGCAAAAGTGATGAAATTCAAAATTTGTGGAAAAGCACTTGGAAAAGAGAGTTAGATAAAAAAAAATCAAACAAAACAACAACAACAAAACAGTAATCCATTTGGGGTTTGTGTGAAGCTTTCTGTTATTTTGTTTGTTTGTTTGTTTTTTGACTAAGACATCCTGTTTATAGAGCTTAGAGAAATTATACTTTTAAATCTAAATAATTAATGTAAAAAAATACCACTTCATTACTGAAAAGAAATAAAATTGACATTATATAACACTGTATAATAAACACATAATTCATTCTTTAACTATTAATACAGGTAGACATTCAGCATTTAATTATTTTTCTATGCAATGCATATTTTCTTAAATGTAAATTGAGTTCAATTTGAGACACATCATTTAAAGCTTTACTCAGAATGTCATGCTGGTCTCTTCCAAAGAACAAAAAAAAACCCATTTAATATACTTTGTGAGGCCAGAGGGAGAAATAACAGTTTGGATAATGAGGGCACTATCAGATCTGTGTCATTTTAACTGAAGGAAAAATGAATATATGAGATACTTACAAGACAGATTAGAAAGAATAAAGTGGCAAAATTAATTATGTGAATACTGAAAGGACTCTTCACATTAAATGAGCTTGGTCAAACACATTTTTAGCCTCAATTATATCAAACTGAAGTACGAGAAAGAAAACATATGTGCCTGCTTCAGTAAAAGCAAAATAGAAGTCATTACTGCAAAATGTGGTGGAGTAAATCCCCATTCCATATAATATGCAACTATGTCATTCATGCATAAAGCCAAAGCAGCTTTAGAGATCAAAAGCTTACTTTAATTTCCAGAAAGGAATTACTCTGCAAGTACTCAAGTAGTAAAGCAAAAATATTTTGCATTTATAGTTATGAAAGAACTTCAGATGGAGTGTAGGATGGAGCAGCTGATAATAAAAAGTTTTTTGGGTAGGTGTTAAACTAGCAGATTAGGAAAAATAGATCTGAGTAGAACTCAGGAATTTTGTTTTGCTAAAGCTTTGAAATGAATTTCAAGAAAATACAACTGACTATCTTGCAAGGTTCTTTACCTTTCCACCACAGAACACTCCTAGCATTAAGCTAAAGTGATGCTTTCAGTAGATTAGATGTGGTAACTTCAGGATCAAGTATGAACCAGAAATTAAAAGGAAAAATTCTCAACATGATCCTTACATGTGGTAGCTGTGGGTCAATAATAAAGGAAACTGTAGACATTTTTGCTATGTGGTATGCCAACCACAATGTACTCTTACTTTCCCTTTTTCCATAAGTTTGTTGACGTATCAACAACTGTATTCCTCTCATCTGATCTCTTTGATGGGTCTACAAGATAAGGCTGAGCAACACACAGTTACTCAGCTTTGTGGATTTCATAGTCATATTTTGAGACATCCTTTTATACAGACAAAATATGCAGAAAAAGGTTATAATAATAATGATAATAAACCAGGTTGGAAGAGACCTTCAAGATCATCGCGTCCAACCCCTTAACCAATCCAACCCACCTAAACAACTAAACCATGGCACCAAGCACCACATCAAGTCTCCTCCTGAACACCTCCAATGACAGTGACTCCACCACCTCCGCGGGCAGCCCATTCCAATGGGCAATCACTCTCTCTGTATAGAACTTCTTCCTAACATCCAATCTAAACCTCCCCTGGCACAGCCTGAGACTGCAATTGATGAAGCAATTGATTACCTAGGATAACTGGGAATATTCTGAAGAGAGATTACTATATATGCGATTATCTAGTCCATCAATCATTATATGGCACAGATGCATGGGATTTATGCCTGCTTTAGCACTTGGTTGGCTATGTCATGTCATGCTTAGCAGCATCAATTATGTTAAGCAGTTGTGTACATAGATACATAAACACCATGCATAATCACTGTGTTTATAGAAAGAGTCATAGAATCACTGAAACTTTTAGGTGGAAATAAACCTTCAAGAACCATGAAGTCTAACTGTAGATCCATATATGAGAAAATCAAAGTTTCCTTTATCAAAAATTAAACATTGTACAGTAGGTACTACATAACAATGACTTACATTTATGATTTGATGATTTTTTTTTTTTCTGGTTGTTCTAGTTCCCTGTGATGGCAATGGTAATTAAAGGCAACCTGGGCCTTGCAAGGTTGAATTATAATCTGTGTTTTTCCAAAGGGTCTAAGTCAACTATGAGTCCCAAGTCCCATTTTCAGAAGTTAATTAGGCATTTGTGTCAACAACCCTTAGGGTAGTCTTGCAACCACTAATATGTAAGCTAGCTATAAATGCAGGGACTCAGGTACTGGTAGCAGTCTAGTAGTGACACCTCTGTGTTTATTGCATCCTGTATTAAATTCTATGTTCCTACAAGCATTATGGAATGAACACATCCACTGCTACTTTCTGAGGAAGAATACAAAAGAATTCATTGAAAACTCACCAAGGACTCTATTGAGACAGTTTTTGTTTGCTGCATATTGGAAAAGTTAGAAAAATAAAATAAACTTGTCACTTACCTCTCAGCTAGATTCTTATGCTCTGGTGACAGTCTACTTTGTACAGTAATATTTTCCCCTGTGTAGAGGTCAAAGATGAAATGTTTTATTTGTTCAAAATTAATTCAGTATTCTCCTGATTCTCCATGATCAAAAAGTAACATAAAAACTTGGAAGTAAAATACATTCTTTGGGTATTCCTGGGAATATACACCCATCATTCAACTAGTTGATTTGCAAATCTCATTTCTGTTGCACATAAAATCACAGCTTGGCAATTTTATTTTATTTTATTTTATCTTTAGGCAGTAAATAATGTAGCTCATATAACAAAGGAAGATGCAATGCCAGAAGGAGGAATAACAGAAAGCAAATTAAAGTTGAACAGTTCTTTCCAAAAACAGTCTTCTGGAATAAACAGGTTGCCTGAATTTCAACTTCAAATTATTAAAACTCTCCCTTCTATATTTTTTTTGGAGAGCAACTCCATCCTGAATTATAATCTGGAAAAGTGAATAGCAGAAATTGATCATTCCTGCTTTTTCTTTTTTTTAAAATAACAATTATAATTTTTGACTCTATAACTCATTGAACAATGAGTTATTAATTTTTAAACACTTTTTCTACTGATTTTGCTCTTTCTCTCTTCACTTCTCTAGCCTCCTGTTTATGGCTTTCAGAGTGGTGCATTGACAAAATTTGCCTCTCTCCCCTGTCGTTTTCATCAGTCTTTGAAACTGGCTGACACCTACAATGGTAGGAAGTATACAAAAAAGCAGGGCTAGCAGCTATTGTGTTACGGAAACTGTATTATCTCTTGGTTCTTCTGAAACACATTCTGTTAGTACCTTGATTGTAATGAAGATTCCATATTTGCAGCACATGGCTCTTTCAGATCCTGAATTTCTCCTAAGCATTACACTCTTCTTTGTACCCTCTCCCTGTATGGTAGGTTGAGAGAGGGCTTAGCTCTCCCTCCTCCACAGAGTAAGAAACCACAGCTAACCCAGTACGGAAGAGCAAAGCTATATATTTACAAGCATATATGGAAAGCAGGTTATATATAACACAATATATACAGGTATTTACAATATATACACAGAAATATACAGCAAAGAGAAATAACACAACAAAAATCCCTCCCCCAGGAGGGATCCCCTCCCTGTAACCCCCTCTCTCCCCCCCTCACCTCCCTTTTTTCCCAAAAAGGGGTTAGAGAGAAAGAAAGGCAAGTTACTAAGAAAAAGAGTTGTTAGTAAGCTTCAAAAGCCCATGCAGGATTAGTGTTTGCTTATCTGAAGGCCAACTCCAGCAGTTTGCGAAGAAGCAGGCAGGGAGAACAGGCTGAAACCCACACTCCCCCAACTCCCAAACCAAACTGAAACTGAGAAAAAAATAATTCCAACTGCTCCACAATCTAAAGTTGCATTTTATCCATGCACCAATGAAATTCGTTTAGAATATCAGAATGTTTTTGTTCTAGTACCAAAAACATTCAGCCAGAGTGTCCCAGCACTGTTTGTTCTTAAAGGCACAGCCTCAAACGATCACACCCTGAAAAATGAATGTAGCTCATAATGAAATGTATGTAAAAAGAATGTATATCATAGTTGTGTAATGCCTCATGCAAATTTTATTTTCAGGACTCCTCTGTTCCAGTATTGTCTCTAGGCCACTGCTTTCTAGGTACACTGTACCTCATAAAGTGCTCTAAAGTTTCCTCTTTGTTTTTTATTTCCATGATGAATCATTTTGTGACTCAAGTGGACAAAAAATAATACTTAATTTACCTTTATTAGATGCAGGGAGGAACATTGTTATCAAGGATGAGGAAAAGGATGAGGTACTTAATTCCTTCTTTGCCTCAACCTTTAATAGTCAGAGCTATAATCCTCAGCATATTTAGTCTTCTGATAGGGATGGAGAGCAGCATCAAATCCCCAGAATTGGAGAGCAAGCAGTTAACAACCAGTTATGCCATCTGGACACTCACAAGTCAATGGGGCCTGTTGGGATTTTCACCTGAGAATGCTGAGGGAGCTGGTGGAGCAGCTTGCCAAGCTGCTCCCCATCATCTACCAGCAGTCTTGGTTAAAGGGGAAGGTGCCAGATGATTGGAGGCTTGACAATGTGACACTAATCTACAAAAAAGGCTGAAAGGAGCATCTAGGGAGCTACAGGCCTGTCAGCCTAGTACCAAGGAAGATTATGATGCAGTTCATGTTAGGTGTGCTCACACATTAATTGCAGGATCATAGACGGTTCAGGCCCAGCCTTTGGCTGCCAACAAATTGAAATATTTTAGTTGGAAAACAAATTCTAGCAGCAAAATTTCCCAGAGGACAGAAATTCCATTTTCCATCCTACCATGACACCTTCTGAAGTAAGCTGTCTTGGGAACATGTTGTGATAGTTTCACATAACATATTCCTTGATTTAATGGATCAACATAAGATTCTTCTAGGATTTTGTCTTTCTTCTTTCCCATATTTAAAAATATTCCTCACTATAAAATCATGTAAATTTTAGTGACTGAATAATATCCAGGTTAGAATAATTATTAACCATCATTAGAATAATGACACATCTCAGTATACCCTGTTGTCTCTACAGTCCCTTTCCTCTGCTGGGTGGGAGGCAGGGAGTGTCTAATTCTGAGCATTACACGTGCATTTAGCACAGTGTCCTGTGGTACTGTCAGAACCATCTTTGGAGCAACTGGAGTTGTCCTGGGAAACTGAGGCAGTAGCAGCCTAGAATTGCCCAGAAAACTTTATTTACAATAAGACCACCAGTCTTAAAACTGTAACATGGGTAAAGAAGTAGAAAGGATTCACGTGGAAATGCAAGGAGAGAAAAAAAGTCAAACCCAAAACCAAAACATGCAGAAAATATGGAAAAAAAGAAGAAATCAAGAATTTAAGATGCAAGGAGGTGAGTGAGACATCCAATAGAAAAATAATGTGTGACTGGCTCCATTTAACTGCACTTAGAGGCTACCTGGCTCTTCAGTGAACATAAAGTACCCTTGAGTATGAATATGAGAAGCTCCAGAAGGTAACTTGACTGGGGCTGAAGCTGACTAGTCACCTAGTCATGTTCATTTAAACATGTGACTACCAATTTTCATAGAAAATGGAAACAAAACCGCTTGCCACATCTTTATGTTTGGGTCTGTTTGAAGAATTAAAGTGCTTACTTCTAAGTTTACTTAAGTTGTACATTAAGCAAGACTATCAGAAGAGTATAATAGCTGAGGACAGAAAAGGGTACCCATGGAATTCAGTGGAAATAGGTCATTTATTTGAAATTTCAGTTGGTGTTCACACACACCTTTTGTATTCAAAGATCATGACCGACATCTGACTGGGAGGAACACAAGAATGATCTATGCATTGCTCAATAATTCCTATTCCACTGGCACTCCTACAGATTTTGCACTAAAAAAAAATAATAAAAAATTAGAGAGAGGCAGCAGAATTCAAACCCCATAGATAACCTGCTAGGATACATTCAAAACAAAGCATTTAGTAATCTAGTCATATTCAGTCAAAGAAAGTTCAGTTTTTCATCTAAGTCCTAGGAAAGGAGGTGTGAATTTCAGAGTGAACAGGTGTCACAGGATCTTCTGATGATATAATTTTTATCATCATATGAGGAAAGTTTGATTGGTTAGAAACACTGAGGAACTTTGATCCAAACATCTTTGAACATTAAGAAAGCTTGTCTTCAAAGTGATTATAGCTGTGGCTTGTAATTGACATTACAGACCTTGTAATTGGCATTACAGGCCTTGTAGTAGGATCTTCCTGCTTTTTAGTTGAGACATTGGTCCTCTTCATAGACTGTGACTAATCAACTGATACAGCTGACTAAAGAAAGCATTGAAATACTCTTTGGGACCCATGACTCTAAAATAATTTAAATCAAACATACCTTCAGGTACACATTTGTATTGGGTTTGGCTGAGCTGGTGTCAATTCTCCTCAAAGCATCCTTCTAGTGCTATGTTTTGCAGCAGTAGTTGATATTACAGCAGCGTTTTGGCTACTGTTGAATAAGTATCCCAGTTGTGTCTCTCCAATATTTCCCTGCCCCCAGAGTATGCTGAGGGTGGGCAAGATCTTGGGATGAGACACAGCTGAGTCAGCTGACCCAGACTGGCCAAAGGGGTATTCCATGCCATATGAGGTCAGCTCAGACATAAGAATGAAGTGAAAAAAGGAATTGGGGGGATTTGTCCAT
This sequence comes from Dryobates pubescens, assembly GCF_014839835.1. Taxonomy (NCBI): domain Eukaryota; kingdom Metazoa; phylum Chordata; class Aves; order Piciformes; family Picidae; genus Dryobates; species Dryobates pubescens. Next base: position 3,020,584 of record NC_071620.1, read on the forward strand.
GGTGTCTATCCTACTAAGGAGCCACCAAGCTTAGAGAGCCCTGCTGCCCCAGACTGACCACTGTCCTGTTGAGGGGCAGTAGAGGCTAACATCTCTCTGCTTTCACTTCCACACAATTGATTGTTTGTGCTCCTTATCATTACTAAATTACTTCTATCTTATTACTGGCTTTTGTTGTATTTTCCTCTGTCCATTTAAGAAGAGGAGTGATAGAGTGGCTTTGGTGGGCATTTGGCCCCTAGGCCAAGGCCAAACCACCGAAACATTAGAGCAGCCGTAAAGATATCTCAAGTTGAAGAAGCTGTCACATCTCAAGGATATAGAGCATCATCTGTATTTCATTCCTACAGTATTCTTTAACTGTCATGAAAGAGTGGCAGAGCAATTGATTCTGCATTCGAAGACCGGGGGTTTTTTTTATAACATTTAGGAGCCTAGATCTTCAACTCACTTTACTCCAGCACAAGGTCAGGACCTTTAGAAAAAAATTTCCCATTGTTTCTTTTTACAGTTTACAAAAATGTCACAAGCACAAAGCAAGATGTGAAGCTTATAAAATGCATGCAATAAATTATTTTTTTCTGTTGTAGGCTTTGATAACTCCAAGAAAATGTGATATATGAATTGCAAAAAGTAAAGATTTTGGAATGAACCATTGCAACCACACGCTACTAATTTTAAGACTATCTGAGCCAGGATCTGGACCCAAATCCAGGGCATTCTAATCCTTTCAACACAGCACTGTGTGTAGTGCTAATTGCTTCTAGTCTTAGCCTGGCAAGCTGATATTACCTGCTGCAAAAAGCCATTAAGTAATAAGAAAACTTCAGTGGGCCTGCTTTTAAAATTTGGATTGATGACAAATGAGCTTTCCAAAACTACTGACAACTGCATAGATTCTCCATTTACATTACCTGTATTTTAAAAACTGTGTCACCAGGAATCAGCTCATTAAATTCATTCCCAATTGCAAGATGGTATATTGAAAATAACTGGTTAGCTTCCCAGCCTGCTTTTCTGAAAGATACAAGTCGTCTTAAGAGAATAAAAAGCAGATGTATCAGTCAAATGATGCCATGGTTCTCTTCTTTTGTATTTCAGGGAATTTCAGCTTCTATGATATTTAAATTGCAGTTTTTATAGCTCAGAATCAGTAAATATCTAAATGATGGAACTAGCTTGTTCAAGTTTCCTTGGGAGTATTCACCTCAACATAATCTACTTTATGCATTTTAGAAGTGAGTTTGATTGTTGCGTTTTGAGCTGTTTCTTTCTTCCTTGCTTTCCCAGACTTTTTTTCTCTCCAATACTAAGACACAGAGGAAAATGCAAAGCAAAGCCTATAGTTTTGTTCAATAAGAACTCAAGATATAATCTGATTTTGATCTGAATGCTTCCCTTCACATCTGCTGGCAACTTTCAGTATATATGGAGACTTGATGAAGAAACAATGGCTAATCACAGTAAGAGTAATATTGCTTAACTGTTGTGTAGGTTGATACCTTACTTTTTTGTTAGCTACCGCTCAGGAGCAAAGATGGATCATTTTAGTCACAGAAAGGCTTTCACCAATACAAGAGACCAAGGCAAGAAAACATTCTCTCCAACAGAAATGAACATACTTCTTCGCCTCTCTAATAGATTTCCTGATGTACAATATCACTCCACCTACTACCCTCTGCCCTACATACATTTTCTTCAAGAAAAAGAGACGTGAGCAAGAGTGATTACACCTGCTTCTCACACCCTACTGAAAGAAGCTTAAGAGCCAGGCCACACAGATCACAGGACAAAATAAGATGGAAGTTGAACCCCAACAAGGAAGCTTTAGTCTATGAGCTGTCAGGGTATTGACTTCAGCTAACTTGCAGCAGGTAACTGATCAACTGAGCATGACAATGAGGGGAACATCTATCAGTGGATTAGAAGATGCTTCATTGTTTCCTGCCTAGTGGAGCAATTTACAAGGCTGCCTTTACTGTGAATGCAACTGTAGTCTGTGGATTTTTCATGCTGTATGAGTTCCTTTGGGCCCATTATCCACTGTCAGGTAATTTTCTTCTCTGTCCCTTTGGATTTGGAGAAGGGGAGGTCTTCAAGCCATATAAACTGTTTCTATTTCTGTCATTCTAAAACCCCTATAATTGTGGGTTTGTGAGACTGTAGTCTCTGATTAGTTAAATAGGAGACTCCATGGTCCTTCTTCACTGAAAGACTGGGTAACACTAAGCTACACATTAAGCTACTAATTAATATAGAACTTGGTTGTCTTCAAAAGCAAATAAAATTGAAGACATCCTATTTTCTATCCTGGAGCTGTGCAGCAAACAAATTCTGGATTGTTCAAAATTAATGACTCAAATTTAGCATTGAAACTGTTATTTATCTTTGAGATGGTAGCACTTCATAAATGGAACCTGAATATTAGTAAACTTCACCTTATTTTTCTGTGAGCAGTCTGGAGAAATTTCCTTGGCTTTTCAAAGCACATGTTACTGTATCAAATGAATATATCAATGACAGTGAAATAAGAGCAACATCTAGAGATAGAAAAATAGTATAAGCCTATTTTTTGATACAATGAAAAGTAATATTTATATTGCTTGGTCCTTTATACTATAGGAGAAAACAGAATGAAAAGATTTGTAAAAAGGCATAAGCTGTAGGATGATATCCAAAACATTGCCATAGGCAAATAAAAAAAATAAAATATCCACACTGATGTGGAAAATTATGATGCTAAAGCGTAACACCTATTCTCCACTCAATCCAGCCACATTTAGTCAGGTCTAGAACAGAATTAACCAGGTTGGAAAAGGCCTTCAAGATCATTGAGTCCAACCTATCACCCAACACCATCTAATCAACTAAACCATGGCACCAAGTGCCTCATTCAGTCTCCTCCCAAACACCTCCAGTGATGGTGACTCCACCACCTCCCTGGGCAGCACATTCCAATGGCCAATCTCTCTTTCTGGGAAGAACTTCTTCCTAACATCCAACCTAAACCTCCTCTGGCACAGCTTGAGACTATGTCCTCTTGTTCTGGTGCTGGTTGCCTGGGAGAAGAGACCAGCCCCCACCGGGCTACAACCTCTCTTCAGGTAGTTGCAGTGAGCAAGAAGGTCTCCCCTGAGCCTTCTCTTCTCCAGGCTAAGCAACCCCAACTCCCTCAGCCTCTCCTCACAGGGCTGTGCTCCAGCCCTCTCCCCAACCTCATTGCCCTTCTCCGGACATGTTCAAGTGTCTCGATGTCCTTCTTAAACTGAGGGGCCCAGAACTGGACACAGGACTCAAGGTGTGGGCTAACCAGTGCTGAGGACAGGGCACAATGACTTCCCTGCTCCTGCTGGCCACACTATTTCTGATGCAGGCCAGGATGCCACTGGCCTTCTTGGACACCTGACCACACTGCTGGCTCATGTTCAGCCTACTATCAACCAGTACCCCCAGGTCCCTTTCTGCCTGGCTGCTCTCCAGCCACTCTGACCCCAGCCTGTAGCATTACTTGTGTTCATCCTCAGAAAATGTTGTGCTTCTTCAGAAACCAGGCTCATTATAAGTAAAAATAATTGTTACCTATATGGCAGTAATATTCAGGGTTTTCAAGTAACTACTAAATTTCGTTGTTTCATTTGAGAGTATTTAATGCCAATTCAGATCAAAAAAGTTTTACAGGGCTCAGCATTGGTTTTGGACTCAGGATCTAGTTCTAGCATGAGTAACATAAACTGTGCCCAGGGTCTTCACTGGTCTCTGAAAGCTGTGGGCTGTACTGCAGGAATGCTACTCAGTACACACCAGGAGTTGATGTTGACTCATGTTTGCAGACACATCCCCTGTATGATTTTCCAGCATCAGCCGGCAGTCTGTGTGTCAGTGCTGTGTTTGCATGCTGTGCTAGTTTTAAGCTATGCCCTTAAAATTTTTCACCAATCTTGAATAGAAAAGTAGTAAAATGTAAATAAATCATGATTGGGTGTAAAAAGGAAAATAAAGATAATTCTAAACAATTCCTTTGGAGAGATAAGAAACTTAAACTGGTTGTGCCAAAACAATTCAACCCACCACGCATGTTCCTATATCTTACTAGCATAAGGGCAGGCTATCCAACTCACTTGCTAATGATAGATTATTTTCTTTAAGCATTTTGCTATACTACTGGAAAATATTTCCTTCAACTTATAGTAATCCAATATTTTATAGTCTTCAATATTTTTACAGGAACAGAGCTGATTTTATCTCAGCCATCTTTCTAGGGCCAAAAAGTAGTCCCTGTATACCTTTTTCTGGGGCCTGGGTGAGTCCTCAACCAGCCTGGTTCAGCTGAACAAAATTTGTGGGTTAGCTGAAATAAAGTTTGGTGGGAGAACTTTCTCAGATGGAATTGCAAATGGGTACTGGCCGTGAGTTGGTCCTGTTGTTAACCATAATGGGAAAATCAACAGTAGATGACAGGAACAATTTGTTAAGAGTTTCCACTAACTCCTTTCAGTTAAGAAATGTCTGTGTGATTGGTTGCTAGATAGACCAGCAATTCTGAAGAACAGATGGGACTGCAGAATCAGAGCTCCAAAAACATGCCAGAGGTGGGGCTAGAACTCATTTTGATCCTGTTATGAAGTGTGAGTGGGGATTGGTTCTCTGTTCTGGAATGGCTTACAGCAGAGTGAAATTTCTGTGCATATACAGCAATTTCTCATTCTTCCCACCCATGGTATGGCCAAGGCTTCTCCAGGAATATGTGGCATCACACACAATATTGCCACCAATAAAGCAGGAAGTGGAATTAGGTAACAGTTTGCTAGCACATTCTTGTGTATTAACAAAATACATTGAAGTTGCATGTGAATTTTTACTTCGTTTAGAAGTGTTTGAAGACATTACTTGCCAATAATTGATATAACAAAGACAGGATTACTTCAATCTGTCATAATGACCAAATTAAGCTTTTAAGTCTGGTCTTTGCAATAGGAGCCAAGAGGTAGATTCTAGAATTGCAGCCCAGTTAAGAGACTAGGTAAGAAGCAGAATCAACCACTGTTTGGACAGCAGTTTTTAACAGTGCTTTTTTGTTTCGTTTTGTTTTTCAGGGGTTTTGGGGGGGATTGTGTTTTATTTTGTTTGGGTTTTGTTGCTGTTTTTGGTTGCAGTTCAAAGTGTATGAACTACAAATTTGTCTTTGTGAGAACTTTTATTTTGATGTAGACATTTTGTAAGGCTTCCACTTGCAATAACTCCAGAGCATCAATAAGCACATCTGCTCCTATGTTCTAACGAACTTCTGAGGCAACTCTGGCCCCAGCATTATTGCTTTAGACACCTTAAGATCAAAAAGGGTTGTAAATACACAGCAGAATATTGACTGTCTTGCTGAAACTCAAAGCTTACTAGGACTTCAAATTCCAGTGCTTCAAGTAGTAGGGTTTTATTTACTGACATAATATACATACACACTCATCCAAGCAGGGACTCAGCTGGAATGTGGGGATAGAGGAGTGGCATAAACAGTTCCTGCTCTCTTTTGTTCTTCTGTCTCTTCTGCTTTGCAGCTTCTCTCTTTCTTCTGTTGCCTTGCCAGGGGATCTCTGTTTTGACTACTGTGTGAGGTAATGGGAAGGAGGGAGGGAGTGGGGCAAGAGAACAGTCTCCCTGGATCCATCCAGGGAGGTCTGAGGAGTTTCTGTGTTGTTTGAAAATATATATTATTTTTTACAATTTTATATTATTATTTACAATTATATATATATATACATAGACATACACCCCTGTTGCATATTTTGTACATATTCATTGTGTTTCATATTTCTAGATTTTAGTTTGTTTGTAAATAGAGCTTCATTTGCTTCCATCCCAAACTGATCTAAGTCTGGTGATTTTGCTTTGGGGGTAGCTCTCCAAATTAGTTGGGGGGTAATTTCAACCCACCGCAATGGGTCACAACTGTGTCCAGTTCTGGGCCCTTCAATTTAGAAGGACATTGAGACTCTTGGCTACAAGGCTGGGGAGAGGCCTCAAGCACAGCCCTGTGAGGAGAGGCTGAGGGAGCTGGGGTTGCTTAGCCTGGAGAGGAGGAGGCTCAGGGGAGACCTTCTTGCTCTCTACAACTACCTGAAGAGAGGTTGTAGCCAGGAGGGTGTTGGTCTCTTCTCCCAGGCAACCAGCACCAGAACAAGAGGACACAGTCTCAAGCTGTGCCAGGGGAAATTTAGGCTGGAGGTGAGGAGAAAGTTCTTCCCAGAGAGACTGGCCATTGGAATGTGCTGCCCAGGGAGGTGGTGGAGTCACCATCCCTGGAGGTGTTCAAGAGGGGACTGTATGTGGCACTTGGAGTCATGGTTTAGTTAGTCATGAGGTGTTGGGTGATAGGTTGGACTCGATGATCTTTGAGGTCTTTTCCAGCCTCATTGATTCTCTGACTCTATTCTAAGCACGCACTAAGATATTTCACATGGTTTCTGATAAATACTGTTGGAAAGATGGATGGAATTAAAAAGTATCTAAGGAGTTGCCCATGTACTGCAGTCCTTCAGAAGGATAATTTGTTGCCACAATAGCAGTTGTGTTTTCTTTTGCAGGATAGCTGGGTGGGACTCGCTTGATAGGTTTTCTCTTACTCAAGAAATGGTCTTTTGTGTTGCAGCATCTTTGCTTCTGCTGTCACACGCAGATGATGTTGCACTGAATGCATCTTGCCCATCAAACAAGGTATCTATTCTGCTGCACTGTAGACTTCTCTTGGTGACTAATTAACCTGTACTACCTCCCTATTAAGTAACCTATATGACCTCTACATCACTCAAAGAAATGGACTATTTAACACTCAATTTCTCATATAGATTACTGGTAATTGCACATCTTTCTCCATACACGTTTCACAGAATCACAGAAGCATGGAATCACAGATTCACAGAATGTTAGGGGCTGGAAGGGACCTTGAGAGATTCAGTCCAACCCCGCTGCCAGAGCAGGATCACCTATACCAGATCACACAGGAACTCATCCAGGCAGATCTTGAATATCTCCAGAGAAGGAGACTCCACAACCCCCCTGGGCAGCCTGTTCCAGGGCTCTGTCACATTCACAGTGAAATAATTCTTCCTCCTGTTTCCATGGAACTTTATGTATTTATAAGCACTAATGAGGTCACCTCTTAGTCTCCTCTTCTCCAAGCTGAAGAACCTCAGCTCCCTCAGACTCTCGTCATAAGTTTCACTCCCTTAATCATTTTCATGGCTCTGTGCTGGATTCTTTCAAACAGTTCCCTGAGGTCCTTCTTGAACTGAGGGGCCAAGAACTGGATACAATATTCCAGATGTGGCCTCACCAGGGCAGAGTAGAGTGGGAGGAGTACCTCTCTTGACCCACTGACCACAGCCCTTCTAATACAACCCAAGATACCACTGGCCTTCTTTGCCACAAGAGCACATTGCTGGCTCATGATCAACCTTCTATCCACTAGGACCCCCAGGTTCTTTTCCTCTTCACTGCTCTCCAACAGGTCAGTCCCCAAGCTATACTGCTCCATGGGATTCTTCTTCCCTAGGTGCAAGACTTGCCCTCATTGAACTTCATTAAAGTTCTCCCTGCCCAACTCTCAGCCCCTCCAAGTCCTGCTGAATGGCAGCACAACCCTCTGGTGTGTTAGCCACTCCACCCAGCTTGGTGTCATCACTTTGCCTTGCTGTGTTTCAGATGAAAGTTACCAGTGATTTCTTCAACATTTTTCCTCTGTTATTTTTTCCTTCCAGGTCTACAGTGCGCTGCCTGGACACTACGACATATATTTTAGGGGATGATTATTGATTTAGGACAACAAGTGAGAATTAATGCCTGACTTGCATTATAGTGCTAAGCTTCCAAAACATCCAAGAGTGGAGATCTCCCTATCACACATGAAATACAAATCAGTTCCACCCCTTCAGCTTGCCAAGCCATCAGCTCCACGCAGTCCAATAAAATCAGTCATCCCTCCCCTCCATTTGGTTGGAGGCAGGGCCACTCTAATTCTGACTGGAATCACTTACATCTTGTGAAGATGCTCTGGGAGTCCCTTCAGAAGGATCACTAGCAATATCAGATTGTCTGCTTTTTTGGGGTGACTTTCCACTGGAAACTGGGGTAGCATTCTTTGGAGTAGAATTTCCTTGTAGTTCACATACTCATGCAGTCAGGACTGAAGTGGGTTTTGCATGCCACTTCCTCATGTCCCCCCCATGTCGGGCAAGTAAAACCAGAGAGTATGCCATGGTGTGTGCCTCCCAGATTCTCTCCCTCAAGCAGGGGAGCACCTGCTCCTCATGGCTGAAATGCAGGGCTATACAGGTGGGGAAATGAAACAAGTTCTTCTTGAGTTGATGGACCTCCTGGACAGTTCCTTCACAGTTGAAACACAGACCTGTACAGAGAAGAAGAGATTTTTTTTTCACATTCCTCAGGCCTTCTACTTGTTTCATCCACTCTTTGTCCTTGGCCATCTTCCAAAGCCAGAGATAAGAGCCAAGCAAGCAGGCCTGGCTCATTCTCTTGTTCCCATGATAGCCATTGTTTTGTCCTTATGTTTCGCAGGACAAGCTGCTTCCCCTGTACGCTTCTGCTTCCATAACGGGGCACCTGATGCTGGCACAGGATGGTTCTCTGCTGCAGCCGTATCTGCTGGCCCAGAGACTTTCTCTTACCCTTGAGCACTCTGAACACTGATGGGCTCGAGATGCATGGGCCAGTCCCAAACACACTGCAATGATTTATTTCCCTGGGGAACTCCTGGGGTGACGTTTCCCAAATATTTCACCAGCTTGTCAGTATTTTGCACTTGCTCAGAAGTGGAATTCCAAACCACTGGATGACTCCACTGCTCTGAGAATTTACTTATACATTCCATACATATTAGGACAGGTTAACATAGTATGTATTAGAACAGGTTAATTGGGAAATGGTCCACAGCTGGCCCACAAATATTTCTGAATGTGTAGGCAGGAGAGAAGGAACTGTCAGGAAGCCTTGGAAGTAAGGCTGATTAGGAAAGCATGCAAGGATGGCTGGGAAAAACAACAGCTGGAACTTTAGTAATGACCCCCACCAGTGCCTGCAGCCCTCAAAACCTAGCAGATGCATAAGCAAGAACCTTCCCTCTTATGTAAGTGGAGTTGGGATTTGGCATCTCTTCCCATGCATTCTGGCTGAACGTACAGGTATGGCTTCTACTGCAGGTAGGGATGGGGGAGCCACTTGCAAACTCTTGCCTTGGGAAGACTAATCATATTGCTGTGTTCAATTTGCAGGAGAAAGGGAGCAAAATCTACAAGATGCATTTTTCTGTCTGCCTTTGCCTCACAAGAACCAGAAATTATTTGCATTTCAATGGAGAAGCCCTCCTGAACTGTGTTACCTTAAGAGTTTAAGAACAGCCCTGAAATTTTAGAGCTTACAATTAGAACTTAAAGTCTAGACTAAATGGATCTCAAGTCAGTCTCTTAATAGAAAGCCAGATGCAGCAGTGGGTAATATCACTGGCTGGGAATGCCAGTAGAAGCCATCTGCAGAACTCCTCCCCAGATGGTAAAAGAACTGAGAGCCTTCTGGAAACGACTGGTTGGTAATACAAACTGATAAAAGGACACATCACTCAGCTGGCATTTGATACTCTCAAATAAGGAGCTAATGAGGGCACTGGCACTATGCTTGATGTAACTAAATTCTTCTGGCGTTTTTATCACGCGAAGGAGCAGTAGATTGCTTTAGTAAACAACTTGCTGAAGTAAGTAAAGGCTGTCCAGGATGCTTAGGGCTTGTGGCACAAGAATCAGCTGCTTTGGAACAGAAAGGTAGTCACTGACTATCCCCATCCAGATTTCTGAAATACCAAGCAATCCTGATTGAAACAGATGACATACTATTAAGGAACTAATATTACAAATCCAGATTCTTTCAGTGGAATGGTTGCCTGACAGACCATGGAAGTTGTATATTCAAGCAAACCAGACCTGAAGAATGAGTCCTTGAGGGATGCAGAGGACAGCTGGAGCAGTTTCATCCATAAAGTATCGAAAAAGCTGGATATGCAGTGACCCACACAGACAAGATCTGAAGGACTGTAAACAGCTAGAGGAAAATCAATAGCACCCAGAGCCTCATTTCTGTTATTACAGAACTACAGAATCACAGAATCAACCAGGTTGGAAAAGACCTCAGAGATCATCAAGTCCAACCTATTAGCTAATATCTCCTAACAACTAAGCCATGGCACCAAGTGCCACATACAATACCCTCTTGAACACCTCCAGGGATGGCGACTCCACCACCTGCCTGGGCAGCACATTCCAATGGCCAATCTCTCTTTCTGGGAAGAACTTCTTCCTCACCTCCAGCCTAAACCTCCCCTGGCACAGCTTGAGACTATGTCCTTTTGTTCTGGTGCTGGTTGCCTGGGAGAAGAGACCAACCTCCACCTGGCTCTTCAGGTAGTTGTAGAGAGCAAGAAGGTCTCCCCGGAGCCTTCTCTTCTCCAGGCTAAGCAACCCCAACTCCCTCAGCCTCTCCTCACAGGGCTGTGCTCCAGCCCTCTCCCCAACCTCATTGCCCTTCTCCAGACATGTTCAAGTGTCTCGATGTCCTTCTTAAACTGAGGGATCCAAAACTGGACACAGGACTCAAGGTGTGGCCTAACCAGTGCTGAGGACAGGGCACAATGACCTCCCTGCTCCTGCTGGCCACACTATTTCTGATGCCGGCCAGGATGCCACTGGCCTTCTTGGACACCTGGCCACACTGCTGGCTCGTGTTCAGCCTGCTATCAACCACTACCCCCAGGTCCCTTTCTGCCTGGCTGCTCTCCAGCCACTCTGACCCCAGCCTGTAGCATTACTTGTGTTCATCCTCAGAAAACGTTGTGCTTCTTCAGAAACCACGCTCATTATAAGTAAAAATAATTGTTACCTATATGGCAGTAATATTCAGGGTTTTCAAGTAACTACTAAATTTCGTTGTTTCATTTGAGAGTATTTAATGCCAATTCAGATCAAAAAAGTTTTACAGGGCTCAGCATTGGTTTTGGACTCAGGATCTAGTTCTAGCATGAGTAACATAAACTGTGCCCAGGGTCACAAAATCTGGCCTGCTGGTATCGAACACAGGAGTATATCAGAGCTGCAAGCAATTCCTCCAAGAGAAAGCTTGTCACCAGAAAGAGTATGTACAGCATACCAGTGCATCATCACCAGCTTCTAAAGAAAGCAAATACATTAACATAGTGAACACAGGACAGGAAAAAACCGCTATAGAAAACTCCCTTAGAAAGCCTCAAGCCTTTATTAAATCCCCTTGTTATGTCTCTTTTTGCTATCTCAGTCCTTTTGTCTCCTGACATATTCTGGCTGTCTTAATCAAGACAGTTGCTTTTGTGCCCTACATTGGACACCAAGAAGAATGTAATGGTTTAAAACAAAACCAATGTGCTAACCTGTCTGCCTCCCCCAATACAGACATGAGGGAGAAGCAACACACAATAAAACCCTCTGGGTTGATGCAAGCAAGAATGAGATAAGAATCTGCTAAGCAAAGAAGATAGTTTTAATACGAATGCACAATTACCTTACCCTTTTGAAGAAAAAGCAGAGCAGAAAGCATCTGCATGCATAAGCAAGCCAAACCTAAGGAGATAATCTCCCATCCCTCCTGGTCCTGCTGCCATCACGCTAAGGAGAGCCAGCATCCAAAACTGGGAACCCAGAGGCAGCAACTGGAACAGGAAGCCTCTCAATCTGAACTTCAAGCCCTGTTATACTTTGCTCCAGCCTGCACTTTCATTTTGAATCTGTAATGAAGCAGGATGGTGTGAAAAGCAGCAGACTAAAACTCAGCCTATGACATAACTCTACATGGCTTAGCTTTGGAGTAGTCATTCCATGAATTTCTCACGATTCTGCAAGGGAAAGAACATGCAGCTCTTAGATTTTATTATAAAACTACATTATTTGTTAGTCTTCAGGAGATACTCCAGACTGTGGCTGTTACTTTCCAATAGAAGATGGCTTTTTTTTTGTAGATCTAAGAGAATAAAATCTCTATACTTTATCAAGGTCAAAAATTTAATAAATAAATATCTGCCAAAAAATATATTGCACTGTCAAAGATTGAGACACTTGCATAGTGTAAGCTTGCATCAGTTGTTGAATGACGCTGGTATAGTCCCAGAAACATAGACAATTAAACTTGCATTATTCCAGAAGACATGTACTTGGGTACAAGAAAAAACAACAGTCATAAATGCAAAGTCAGTATTCCAGTATCTGAAGGGGGCCTACAAGAAGGCTGGGGAGGGACATCTCAGGATATCAGGTAGTGATAGGACTAGGGGGAATGGAATGCAGCTGGAGGTGGGGAGATTCAGACTGGAGGTGAGGAAGAAGTTCTTCACTGTGAGAGTGGTGAAGCCCTGGAATGGGTTGTTCAGGGAGATGGTTGAGGCACCACCCCTGGAGGTGTTTAAGACCAGGCTGGATGAGGCTCTGGCCAGCCTCATCTAGTGCAAGGTGTTCCTGCCCATGGCAGGGGGGTTGGAACTAGATGATCCTTGTGGTCCCTTCCAACCCTGACGGACACTATAATACTATGATTCTAAATCTCAGCCTGAAATGCTCAATGTATTTAAGGGGCTTTGAGAAAACCAAACCAAACCAAAATAACAAAACCCAACCAAACAAAAACAACAAAACCCCCAAAACAATAAAAAAATCTACTTCAGATTTCTGTAGAAAAATAGATCAGTTTCCTTTCCAATCATCTAGCAATTAAATGTCTGATCTTTTATATGATACAGTTCAAGTATAAATAAACTAAATTTTCAAATTATTTGCAGCTTTTGCTGCATGTGGCTCATTTATTTATTGGACTTGAATATTCCTTCCAAATGTTCCAATATGCAAATTCAAAGATCAAAAATATCTATTTCAAATCCCAGCCCATGGCAGTCAGTACTAAGTGCTTCCCTGACTATTTAGTCCCTTGGAATTCTACATTCTTGAAATTATGTTTCCCAAACTTTCAGCATCATTTTAAATTTCAAAAACAGTGTTAAACATTTTTTCTTTAATATTTCATTGCTTTTCAACATATGTTGCTTCCTTAGGTAGCTTGGCTATCTGTACTATTGGAATACCTGATTTTCTTAATCTCATGTGCATCAGTTTATGTCCTAAGAATGCATTTCTTCATGCATTGAAAGGGAAATGAAGTAGAGAAATGAAGGTCAGTCATCCCTCCCTTTGGCTGGTAATATTATTTGTTAAGAATTCTTCAGCATTCTTTCTGACTGAAAATTTTGAGTTTTTTCAATCAAATTTTGGCATAAGTAGAAGAAACATTTGATGCATACCAGGTGTCATCTAAAAAATGCATATCTGGAGATGGAAAACCAGACCAGTTAGTTATTAGGATTCTCTGCATACCTCTTGGACAAAGAAAAAAAAAAAAAAGGATTACAAATGGATAGACACCTGATACAACAATGCCCTTTTAGAAATAGACAGTTGTGACAACAACTAGAAACCTTCATGGATGTAACAGTCTGACCACAAGATGAAGGGAAAATATTAGAAAGGTTTTTATCTGTAACAGAAGGCAGCACCTTCATGGAAAATGGGAGACATAATGATTTATTGAAAACCCATCACAACAAATCAAAACCCTAACATACCTTGAAGGCATAGAAGTGTGAGAGTTGTAATGGTATGACTGATAAGGTAAGGTTATTGAAAAAAATGATGAAAATTAGAGAAAATTGTTTTCTCATAGGCTAGGACAACTCCACTTAAAACTTTTGTTAAGAGATGTCTCTTTTAACAGAAAACAAACCAAAGAAATTAAAATCTCATAGTCATTTTAAAACTACCTTATAGAATCATAGAATGGTCTGGGTTGGAAGGGACCTCCGAAGGTCATGTAGTCCAAACCCCTCTGCAGTCAGCAGGAGCATCCACAGTAGATCAGGTTGCACAGAGCCCTCTCCATCCTCACTTTAAATATCTCCAGAGATGGAGCTCCAACCGCCTCCCAGGGTAAGCTGTTCCAGTGTTCCACCACCCTCATAGTAAAGAACTTGTTCCTATCATCCAATCTAAATCTGTTCTCTAGTTTAAAGCCGTTGTCTCTCATCCTATCACCACAGACCTTTGTGAACAGTCTCTCTCCATCCTTCTTGCAGGTCCCCTTCAGCTACTGGAAGATTGTTATTAGGCCTCCCCAGAGCCTCCTTTTCTCCAGGCTGAATAACCCCATCTCACTCAACCTGTCATTGCAGCAGAGGTGCTCCAACACCCTGATCATTTTTGTGGCCCTCTGGATCCACTCCATCAGGTCCATATCCTGTATTGAGGGCTCAGACCTGCCCACCGAACTCCAGGTGAGGTCCATCCACAGCCTCCCTGGGCAACCTGTTCCAGAGTCTCACCACTCTTGCTCTGAAGAACCTCTTCCTAATATCCAGTCTAAACCTGCTCTCCCACATCTTAAAAGCATTCCCCTTCTCCCATTGCTAGACACCCTTACAGAAACTCCCCCTCCAGCCTTCCTGTAGGATCCCTTCAAATACTGGAAGGTATCTATAAGGTCCACCTGGAATCTTCTTTTCTCCAGGCTGAACAAACCCAGATCCCTCTCTTTATTCTCATAGCAGAGCTGCTACAGCCCTTGGATCATTTTTGTGGCCCTACTTTGGACTCACTTCAACAGATGTGTTCTTCTGGTGGAGACTCCAGAACTGGATGCATTAAGGCCAACAAGGCTGGGGAGAGGCCTTGAGCACAAGCCCTATGAGGAGAGGCTGAGGGAGCCAGGATTGTTTAGCCTGGAGAAGAGGAGGCTCAGGGGAGACCTCATTGCCCTCTACAACTACCTGAAAGGTGGCTGTAGTCAGGAAGGGGTTGGTCTCTTCTCCCAGGCAACCAGCACCAGAACAGGAGGACACAGTCTCAAGCTGCGCCAGGGGAGGTTTAGGCTCAAGATGAGGAGAAAGTTCTTCACTGAGAGAGTCATTCATCATTGGAATGTGCTGCCCAGGGAGGTGGTGGAGTCACCGTCCCTGGAGGTGTTCAAGAGGGGATTGGATGTGGCACTTGGTGCCATGGTCTAGTCATGAGATCTGTGGTGACAGGTTGGACTTGATGATCCTTGAGGTCTCTTCCAACCTTAGTGATACTGTGATACTGTGATTATTCAGTGCTTGATAGACTCACAGACCTGTTTGAGTTGGAAGGGACATGTAAAGGTCACCCAGTTCCATGCTCAAAGAATAAGGAAGGACATCCTCAATTAGATTAAGTTGCTCAGATCCCCGTCCCAGCTGAGCTTTAATGTTTCCAGTGATGGGGCATCTACAGCCTCCATGGGTAGCATCATACTTTTCAGTCAAAATCATACATTGATATTGTGTGCATTGTAGTAGTTTTGCCAAACTTTTACCACATCCTACATTTCTAATGGGAAAATATGATTTCCTGTTATGTCACCTCCATGAGGTTATGAGCAAAGCCTGTTGAATATTGATGGCTAATTTATTTATTTATTTCTGACAATTCGGTTTATGTTAAGCTTGTCTACTGCCATACCACTTTTGCATCTAATTTTCCTGTTTGCCTCAACTCCTATGTATGATATTGATTCTGTAATATGGCTTCTGACTACATAATGAAATATCTTGCTTAGCCCATGATAAATTTGTTCACAGTTCATTTATGGAAGAGTCCTAAATTTTTTATTTTCAGAAGAGGTTGAAATGTTCTTTTCTAACTTAACAGTTCATTTTTTTGCTGAATAATTCATATTATTCTCTTTCCTCCTAAACTGCATATGTGGGGGTTTTAGATCCTTCTATAAATACATTTGATAGTTCATTTTCCCCAGGACTAGAATATATCAGATGAAATTAAAATCCTCTCTTTAAATGCCTCCGCCCAAAATGTTATCTCTATGACCTTAGATTCATATTCTGATTTATTGTTTGGGGTTTTTTGTAGTTTTGTGGTTGGTTTGTTTGTTTTTGTTTTGTTTTGGTTTGTTTTCCTATAGAATGGTCTGTATTTAAGAGAAGGGCAACAAGGCTGGGGAGAGGCCTCAAGCACAACCGTATGAGGAGAGGCTGAGGGACCTGGAGTTGCTTAGCCTGGAGAAGAGGAGGCTCAGGGGAGACCTTGTTGATCTCTACAACTACCTGAAGAGAGGTTGTAGCCAGGTGGAGGTTGGTCTCTTCTCCCAGGCACCCAGCACCAGAACAAGAGGACACAGTCTCAAGCTTTGCCAGGGGAAGTTTAGGCTGGAGGTGAGGAGAAAGTTCTTCACAGAAAGAGTAATTGGCCAGTTTGTTTCATGGAGGGCTGTGTAGTCATGAGCACAAAGTTACCTTTAAATGACCATAGCAATGTATGTTTACAACTAATTTTTCAATACGTATGCAGGTTGTTCTGACCCTACAAAACAACAAAGCCAGAGCAGCAGATAATCCATAGTTTCACTTTTTACTTACTTTGCTGGTGAAATGACTTCATTTGTATTTCACTTAGAGAAATATAAAATTGTGTGTTTCAAGGCAGGCAATGAAGTGAATTTGCAAACATGCTTAAGACTCTATCTCCAGAAATGTAGAAGATCTTTAGGGGGTTTGTATGTTTTTCATTTGTTCTGTTGGGTTGGGATTTTTGTTTGTTTGGGTTTTTTTCTTGGTTTGTTTGATTTCAAGCTTTTTGGATTCTATCACTCTTAAATACTGCTTGTGATGCCAAACCTCATCACAAAAGAATATTTTATTTTGTTGGTTGTTGTCTATCAGTGGGGCATACATTCTGGGAACAGCTTGACTTCTGGGAAAAATGACACAAAAATATTATCGACTTTAATATTTCTAAGGTGTTCCATACTCCAAATTTGATTTTTAATTATTGCTAAAGTATATCTTGCAAACAGGTTGCTTGTGGAGTTAAAATGTGTCCAAATTGGTGATACTGTGATAATACTGTGATAAATCTCTACAGGAATTTCCAATATAAGGCAGAAGTATCACCGAATTACAGAAACACAGATCATTAGAGGTTGTAAGGGACTTCAAAAGATCATCCAGTCCAACACACAGGAACACATCCAGGCAGGATGTGTCTCCAGAGAAGGAGGCTCCACAGCCTCTCTGGGCAGCTCATTACAGAGTTTTGTCACGCTCACAATGAAAAAGCTTTTCCTTATGTTTACATGGAACTTCATTTTTTCCAGCCCGCTCCATTGCCCCTTGTCCTGTCATTAGCCACCACACAGAAGATCCCGGCTCTGTCCTCCTGACACTTGCCCTTCAGGTATTTATAAACATTAATGAGGTGCCTCTCAGTCTCCTCTTCTCCAAGCTAAAGAGACCCAGCTGCCTCAGCCTTTCCTCAAAAGGCAAATGTTCCACTCCCTTGATCATCTTTGCGTCTTTTGCACGGGACTCTTTCAAGCAGTTCCCTGTCTTTCTTAAACTGAGGGGCCTAGAACTGGACACAGTATTCCAGATGTGACCTCACCAGGGCACAGTAGAGGGGGAGGAGAAGCTCTCTCGACCTATTAACCACACCCCTTCTAACACACCCCAGGATGCCATTGGCCTTGGCCACAAGGGAACATTGCTGGCTCATGGCCATTCTCCTGTCCCGCAGGATCCCCAGGTCCCTTTCCCCTAGGCTGCTCTTCAACAGATCAGTCCCCAACCTATACTGGTTCATGGTGTTGTTCTTTTCCAGATGAAAGACTTTGCATTTGCTCTTTTTGAACTTAATTGCATTTCTCCCTGCCTATCTTTCCAGCCTGTCTAGGTGTCACTGAATGGCAGCACAGCCTTCTGGTGTGTTAACCAATTCACCCAGTTTTGTGTCATCATCAAACTTGCTGACAGTGCACTCTGTTCCCTCATCCAGGTTACTGATAAATGTCCCAGTACTGATCCCTGAGAGATCCAACTAGGGACCTGCTTCCATCTAGTTCTCCCCATTGACAACTCTCTGACTTCTTTCCTTCAACCAGTTCAGAATCCACCTCACTAAGCAGTCATCCAGATCACACCTCAGTTTAGCTGTGAGGATGCTGTTGGAGATGGATGCTTTACAGAAATCAAGATAAACCACATCCACTTCTCTACCACCCACCTGGTTATGTCCTCATAAAGGGCTATCAGGTTGTTCAGACATGACTTCCCCATGGTAAATAACCCTCTTATCCTTGATATGCCTTGAGGTGGCACCAAGGATAAATAGTTCTATTACCTTCCCCGTGATGGAGGTGAGGCTGGCCCATATTAAGTGTATGCATCAGAATGTACAATATGGCATAAACAGAAAATGTGATTCTGTCTGGGTATATTTACAATACTCATATAGTATAAAGAGGCTGTAACATCACTGTAAACTTATTACATTCTTTGCCTTAAGTCACCTTTGCAAATGGCCAAGTTCCTGTCAACCATATATTTTTTGTCACGAGCTTTTGATTAGATAAATCATTGCAAAACAGAGTATTTGACTGATTCTTTTAAGCTCCAAAATTTGTGAGCCCCAGACTCACAAAATTTAACTGCTTAAAATAACGAATCATGAAGCCACATGCATTTGCTCCAAATACACAATTGCTTGTTTTTCTTCCTAGAATATAAAAAAATAATTGCTAGACGACACAAATAGCTGGATGCTTACATGAAATCCACAAACATTCTCAGCTCAGTAATCTCACAGCAATATATAATGAATTACTGTCATTTACAGGGATTTAAAAAAGAAATAAATCTACATGGAAGACTGCATTGCAGGGTTTTTCTAAAATTAATTATTATTATTTTTTACCTAATATATGTGCAACCATTCTCTTCAGAACTGTCACATCTTGAACTGAACTGATCACTCCATGTTGCAAACTCTTCTCGTTTATGGGGATAAAACGCAGCTCAGGACAACTTCATCCCTGTGGTTTTGCTGTGACTCAGAGTAAAACTTTTGTAATAAACAATTGTCTTAAGGATGCTAAGAACTAGTAGAAGTACATTTTGTTTCTGATGTGGATCCGTTTAGTTTGCATGGTGAAAATTAATATTCAGAGGATATCTTTATAGAAAAGAGAGCAATCCTCTCTTGTAGAATTTAAATTAGGGTCAAGAAATATTAAGAACTTCTGATGGGTTTAAGAGGGTTAACTACACCAAGGAACATGTGAAAACTCTCCTGGACTTGTGGCAGGGACAATTATTTGCAAGTGATTTATCAACTCAGACCAGAAAGAATACAGTAGTAAATGTAGTGTTAAGCATGGTGAACAAATACAGTAGAGAAATACATGTAAAAGTGGACAATATTTTATTCATGGGGCTTCACTAAATTGCCTGTGTGTTAGTAGGTATGACATCATCTTTACAGAATTACAGATATGGCTATAATGGCATTCACTATCTGAAACAGAAGAATGTCACTGAAGGTAGAAGACTAATAATCTCTTAAAACCTGGCACTGAAAGTTAGTACTCAAATTTGGTGGGTCTTATTTCTTGATGTATTTGCACCATTGTCATGATAATCTAGCTCCTTTGTGCCTGATTTACAGGGACTGTATGAGAAGTGGTGCCAAAGAGTGTTGCATAGTATGATCATAAAAATTCTGACCATGGAACACCTTCTCTGACAACACATTCCTTACGTTAAATGCCTGACTGCTCAAAGGTGTATCACTGCAGCCATTTTTGGTTTTGTTTTCATTACAGAATCACACAGAATTACAGAATTAACCAGATTGGAAAACTCCTTTGAGATCACCAAGTCCAACCTATCACTATCTAATCAACTAACCCATGGCACTAAGTTCCTCATCCAGGCTTAGTTTAAACACTTCCAGGGACTTCAAAGAAGCGTGACTTTTGCCTGTAACAGACAACACAAGGCAGCAACGATCTAGCCATACATCATTAAATTAACCCACACATTTTAAACAATGAATTAACTGAACTTTTAAAACAGAAAAATTATACAAAACATAGGATCAGCTTCAGCAACCTTCTCCAAATGATCTCCTTATGCAGGGCAACTTGTAAAACACATAGAATCATAGAATCAATAAGGTAGGAAAAGACCTCAAAGGTCACCAAGCCCAACCTGTCACCCAGCACCTCATGACTACTAAACCATGGCACCAAGTGCCACATCCAATCCCCTCTTGAATACCTCCAGGGATAGTGACTCCACCACCTCCCTGGGCAGCCCATTCCAATGACCAACAACTCTCTCAGTGAAGAACTTTCTCCTCACCTCCAACCTAAACCTCCCCTGGAACAGCTTGAGACTGTGTGCTGGTTGCCTGGAAGAAAAGACCAACCCCCTCCTGGCTACAACCTCCCTTCAGGTAGTCGTAGAGAGCAATAAGGTCTCCCCTAAGCCTCCTCTTCTCCAGGTTAAATACCCCCAGCTCCTTCAGCCTCTCCTCATAGCCCTTGTGCTCATATATGCACATATGGGTGAAATGAATGAACATACTAGAAAATCTCAATATCAGTTTCCGTTATGTTTGGAAAAAAGCAATGTGAGACAAGGATTTTTATTAATATTTTGATAATCTGCGCCATTCTCTTGCTAAAAATAGGTCTCTGGAATTTTGTCTGAGCCTGATCCTGGAAGAACAGATTCATATATCCAAAAAATGTGAAATATTTAATGATGTTACATCAGACAAGCAGAACAACACACAAGCTATAGCAAAGGCCTTTAGCACTGAACAGCTCCTCCTTATCCCTAGCCATCCCCTCAAACCAAACAGTGGTGGTCCACAAACAATTGAGAGACCTCTGCCAGATCACAAAACATAGCCTCGCCACATTAGCCATGACAAAGGAAATACCACAGCTGAGATTTAAGCTTGAAGCTTGCATTTGTCTCCAAGTCTAGTCCTCTGAATCCTGCTGGTTTAGCTGTACCATGACTGTGGGACACCAGGTGCTCAAAACAGTTTGTTCACAGATTACAGATTGTACTGTGCCTGACTTGTGGGGTCATGGAGTGCCAGGGGGCTAGCGGTACTGACTTGCAAATGCAAAGTGTAAAGCCAGAGAGGAGCACAGAGTAGCAGTCAGTTGTGTGGTTCTCCTGAGTAGGTCTCCTTGGTGAGACTTCCTGCAAACAAGCTCTTCCCTCTGACTGCAGGCTAGGCGGCAAAACGTGCAGAGCTTTATTTAACTTCCGTGGAGAGGACTTTTCAAGAATTGCTGTCACCATTGTTCTTGTCACTCTTCCTGGTTTAAACATGTCTAGTAAATGTATTTGCTAGTTTTACTTTTGTTGTTGTTTGGGGTTTTTCAGCCCCAAATATTTACATACACTGAGAAAATGTAGTAACTAACTGAAGAGTATGTTTTTGTATCAACAACCAGCTTTTTACAATAAATGAGCGTTTATTAACTCCAAAGTGTGATGCAGTCCTAGAGTGCTCAGTTTAATCTGGCTTCATCAGGCATGAAAAGCACTTTTGTGGTTCACCACCATAAAAATGTCCATTTCATCTGTGGACAGATATAAAAAATAAATAAGTCCTGACACAGCTCACTGTTGTTCTGTGTTGTCTGTACTGAAAATAAGTGTGCATATATAAACATAAGCTCTCTGTCTGACAGAATAGGGTTTGTAAAATTGCACCAGGGGAGAGGTTATCAGAAACTGAGACCATCTTTATATTGCATATAAGATTTCAAGGCTTATTCTCTTGTTCTCTGTATGTAAAATATAGGATGGGACCCTTGACTAAGAGTGCTGTTATAGAAATAATACTATTAAGACACAATTCTGAGTTGCAAGTGTGAGTAAGAGAAGTTGATGATTTGTCAGATAGCTTTGACATCCTTGATGTTTGGTTTAGTTTTGCTTGGGTTTTTGTGGTTTGTTTAGGTTTTGTTTTATAAATTAAGGGTGTTGGGCTTTGTTTGGGGGTGTTGGTTGGTTGGTTGTTTTGGTTGTTTTGTTAGCTTGTTTTGTGTGTGTGTGGTTGGTTTTGTGTTGTTTTTTGGTTTTTTTGGGGGGAAGGTGTTCAGACTATATACAAAGAAATGACTACAGAAAATTGCTTATCTCATGACACCCAGATATAAAGGTCTCATTTTGTGCCTCTACAGCTGATCTTAGTACTTCTTTGGCAATGTTTCTCTCTACTACTGATCTATATTTCTCCACATATTGTCTCTGAAAAATTCTGTTTCAGAACTTTGGGAACATTGGTTTCATGTATTTGTCAGTTCTTGCCAGATTTATCTTCCTTGAATGTGTTCACTCTCCCCTTAAACTCCTTATATACCAAAATTTTTGCTTCCTGTCTCATCTGCAGATGCAATACATTTGAGAGGTGAAACCTATGGAAAGTTTCAGTATGGAATAATATACATTGGAATTATTTGTCACAAATACAATTTTTCAAAGTTTCAATGACCTGTGCTACTTTCTCTGGGTGTGGGAATTCTCTGAAGTGGTGTGAGATGAGATCTTGGCACCAGTTGCCCTCTGATCTTTTCCTTGACACATCTACTTCTACAGCCCTCCCCGCCCCCCCCCCCCCCCCCCCCCCCCCTTTTTTTATTTCTTTACACAAATTAGATGTGATTTTATGAAACTCCTTCCCTTTTTTATCTCTTTACTTTAAAGTCTTTTTCTTACCTACTTCAAATCTAAACTTATTTGAGGAAAGATTTTTTTCCTTATATACAATATATCAAGACAATATACTAAGACTTGAAACATCTCAGTTAAGACCTCAAATGGTAATGCTGTGAGATGCTTCAGCCAATGAGTTTGAAGACAGAGAAAAAAAAATATTATTTTTCTCCCTGCCAGACAGAACAGGAAAAAAAATCACAGCAACTGAGCTCTCATTACTTCAGTATTTATGAATTAATGTGTTTCACACCTATAAAGCCATCTGCTGATTTACATTACCTGAAATATAATCTCAGGGGACATGATAATTAAGCAATATTAGAGCATGGAAGAGTGAAAGTGAATACACAGAAAGAACCTGTGATGGATTTAAATTCCATCCCCCAACACTCACTTTGCCAGACCAGCTCAGTTGGAAGCAAATGCAAGCTGTACTTACAGGCAGAACTACACTCTACAATGGAATGAAATAAATAGGTACAAAATATAGAGGAGTTACAATATTTTACAGATATTTACAATTAACAAACAACACAAGAAGCCCCTGGTCAATAGACCAGGGAAGCTGTCTCTCTGCCCTCCCTCCACCCCCTGTCCAGAAGGGAGAAAGGAGCAGAGGAAGTTGCCACTAGACTTAACCAAAACAATGCAGCCAAGGTCAAACAGAAGCAGGTTAGTATCTCTCCAGAGTAACAAAGTGAGAAGAGAAGCCCCAAAATTGTTTTGGTACAACCTGTTTTATGGTAGATATCTCTCCAATGAAATTGTTTAGAATTATCTTTATTTTCCTTTTTATACCCAATAGTGATTTAATTACATTTTAATACTTTTCTGTTCATGGTCTGTGAAAAAAATTTAAAGGCATAGTCTAAAACTATCACAGAACCCTAACAGGAAAGGGTCTTTCGGTACCATCAAAGGAAACACACACACACACACAAATTCTGTCAGTGAGCAAGTGCTGTGGTCATAGAGTAAATTATTGTCATACAGGTCCATGTTCACTTCTGCTTTTTATATATCTGTGTAGAATGAATCTACAGGACAAGGTTTACAGAAGAGCCTAAGTGATCATCATGATCTTATTCCACTGAATCAGTTGAAGAAGCGTAAACACCCCAGAGCTGATCCAGAGACTTGCATGGTGGCACATAAACTCTTTGTGCTGGAATGTGTGAGAGAACAACACTTCATGCTCTTCAGACATCAGAAAGTCCAAAGGACAAAGTTAAAGAAGTGGATCGTAGAATCATAGAATCAGAGATCATCAAGTCCAATCTGTCACCCAGCACCTCATGACTACTAAACCATGGCACCAAGTGCCACTTCCAATCCCCTCTTGAATTCCTCCAGGGACAGTGACTCAACCACCTCTTTGGGGAGCACATTCCAATGGCTAACAACTCTCTCTGTGAAGAGCTTTCTCCTCACCTCGAGCCTAATGTACACTGAGTCACCACTTTGTCAGTGCAATTAGTTACATAGACTTCTACATCTGTGGAGTAGGGATAGTGGGGGGTTGTTTGTTTTGGTTTGTTTGGGTTTGGTTTGGGTTTGGTTTGGTTTGGTTTGGTTTGGCTTGGTTTGGTTTGGTTTGGTGTGGTTTGGTTGGCTGGTTGTTTCATACATGTATAGGTATATATATATATATATATATATATAATTTTCCTTTTTGTTAAGTGGTAATATTTTAAGTACAGGATATTATGACAGTGACAAACAGACCTTTCTCCCTTTCTCCTAGGGGTCTGAAAATGGGGGATGTCCCTTTTGGAAAAGCTCTTTAAGAATGTTATTTGAAAGAGTAGGGAGAAGTGGGCACTGCAGTCAGTCACAACCTATCTCTTTCATCATCTACATTCAAGATGGAGTTTACTATAACAGAGTTTAAGGTGGCAACAGTTTTCCAAGAAAGTATAGTTCTTGGAGAGACCAGTTGTTTTGTAGGACCAGAAATCCAAAGCGCCATCAGGCACCAGGTCTTGGTGAATAGTTAAAAAGAGAAAGTGAACATTAGCCTGCATGTTTAATAGTGAGCATCTTTAAAAAGGCTTAATATTATTTGCCACATTTTATTTGTTTTCTCAAATATGAGACACCTCTAATAAACTACAGCTTCTGATACAAAGGCAAAGACAGTCAGATCAACAAATGACAGGCATTTTTTTCTTGTTTACTGCAAAGGTTTACCCAGTTAACTGTTGACAATAGTAGACATGGAATACTCCATTGTTCTTTTTTTTTATCACTTTATATCACATTTTTTTTCTACTGATCTTTCACTATCCTAATTTCCTCCTACTGAACTCTTCAGCATTTACAAATATAACTAAAAATTAGTGTGATATTCTCATCACAATTTACAATTTCACTGACCAAGTCCTTTCATTCCATAAGCATTTCAAGATAGATATTTTGCTAAGGCATTTGTTTCCCTTTTCCCATTTTTCCTCATGCTGTTCAGAATAAATTTTATCATCTCTCTTCCCTTTTGTTTCCATATTAAGAACTGAACCTTTCTAAGATGCATGTTTGCGCAGCAAAGAGATTGGGAATTATCACAAAAGCTTCCCTGTCCTTCATAATCATTTTACTAGATCAGCATGAACATCATTCACTTCTATAAAAAACAGGTTCGGTTACCAGTAGTAAAGTTATTGATTCTTTTTAATACTGAATGCCTCTCTCTGCCTTTGTGTGTGTATCCCTGTATTCCAGCTTCTTATTTGGGATGTGTTCCAGGGATCTGACCAGATGTGCCATACAAATTCAAGCATTGTCATCCATAAATTAAGCTGTGAGATGATTTTAGAATCAGTCCTTTGCTGGGAAAAAAAAAAAAAAAACCACCAAAAAACCAAGGCCTATAAATGGAGGGGGGGAAACCAGTAAAAAATAGCAGTCAAATAACTAAATACATATGAATAAGAACTATTTATATTGCCCATTGTTACGTTTTAGCTGTCACATTTTCCTCTAATATTACAGTTTATTTTTTTTTCTCTGTTGGGAAGGACAATGTTGTTCTGAGTGAAAACAGTATTGATTTTACTTGGAAATATAGTGTACTACTCCATTAATAACATATTAAGCATTTGTTTCACCATGAAGCACGTGAAAATCCTTGTCAAACAAATGATTTTTTAATATTGATATATCTGTGGCTATTTTTAAAATTACTGTATCACAACTCTGTCACAGTTGATGCCATTTTACTACCTTAGCAGCAAACAAATCTCTTCTGAATCTGAAATAATCTTCCACTATATTTAGAACATTGGCTTACATTGCTCTATATTTTATTACAGGATTACTCCAGTTTCACAGTATCACAGTATAACTAAGGTTGGAAGAGACCCCAAGGATCATCAAGTCCAACCTGTCCCAACAGACCTCACGACTAGACCATGGCACCAAGTGCCACGTCCAATCTCCCCTTGAACACCTCCAGGGACAGCGACTCCACCACCTCCCTGGGCAGCACATTCCAATGACGAATGACTCTCTCAGTGAAGAACTTTTTCCTCACCTCGAGTCTAAACCTCCCCTGGCACAGCTTGAGACTGTGTCGCCTTGTTCTGGTGCTGGTTGCCTGGGAGAAGAGACCAACCCCTTCCTGGCTACAACCACCTTTCAGGGAGTTGTAGAGGGTGCAATGAGGTCACCCCTGAGCCTTCTCTTCTCCAGCCTAAACAATCCCAGCTCCCTCAGCCTCTCCTCATAGGGCTTGTGCTCAAGGCCTCTCCCCAGCCTCATTGCCCTTCTCTGGACACGTTCAAGTCTCTCAATGTCCTTCTTAAACTGAGGGGCCCAGAACTGGACACAGGACTCAAGGTGTGGCCTAAACAATGCAGAGTACAGGGGCACAATGACCTCCCTGCTCCTGCTGGCCACACTATTCCTAATACAGGCCAGGATGCCATTGGCCCTCTTGGCCACCTGGGCACACTGCTGGCTCGTGTTTAGGCGGGTGTCAATCATCACCCCCAGGTCCCTCTCTGTTTGGGAGCTCTCCAGCCACTCTGACTCCAGCCTGTAGCTCTGCATGGGGTTGCCGTGGCCAAAGTGCAGCACCTGGCACTTGGACTTTTTAAATGCCATGCCATTAGACTCTGCCCATCTGTCCAGTCGGTCGAGGTCCCTCTGCAAACCAGTGTATAGTCACTGATTAAGAGCTTTTCATTTTTCCAATTTCATATAATCTAAAAACCTGCATAGGATGCACTCTGTCCCATCATCCAGGTCATTGACAATGTGTTAACCAGCATTGACACCTGGAATTGTCCTCCAGTAGGACTTTGTGCCATGAGTCACAAGCACAGCTTCTGCATCTGAATCTGCCATAGTCTAGACCATGACTTGATGAATATAGGTCTACTTTAAGCATGTTAAATTCACAGCAGCTGAAAAAGGCAGTAGCTCTTCTTAAGCTTTAAATAGAAACCACTCGATAAAAGCTAAACATTTTTATTGAAGTGGTTTTTCCCCCTTTTATCAGTTATGAGCACAGGAAGTTCCATGTAAACATAAGGAAAATCTTTTCACTGGATTGGGGTCCTAGAGAGGTTGTGAAGGCTCCTTCTCTAGAGACAGCCAAAACCCACCTGTCTAAGCTCCTGTGTGACATGCTCTAGGTGATCCTGCTCTGTCATGGGGGTTGGACTAGATGATCTTTTGAGGTCCCTTCCAACTGCTAACATTCTGCTTCTGTGTTTCTGTGCAAGTTGCATTTCTCTATTAAAAAGGTTGCAATATATATTCTTATCGCAGAGGGAAAAAAACTCCTTGTTCCAAGTGTTTACTTAACAGGTATTTGGAAAAACTTTGCAAGAAACTAGATTTATTTTCATCAGCAACAACTATTCCATTGCAAAAAAAATCACATTTTGAATTATTTGCATGTTATTAGAAAAAGAGTCTGGATTAAATGCTAGAAAGTAATTTGACTCTTATTACTAGTGTTGCATTCTCTAAAAAGTTCTTAGGTTTTAGTTTCGGGGGGTTGGGGGTTGGGGTTTTTTTGTCGGTTGGTTGTTTGGGTATTGGCTTTTGCTTTGTTTTGTTTTGTTCTATTTGGTTTGGTTCCACAAGGAAGAATAGGTTCTTTAACTAGCTTAACAAGATTTTCAAACAAGTAGCATCAACCTAATGACTTGGTTTTAATCACAGTTATAAGGAAACTGCAATGGCTTTCTTTATTTTGTTACTGTGGCCGTTTGACGCTGTGCCTTTAAGAAAGGGGCACACTGGCTAAATGTTTATAAAAATATTTTGGTATTCTAAACGAATTTCATTGGTAGGATTGTGGGAGGTGAGATTGGACCCAGGGGAGCTGGGAACTTTCTCTCAGTTTTCCTTCCTTCGCTGTCCCTTTCGGCTGGATCTGCTTCTGGGCTTCTTGCCAAAAGATAAGAACTAACTCCCTGTGTATAGGCCTCTGTCTGCTGTATTAACTCCCCTTTCTTCTCGTCTTCTACCTCTTTGGGGGAGAAGGGAGGTAGGGGGTGAAGGGGGGCACAGGGGGAAGCCCCCTCTGTGGGGGGTCTGGTTTCTGGTTGAGTTCATTTGCTGTATATTCCTGTATATATTGTAAAATACCTGTATTTCTTGTGTTACATATAATCTGTTTCCTTGTAAAATATAATCTGATTTCTCCGACTGGGTTTAGCCGTGGTCTCTTTCTCAGTGGGGGAGGGAAAGCAGAGCCTTTCCTTTCAAACCACCACAGTTACAAATACAACATAATAGAATAAAGAGTAGAATAGAATAGAATAGAATAGAGTAGAGTAGAGTAGAGTAGAGTAGAGTAGAATAGAATAGAATAGAATAGAATAGAATAGAATAGAATAGAATAGAATAGAATAGAATTAACCAGGTTGGAAGAGACCTTCAAGATCATTGAGTCCAACCCATCAACCAGTCCAACCCACCTAAGCAACTAAACCATGGCACTGAGCACCCCATCAAGTCTCCTCCTGAACACCTCCAATAATGGTCACTCCTCACCTCCTTGGGCAGCCCATTCCAATGGGCAATCACTCTCTCTGTATAGAACTTCTTCCTAACCTCCAGCATAAACCTCCCCTGGCGCAGCCTGAGAACCAATTTGAATATGACAAAGAGCTAAGCATTTTATAAATGCTGCTGGTACCTTGTAAATCAACAGCTAAAGAAAATGCTGAAAAATATCAATATCAATGGAGTATTGATCAACCAAAAGCACTTCAGCCTTCCACTTGTTTTCCCTAAGCATACAAATTAAACAGGTGAGAATAGAAAATCAGATCTGTGGCACTACTAACACCTTCAACAGATATACAGGGAATATTGTAATTATTCACACCTGGTCTGCTGTTCTCAGATGACTTCATTTGAGATGACAGAAATCTCTTTAATAGCATATTTCATGTTCTTTGATATATGGAATATGAAGAAAAGCAGTTAGTAATATGCTGCTTTGTGTACAGTCAGTGTGTGCTGTAAGCCAAACTGGCAATTAACAGTGGAAGATTGTAACATGAAGAAAATTTCATATTAGAGTTGTGTATTGAATTACATCATTTTGGTTCTAATAGAGACAGAGGAGTCTTGAACTTTATTTGAATAAATGGAGAGTCCACAGGACTATTCCCTGTGGGGTCTCTCAAATTGCTGGAAGGCACAGCTTCCCTTTTATCCTAAATTCACAGATGCAAATTTCCCTTTCCCTTTCTCCCTTGGCTAAGGTACTGAGGATTTATGTCTTTCCCAGAACACCTACTACAGGTCCCCCTTCACATGAACCCCCCCACATCATACATTGTAACCCCCCTGCATCATACATTGTATGCTCATTTATTTTAGGGTCTTCACTTCTCTGGCTGGAGAAGTTAATATTCAGTAGTCTATTAAGCCTGTGCTCTGTTTTAAAAGTACAGCACTGAGGCTGTGTTCAGTGTCTGCTGTCTTCAGACAGCCTCCTGCTGATTTACAGCAAGATCCAAGATAAGGCACTTAGCAGAGGCCCTGTGTGATTTACATACACGTAGATAAGGTGAACTGTCTGGTTCTTCATTTGCTATGCCATCTCCCTCTTAGACAATTCTTCCTTTGTAAAGACACTGCCTTCCTTTAATCCCATCAACAAGCACATCCTTGACATGCTCTCAGTCCGGAGGGGGAGAAAGACTCATTTCTTTTTTGAACATTCCCATGTTGCAAAATTAAAGACAATGAGTATAAATATCAAAAGCCAGGATCAGGCTATTTATTAACAGAATAAAGTGGAAGGAACAGAATAAGGGAGAGAACAAGAAGAAAGATGTCAAAAAAAGAGAACAAGAGCATGAAAGGAATTATATTACCACACTTCCCTACACCCCCCAGACGATTTGACTGGAGGAGATCTGAGGAAGGGTGCCACTGTCTTGGCTTGGAGGAGATGTCTTTGCTGGCTTGTGTTGTTCTCCCTGGAGGAGGGGAGGGGGAGATCCCAAAATTCAAGCCCTTTTCTGAGCAGCCTCCAGCATGTGGTGTTGTGAGAAAGGAGTTCACTGCTGAATTTTAAATACAACCAGTTTATTATAAAATAAAGGCAAAACAGCACTGGGCACAGAGCAGATTCACTAGAGGCACCATAACAACAAGAGTTGAGCTTCTATAGACCTCAAACATACATATTCAAACACAGCTCCACAAATCCCTTTACATCTCCCAAGCATGGCCCTCCCCCCCCACCCCCAAAGTCTCGATGCCTCACCCTCCCTCCATTTCTCTCCCAATACACATCCTACACAACAGAGACTACTACAACCAGCCAATCAGCTTAAGGATCAAACCCTAAAGTCCCCAGCAATGCCAGCACCCACCGCCATCCACCAGCACCCACCGGCACCCACCAGCACTTACCAGCACCCACCAGCACCCATCTTCCCCCTCTGAAAGCCAAATATTACAATTTTTCACAATCCCTCCCCTTCTCTCAACTACATTTGGCTTGAGCCATAATAACCTAAGAAATCCTCCCAAGAGGATCTCTTTTAGTCATGTTCCACTCCCCACCACCACCACCAAGTTTCACCATTTCACCTGTTTCAAAGGTGGGGGGGAACAGTTACATAACCTGGCAACAATTCTGTAACAAGCAAAAAGACTAATTTCAACTTTCTGCTAAAAGGAGTGGGAGAACAACTGATGTTTCTTGCCTGAGAATATTTTTTTCTCTTACTTTAATAGTGCAAGAAATTGTTTTTAATGTTTGGCTTTCACAAGGGGAATTGTTGTGTGGGGTTGGATCCTTTTGTATTGGGAGAGAAAGGTGAACTGCCAATATGTCTGAAGACTGGCCAGGTCAAAAGTGCAGGTTTTGTCCCAGCCCTAATGGAGAGGGGTGGGAGCGTGCTGGGGAAGTTCAACTCATGTTGTTATGGTGCACCTCTACCAAACCTGCTATGCGCCCAGTGCTGTTTTGCCTTTATTTTATGATAAATTGGTTGTAAAATTCAGTGAGTTCATTCCTCACAGTGTCTTCAGTAAAGATGTCTTTTCTCCAGGAGTTCTTAGTTTCTTCTTACAGCAGGCAAAATCAGGGCACAGAGAAAGGGTTCCTGGTCTGCTTCCAGGCTGGATGTTTATGGTGATGTTTTTTCTCTGTCTTTTTCTCCCCACCTTTTTCTCTCTGAGCTGCTAAGGGCTCAGTGTCTTTTAATTCAGTTGATGGCAGCTCCCCTAAGCCCACACACCTGTCGCATTAATGAATATGGGACTACCAGGTGTGCAGAGCTGACCCATCAGACAGGTCCTTCACAACAACACCAAGTTAGGAGCAGATGTTGCTGAGTTAGAGGGCAGAAGGGTTCTGCAGAGGGACCTCGACCGACTGGACAGATGGGTGGAGACCAATGGGATGGCATTCAACAAGACCAAGTGCCGTGTGCTGCACTTTGGCCAGGGCAACCCCATGCAGAGCTACAGGCTGGGGTCAGAGTGGCTGGAGAGCTCCCAAATAGAGAGGGACCTGGGGGTGCTGATTGACAGCCACCTAAGCATGAGCCAGCAGTGTGCCAGTGGCATCCTGGCCTGCATTAAGAATAGTGTGGCCAGCAGGAGCAGGGAAGTCATTGTGCCCCTGTACTCTGCATTGGTTAGGCCACACCTTGAGTACTGTGTCCAGTTCTGGACCCCTCAGTTTAGGAAGGACATCAAGACACTTGAACGTGTCCAGAGAAGGGCAACGAGGCTGGTGAGAGGCCTTGAGCACAGCCCTATGAGGAGAGGCTGAGGAAGCTGGGATTGTTTAGCCTGGAGAAGAGGCGGCTCAGGGGTGACCTCATTGCCCTCTACAACTACCTGAAAGGTGGTTGTAGCCAGGAAGGGGTTGGTCTTTTCTCCCAGGCAACCAGCACCAGAACAAGGGGACACAGTCCCAAACTGTGCCAGGGGAGGTTTAGACTTGAGGTGAGGAGAAAGTTCTTCACCGAGTGAGTTGATCGTCATTGGAATGTGCTGCCCAGGGAGGTGGTGGAGTCACCATCTCTGGAGGTGTTCAAGAGGAGATTGGATGTGGCACTTGGTGCCATGGTCCAGTCATGAGGTCTTTGGAGACATGCTGGACTCGATGATCCTCGAGGTCTCTTCCAACCTTAGTGATACTGTGATACTGTGATACTTATCCTTTGTTGAACATTCCAGAGGGGGTTTTCACCATCCCCTCCCCAGGCAGCTGTTTTCTGGGAGAGCAAAGGTGATTTTATCTTTGTTGATTTACATCAAGAAAGATAAGATTTAGTCTCTTACACAGGCCTGACTGATTTGCTGGAGCATGTCCAAAGAAGGGCAACAAAGTTGGTGAGGGGCTTGGAACACAAGCCCTATGAGGAGAGACTGAGGGAGCTGGGGAGCTGGGAGAAGAGGAGACTCAGGGGTGACCTTATTGCTGTCTACAACTACCTGAAGGGGTGTTGTAGTCAGGCAGAGGTTAGTCTCTTCTGCCAGGCAACCAGTACCAGAACAAGAGGACACAGTCTCAGGCTGCGCCAGGGGAGGTTTAGGCTGGCGATTAGGAGGAAGGTTTACACAGAGAGAGTGATTGCCCATTGGAATGGGCTGTCCGAGGAGGTGGTGGGGTTGCCATCGCTGGGGGTGTTCAGGACAAGGCTTGACAGGATTCTTGGTTGCATGGTTTAGTTGATTGGGTGGTGTTGGATGATAGGTTGGACGCGATGATCATGAAGGTCTCTTCCAACCTGGTCTATTCTATTCTATTCTATTCTATTCTATTCTATTCTATTCTATTCTATTCTATTCTATTCTATGTGCTGTTGATGTCAGTAAACTAAAAGAATCATGGAAGTTTTCACCTTCTGGCTGAAACAAGTTTTAATCTGAATGTATAGAAGTGGAACAAATGAACATGGGGCTAATGACCTCAGGTACAGAACAATGAAGTTTATTATGTATTCACAGGATGAGTGTGACTCATGAAAAATATTCCAGACCTTGGTTATATAAATAGGTTAGCCTCATTTAAAGGTTGGCAAGTTCCTCCCTCTGGTTCATTTTCATTTATGTTTTACAACTCTCTTTGTGTATTAATTATTGCATTTTGACCACGCAACTTGTTAGATAACGCACGATCATTTCCTCAAAGATCTCAGTTGAAATATTAAATGTTGTACACCAAAGCACATGTCTAGAGGGAACTTCTACTTTTAAAACTAAGCACTAGTGAACAACTTCTTATACATCTGCAGATCATAATGTGTAGTTGTGCACACATGGTGAATTTGTAATCTAAATATTAAGTTGTACCCTAGTATCTCTTATTGTATTTTATTTGATTTTATTTTATAGCTAGGGCTAAAAATCAGTTTATTAGACAAATTAAATGTGTGTCTTGTGGGTCACTACATATTAGCCAGTGACTTTCCATATAAAATTTTTGTTTGATAGATTATAAGACTTATAGCTTCCTGTCAGCTGAACCAGCAGATTAGAAGCTCACATTTAGGCAGAAACACTGTATACAGTGAGATAAAAAAAAAATAAAAACTTACTTCTGTTCTGAAGAGATGGAATTAGTTGCATACCAGTTGTACTGTGTTCATGCTGACTTTGTATTTTCACTGCAAATCAGATGAGTTACTTCTTCAAAGTTTAACAGGAGCTCCATCTGATAGTCTCTTCTTTAGAACTCATTTATATTCTTATTAAAAATCCTGGTAGATTTTTCCATCTTATATCAGAACTGACCACTCACTTTGACTTAGAGAAAGACAAGACACTCATTAAGTTTCTCGTATTATGCTTCTATTTCAGCACTTGACACACGTAGGATCTCTCCAAAAGACCGGTGTGCCTTCAGAGGGTTTTGTGCAGGCTTATATACAAGAAGTTATCCATCTAAAATGACAGCGGTGTGTTAATATTTCACAGGAAAAGTCCAGATGGTTCCTATCTATACAAAGGTTATCTAACTAAGAATAACAGACATATACAAAATGTCCAAGTGTCTTCTATCTATACAAAGATTATCTGTCTACTCCTCTCCCCCTTCCTGCATTCCAGCTAACAATGGGGAGTTCCTTATCAGCTCTGTTACTCTGTTAAACTCGATTAAAAATTTTAAATAATTTCCTGCTCATCAACCTACTAATGGACTACTAATTGACTGCCATGAGACCATCTAGAAAAACCTGGAAGATTATCTAATTTAGGTCTAGGTTGTTCCTTTTCACATCACTGTAGAAATTTGTAGAAATTTAGGATAATCCATGGTTACAAATGAGAATAAATACAGCAGCTTTGACTGCCAGGCAGCAGCATCTATTACAGCAATGTGCACATCTTTTAGCTTCTTTAAATTAAATTTGATTTTGCTGACTTTTTTTTTTTTTTTGAGATTATCACATATTTGTGATTCAAAGGTAAGGGAAATCATTCAGAAAGCTTGAGGTGGTTTAGTTAGACCGATATTTGGAATGAAATTAAACAGTAAGCCAAGAATATATAAACCTTGAAAACACCATGTCTGTGTAGAAAAACATTGTCATATAGCAAGATAGTTTTACAGAGGTGGCAGTTTTCCAAGAGAAGACTAATTAGGCAAAGAATTTGTGCAAAGATCCATAGCACAGTGTAGACTGCTTTAGGTTTCATCTGTTTTGTAATTAGGGTGCTAGTTTAGAAAAATCAGGACTCCATTCTGCTACTTATTGCATGTACACATAACGACTCCAGTCTAAAAACGTCCCTTACAATTAGGTACAATGTAAGGAAAAAAAATTAGAGAAAGAGGAAAAGTAACTGAGGTGTTATCAAATGTGGGAAATATAAATATTTTTGGGTACTAATGGCAGCATATCAATTGCTTGACCACTGTCAAGTGGAACCAAGATATTGGTGAGAGCTAAGGGCAGATCTGAAGAAAGATGTTGTGACAGTTCATTAATGGAGAACTTCTCTCCCTGTAGTCAGGAAATGCAGGACAAACTGTCTATTTCCTGCAGGAAAGATTTGAATGTCTGAGGGCTGTTTTAACTTTCCCTACAATAATCTTACATTGAAAGAAAGCAGTATGAGATTATTTAAAGGACATAAAACCGAAATAAAAAAAAAAAAAAGGAAAAGAAAAGACCAAAAAATCACCCTAACCCCAAAATGCAACAAACCCCCCATTCCTGTAACTGCCTCACATCCACGTAAAAAACCCTTAGCAGCAGCACAAAACTTTGTGTGGAGAGAACAAATCCATCCCAACACATGCTTGTGACCTGAAGCATGATCATAGAATCATAGAATCAATAAGGGTGGAAAAGACCTCAAAGATCATCAAGTCCAATCTGTCACCCAGCACCTTATGGCTACTAAACCATGGCACCAAGTGCCACATTCAATCCCTTTTTGAACACCTCCAGGGACGGTGACTCCACCACCTCCCTGGGCAGCACATTCCAATGGCCAATAACTCTTTCGATGAAGAACTTCCTCCTAACATCCAGCCTGAACTCCCTCTGGCACAGCTTGAGACTGTGTCCTCTTGTTCTGGTGCTGGTTGCCTGGGAGAAGAGACCAACCCCCTCCTGGCTACAACCTCCCTTCAAGTGGTTGTAGAGAGCAATAAGGTCTCCCCTGAACCTCCTCTTCTCCAGGCTAAACAATCCCAGCTCTCTCAGCCTCTCTTCATAGGATATTTGGTTTTCCTTTATTCTTTATTTTGGCATGTATAACTGCAAATACTCTTAGTGTTAATAAAAGTAACACAGTTCATTTTAGCATTCAACCAGAGTATTTGAATTGATGGCCTCCTGTGAGGGTGAATTTCACAGGTTGATTGTATGATGTATTAAGGAGCATTTGCCTTTATTGGTTCTAAATTTGCTGCTTTTTAATGGCAAAGAAAACTGGAGAGTAAAATGCTGTTGTATTGGCAAAATCTGGTAGATTGCTCTAATGAAAACTAACTAGCACATTGTTGGTTTTGCAAAAACGAAGAAAAAATTCCCAGAGAAACTTAAATATGGTGGGTTT
Source organism: Dryobates pubescens (assembly GCF_014839835.1). Classification (NCBI taxonomy): domain Eukaryota; kingdom Metazoa; phylum Chordata; class Aves; order Piciformes; family Picidae; genus Dryobates; species Dryobates pubescens. Next base: position 3,056,771 of record NC_071620.1, read on the forward strand.
ATAATATGTGTGTGTGTGTGCGTGTGTGTCTGTGTAGGAGTGGGGAATGGAGAGTGAAGCCAACAAATCTCCAAGAGAAGACACAGACATTAAAAAGATCTGAAATGCAACAGAAAGGAATAATGAAATCACACCTCTGTGTATACTGAACAGAATTAGCAGGTTGACCTATGTGGTATATTGTACAGGAAACTTAGTTAGAAACAGTCCGAGTTCACTTGAAAGGCAAGAACGGATGACAAAAAGGCGAAATGTAATTAGTGTAATATTGATCACAATTACATTAGCAATAGGAATGAAAAAAAGATTAAATAAAATTGAAACCTTTCTATTATAGTAAAAAAAAAAATAAAAATCAGGGAAAGTACAAGAAGCTTCGAATTGCATTAAGTCACAAAACCAAAGTACCCTAAGACATGTCCAAACGATGCAATCATAATGGATGACTTTCAAAATTTGTATGTGCCATTTATAAGTACTGTAATGAAACCAGACCAATTCAATGAGCACAAAGAAATACTGAAAAATGAAGAGGGGGGGGTGGGGGGAAAGTAACTACAGCTGTATAAGTAAGTTAATCTCAGTAAATCAACCTCAAACACTAATGGTAAATAGAAGAGAAGGAAAAAAAGAGTTTGTTAGTCTGTTAACTGTTGCCACACATAGCAAAGGGTATCTTACTAAAGTCATAACAAATGTACCTAATAGTTCCATCCTGAGAAAGTTTGATTCATCCAGTGGCATCCTGGCATGCATCAAGAATAGTGTGACCAGCAGGAGCAGGGAAGTCATTCTGCCCCTGTACTCAGCACTGGTTAGGTCACACCTTGAGTCCTGTGTCCAGTTCTGGGCCCCTAAGTTTAAGAAGAACATTGAGACTCTCGAATGTGTCCAGAGAAGGGCAACAAGGGTGGGGAGATGCCTTGAGCACAACCCTGTGAGGAGAGGCTGAGGGAGCTGGGGTTGCGTAGCCTGGAAAAGAGGAGGCTCAGGGGAGACTTCATTGATGTCTACAGCTACCTCAAGGGACTTTGTAGCCAGGAGGGGGTTGGTCTCTTCTCCCAGGCAACCAGCATCAGAACAAGAGGACACAGTCTCAAGCTGTGCCAGGGAAAGTTTAGGCTTGAGGTGAGAAAGTTCTTCACATAGAAAGAGATTGGCCTTTGGAATGTGCTGCCCAGGGAGGTGGTGGACTCACCGTCCCTGGAGGTGTTCAAGAGGGGATTGGACGTGGCACTTGAAACCATGGTTTAGTAGTCATGAGGTCTTGGGTGACATGTTGGACTTGATCTCTGAGGTCTTTTCCAACCTTATTGATTCTATGATTCTATGATTCTAAAACTATCAATGATGTGAATGCATGTAAGACAAAAGAGTTCATAGAATCACTAAGGCTGGAAAAGACCTTTAGGTATCTCTCATTTTTAAAGGGCTCCTGCTCCTCCTGCTTTGGTTTGTACAACAGGAACTATCAAGAAAAAAACAACCAAACAAAAACTTTTCAGGAAATTTTTCCATCTTTGTACCACTTGGGTGCAGATCTTCTACCTCCTTGATTCCTGAAAACAGTGTAAAACCTGTGCTATTTAAATGCGTGGAGGATTTGTTTGTTGTTTTTTTTCCTGACCAAACATATGACTACATGATATGGTAACAGTGCAGACTAGCTGCCTCACTAGAAAGTACATTTAAAATAAAAATTGTAATTTTGCCCTGATTTCTCTATACAGCAGCAAATCATAGAATCATAGCATTGTTAGGGTTGGAAGGGACCTCCAGTTCCAACCCCCCTGCCATGGGCAGGGATACCTCACACTATAGCAGGTTGCTCACAGCCACATCCAGCCTGGCCTTCAAAACCTCCAAGGATGAGGCTTCCACCACCTCCCTGGGCAACCTGTGCCAGTGTCTCACCACCCTCATGAGGAAATACTTCTTCCTGACATCCAATCCTAATCTACCCATTTCTAGTTTTGTTCCATTCCCTCCAGTCCTATCCCCACCTGACACCCTACAAAAGTGCCTCCTCAGCTTTCCTGTAGCCCCCTTCAGATACTGCAACGCCACAATTAGGTCTCCTCAGTACCTTCTCCTATCCAGGCTGAATAGCCCCAACTCTCTGTCTGTCCTCATAGTAGAGGCACTCCATTCCTCTCCTCATCCTCATGGCCTTTCTCTGGACTCACTCCAGAATGTCCAGATCCTTCCTATAATAGGGGCTCCAGAGCTGGCCAAGATAAATTGAGCAATATTCCAGCTATATTAATCACCTGAGTGATTAATACAAACAAGAACAGGTACAGTAGACCAAAATAAAAGACAATATTCGCAGGTTGTGCTGTTTCATTCCCTATTTAAACACGTGTCTGAATGCTATGTTTTCAGTGTTTAAATAGCCTTCCATTGTTTGTCTTCTGCCCATCACTACACACTCCTTTAGGCTGCATATAATGTGGTGGCTTCAGCCCTTGTTAGAACATTTAATTCCCTGTTGCACAGTACTAACAACACATCCATCTTCATTACACATTTCTCTTGGACCTGTCCATTTATAAAGCCTTCTGTTCACTTCTGTATAGGACAGTGATATAAAGAGAAAAATTTAAGGAAATAGGAGAAAAAAAATGCAAGTGATCTGATTGCAGGGATTTTTAAAACTTCATATTGACTAGTTTGGCCAAATAAAAGAAAAATTATTGTAAGCAAAAAACTTGGGAAGGCATTAACTTATAGGGGAGCAGAGGGTTTGCTTGGTTTGGGTTTGTTTTTTGGTGTTTGTTGTTGTTTTTTTGTTTGGTTTTGTTTGTTTGTTTTCTTTTTCTCACTTTGCCATAAAGAAAGAATAGTCAGTAATGGAAACAAACTGCCTGAAGAAATACCCCCAAGACAATAGACACTTTTAATTTCTCATTTTATTTTCAGCAAACAAAGTGTTACAAAGGATAGATCTGGCAAGGAAATTTTACTCTGAAAAGATGGTTAACCAGCTGTAATATATCTTAGCACTGCCAAGTTATTTTCTATGCAAGGCTTCCAGTCAGTTGTGCTTTGTGGCATTTCTGTTTTTATTGTAATTACTGCTTACTAGAAGTGTGGTGCTCTGTGATTCTTTATATGTAGTTGTTAAATTCTTATTGATGATCCTTGCTTCTAACACAACTGCAGATGTGACCAACATGAGACCAAAAAGTAAAGTTTTAGAAGGTATCGATTCAAGCCCTTTCAATGCATTCTGGAGTGAAAGAATAATGATGTCCTGGTTTTCCAGAAATCACTACATATATAATTTAAGGTGTTTTCTGAAAATGTGAACTATGCAAGTACATTTTCCTGTGTATAGAGGATAAACTTGAGCCCCTGGAATAAGAAGTAAAATGGACCCTGATAAAAAAACACAGGGAGCTAGGATTGTTTAGCCTGGAGAGGAGGAGGTTCAGGGGAGACCTTATTGCCATCTACAACTCCCTGAAGGGAAGTTGTAGCCAGGTGGAGGTTGGTCTTTTCTCCCAGGTAACCAGCACCAGAACAAGAGAACACAGTCTCAAACTGAGCCAGGGGAAGTTTAGGCAGGAGGTGAGGAGAAAGTTCACAGTATCACAGTATCACAGTATAACTAAGGTTGGAAGAGACCCCAAGGATCATCAAGTCCAACCAGTCCCAACAGACCTCACGACTAGACCATGGCACCAAGTGCCATGTCCAATCTCCCCTTGAACACCTCCAGGGACAGTGACTCCACCACCTCCCTGGGCAGCACATTCCAATGACGAATGACTCACTCAGTTAAGAACTTTTTCCTCACCTCGAGTCTAAACCTCCCCTGGCACAGCTTGAGACTGGGTCCTCTTGTTCTGGTGCTGGTTGCCTGAGAGAAGAGACCAACCCCTTCCTGTCTACAACCACCTTTCAGGTAGTTGTAGAGGGCAAGTTCTTCACAGAGAGAGTTGTTAGCCATTGGAATGTGCTGCCCAGGGAGGTGGTGGAGTCCCCATCCCTGGAGGTGTTCAAGAGGGGATTGGACGTGGCACTTGGTGCCATAGTTTACTAGTCATGAGGTGTTGGGTGACAGGGTGGACTTGATGATCTTTGAGGTATTTTCCAACCTTATTGATTGATTCTATGATTCTATGTTCAAATAGCATATGGTACCTAGGGAAGTTAACTCAAAAGTACTAAGTGTTGCAAAAAGAGAAAATACCAGCTCCTTTCCCAAAGACTCACACAGAGTTGTCTCACAGAAGACAGTGCAATAACTTCTCAGATAGAGCAGAAAAAAATATATTTTCATTTGGTTACATTTAAAATACAATATGTTTACATATTACTTGTCTCCTAGGCAGCAGTTCCCAGCATGAACACTTTTCTTTTCCATGCAAAAGAAAATATTCTATCTTTAGCCCAGAGGTTAAGTAGATGAGTTGTAACATGGAAGAGAGATAATGCATGTCTAGCACAAATCAATGGTGTATACTGTTTATGTAATGAATGAACACTGTTTATTTAATGAATGAATATTTTGGACCCACAAATCAAGATCTCCTGAAGCAAAAAAAAATAATCAAAACATATCAGCATGAACCTCAGGACTTCCTAACCTGCCAGGTCCAAAGGGTTAATTGCAGACAACAGTGATAGACATTTAGGTGACTTTGAAAAACTAATTATATGATTAAAAAATAAATAAATAAAACATTTCCTTTCCCTAATGGGAAAACTGAACACTAAAAAAGATGTTCAGAGGGTTCCCTTCCTCCTTTATATATGAGATAAATGCACTTTTAAAAGCAGAAGCTACTAACACAGTACAAGTAGGAGGTGTAAAGCCAGTGGGTTAAACTCTGCTCCAAATTTGCCCAATTCCCTAATAGAAATAGTTCCAAATCTAGAAAATAGTGTAGAAGCAAGCAGATATTGCTTCTTATAAGTTTTTGGGATGTGAGTGAGCAGCTTCTTCGAACAGGTTTGTTACAGGTTCCCAGCATATCTGACAGCAGTCCATTCCAAATACTACATAAAAAACTTAGAAAATTGCGACATTTCCTGTGGGAAAAAACAAACAAACTTAGAGATGGATTTAATTGCACATTCATTTCAGGCCAATTAATGAATCAAGCCATTTAAATAGGAGGTGGTGAAGTCAATGTCCCTAGAGGTGTTCAAAAAGGGATTGGATATAGCATTTGGTGCCATAGTTTAGTAGTCATGAGGTGTTGAGTGACAGATTGGACTTGATGATCTTTGAGATCTTTTCCAACCTTATTGATTCTATGAAACTAAATCACGTCATTATATTGTAACTTATGCATTTAAGTGAATAGAATATTCTGACAAAACCAAATTAAAATAAATATATATCACTCACCTTTGCCAGCTGAATTCTTAATTTAGTTATATGTTCATTAATTCACTATAATTTCCCCCATTCTTTTATTTAACTTCACAAATTATTTAACATTGCAGAGAAAAAGGTTGATAAACCAATATAAGAGAGCAGATAGTTGGGTCCAGATGATTTATTACTAAGTGCTTATAAAGTGGTGAAAGAAGTAAAGAGGAACTGTAGTGGTTCCCAAAGCAAAAATATATTTTTTGAAGCTGAATATGAGTCATAGGACTTGGAAGAGAAGGAAACAGAATTATGTGCCTCCACATACTGCAAGTCATTTAACTAGTTTTCAACACTTAGTGCAACATTTCTGCAAACACATTTTTAGAGAATTTTCTCCTGAGACACCTGCCTAAGCTTTCCCTCTTGCAAACCTGAACTAGAATCATTAAGCCACTGTAGCACTCTTATTATAGAAACATGTCAGGAAAAAGAACATTTAACCTTTAAGGAAAACCTGCCTCTACAAGAGCCCATGGATTTCTTACAGTGGTATATGAGGTACCATGGCAGTGGGCCAAGAAAGGCAAAGTGAGCAACTTTATTTTCCTTCACACCTGTTAACTGTTTTAAAGCAAACAGAAGTCTCAATCACTAAACTCTAGTAAGAACACTCATGCTATATAAATTGAGTTTGGGTCAAGCATCCTGGAGTAAGGAAAGAGATGAATCAGAATCATGGATTCATAGAATTTTTAGGGTTGGAAGGGACCTCAAGGATCATCTAGTTCTCACCCCTCTGCCATGGGCAGGGACCCCTCATGATAGATCAGGTTGCTCAGAGCCACAATGAACCAGCATCAGAGAGTGGAGTTCAACCCCATTACCACACAGTCTTCCAAAGCCTTGAGGAATTAATTGATTTTGAAAACAGCAATAGTCCTTCCTCTGATTAATATTAGCATGACTAGATGACCTTTGAAGGTCCCTTCTGACTCAAGCATTCTATGAAAACACAGTCAGGGTTGTGTAGGAAGGAAGCATCTATCTTTGGAATATGAATGCGTCCAGTTCTAAAGAAGTGAGAATTTATTTCAGGTACCTTCAGCCCTGCTTCTGGTTTCTTGTTGCTTTTACTTGTGTAGAAGATTACAATGAAACAGTACAAGAGGAGATGGAACATTGCACATACTTTCTTATTTTGCTGTTTTACTGATCTTCTTTTACAGCAATATAATTCCACCAGTAATTTCACTAGTCCTCCTACATAGTCATTCTTTTTATTTTCTGAAATCAAGAGCTATTAAACAGGAAACTGTAAGTGGAATCACATCGCATTTCTGCATTAGCTGACAGAAACCATGACACAGATGTCATGAAATCACCACATATAGCCAAAATTACTGCATTATTTCTGGTTTTCTTACACTTTTTTGAGGAAAAGTGTCCACACTTCTGCCTGGGCTAGAAACTTGTGATAAATAGAAATCATTAGGTAAAATATTTAATAAGCTGTGATAGATGAGATAGAATGACAACCTGTAGAGATGTGGAAACCAGGCTTTATTTAAGAACCAGTAAAACTAGTGTTTTTATTCTGGTTATGCCACACATTTACTTCTTTAATACCTTGTTTCACATGATATTGTTTTATTAGATGCAGTAGCATATAAAACTGACTTTCAGTCATCCTCATTTGTTGCTTATGCATAAGATACTTACTTGAGCTTTAGTTACTTGCACCTACTCCTTATGGCTAGGACTACCTAGGAATCTATGAATCATCTGGTACTAAATCTTGAAAGGTGTAAGTGAAAGCATTATAGTATAAATAATATAAACTTTAGAATTCCTCCATGTGCAATTTGCACCCATTTTAGACTTCAGGTGAATGGGTAGAGGTGTTCTGTATGGAAATATACCTAGACTTGTTGCTGCAATAATTCTGGATGATTAAACAAGCTAAATATTGCAGTCAGCAAACCTATACAAGAATGATCTCATGTTTACAGTTGATGAAAATAGGAAAGGGTTATAGAATCATAGAATCATAGAATATCAGGTTGGAAGGGACATCAACTATCATCATGTCCAGTATTTCTTGAGAAAAGCATCATCTAGGCAAAAGGCCAAGCGCCCTGTCCAGCGAAATCTTAAAAGTCTTCAGTACTGGGGAATCCACCACTTGCTGGGGACCTTATTGCAATGTGTGATTGTCCTCATTGAGAAACTTTTTTTTCTTGTATCTAATCAGAATCTTCTCAGGAGTTACTTGCACCCATTACCCCTTGTCTCATCCATATAACTTCTTGACCAAAGGGAGTCACAGAACCACAGAATATTAGGGGTTGGCAGGGACCTTGAATGATCATCTAGTCCAACCCTCCCCTGCAAGAGCTGGATCACCTAGAGTCAGTTATACAGGAGTGCATCCAGGTGGGTTTTGGATGTCTCCAGACTCCACAACCTCTCTGGGTAGCCAATTTCAGTGTTCTGTCACCTTCACAGTGAAAAAGTTTTTCCTTATGTTCAGGTGGAACCTTCTACATTCCAACTTGCATCCATTGCCCCTTGTCCTATCATTGGCTATCACTGAAAAGAGCCTGCCTCCATCCTTTTGACCTCCACCCTTCATATATTTATAAACATTAATGACATCACCTCTCAGTCTCCTCTAAGCTAAAGAGACACAGATCCCTCAGCCTTTCCCTGTAAGTCTCCATCTTTGTATCCAACTTTCAAATATTTGTCAGGGAGTAACACGAGGTGGTGGAGTCGCCATCACTGGAGGTTTTCAGGAGAAGACTTGATGGGGTGCTTGGTGCTGTGGGTTAGTTTTTTGGGTGGTGTTGGATTGGTTGATGGGTTGGACGCGATGATCTTGAAGGTCTCTTCTAATCTGGTTTATTCTATTCTATTCTATTCTATTCTATTCTGTTCTATTCTATATCTCTTTCCCCTCCCCCTCCCTCTCTCTCCTGCCGGTCCCCTTACAAGGAGATAAGTAAGGGAGGAAAAAACAAAAAGGTAGAGAGATGTTTTTAGTTGATTTACATGGAATGGTTTACTTGCCTGCTACAAAGGTATCAGATTACACCAGTATAGGGAAAAGGGAAAAGAATTACTCATCCAGATCCCATAACAGGCAAAACACAACTGCCCAAGCAAGAACTGGAAGCACTGGAGAGTGACCAGTGCCTCCCACCCACTGATTGTAATGCAACATGGTTGTAATGCAGTTGTAACTCATGATCTGATAGTGGGGGATATATATATTTACAGCATGTGGTTCAAACCACTATATTCTCCACCTCTTACCCCACACTATTCTGTATCATGCTCAACAGCAATTAACAGCATAATGTATATATAATTTACTGAGAGCATGATGATATGTTCTTCTTTCAGCCTTCTATTCTCAAGGCTGAACAAATCCTTATTTTCATGCCAACGCTTCCGTAGTTAACAAGATTAACTAGTTAAGAGGTATCATGTCCCTGTGGAATACACCTTACATAATCACTCCACAAAATTATCCGAGGATTGGATGTATTGTCTTCTGTTATCTAATGTAATCCATCGTAATGTTGTTCGCAAATACAAGTAGTCATAGGCGATAGCACAGTCGATGGCTACAACTTTGGAAACACCATAAATGTAGTAAAGCAAGAAAGCTGGCAAATTTAGGGCTTTTGCTGGAATCAGAAGCTGCTAACATAACCTGGAAAAGTTACCATATAGTGAGGATTCTTTATCCCTAGTCCTCTAGCTAAGGGCAGTTGTGCCTCTCCCTCAATTCATGGATCTATACCTCAAAATCTAAATAAGTATTCCCAACAAATATTCTGACTATGTAAGGACAGATTGCACTAATAGACTAAAAAAACCCCAATGTGTTTCCCTCAATATTTTATTTCCTCTTCAATATAACTTCATTCCAGAACATGTACACACATACTTGTTTCTTCATATATCTTTATTCTGATGGAAAGAAAAAATGTCTTTACATGTAAAATTTCAGAGACTGTGCTTTCATCTTCAGGAAAGAAATATAGACAGACTGCTGGTATGATAATATGTTCCCCTGATGTGGTTGCATCAGTAAACAAGTACTAAAGGGGGAGCAGTGTATTTTCCTACTAATTGTTGCTCACCAGTCCTCTTCATGTTCATTGATATATCCTTGTTGCATCTACCACCTGCTGCCAAGAGAGTTCTCATATAGCCTATCAGACTGTATAGAATCATAGAACTGTCGGGGTTAGAAGGGACCTCAAGGACCATCTAGTTATCTGTTCTGACAAATAATTCAGTTAATAAGAAAAATAAAAAGTAAGAAAATAGCATCTACTTCTGCCTATTCATTCTTGCCTTAAAATCTTCAGAATATGGTAGAATCAATACCTGCCATACTAGATATTTTTTAATAATAATGAAAAAATAAAACAAATTGAATCAGTCCACCTTTGTTTAGCAAAGAAATGCTTACTGGCTCCACCAAAGAGGACCTCTGAATCATTTACCAGAAGGAAAGGAAATACATTAAAAGAGCATTAAGGTTCTGTTAGAAAACAAAATCAGGGAGAACTATTGTTAACAGGTGTAATGTGCCTTGTATCTGCTGGTTCTTGGTCTAATAGAGAAATAGTAGGACTGTAATCAAGAAAGGCTTTATAAGAAATCTATTGCAATGTGTGAAGTCATTCGTCATTGGAATGGGCTGCCCAGGGAGGTGGTGGAGTCGCCGTCCCTGGAGGTGTTCAAGGGGAGATCGGACGTGGTGCTTGGTGCCATGGTCTAGTCGTGAGGTCTGTTGGGACAGGTTGGACTTGATGATCCTTGGGGTCTCTTCCAACCTTAGTTATACTGTGATACTGTGATACTGTGAAGTATTCATAGCATTATTTGTAGGATTCACAGTTACACAGAGCTGTAGAAAACTAGAAATTGTCTGCCTAAGCACTGGTGACGTTTTGTGATCTTAATTTAATGTTCAGAAACAAGCTTTTACAATTATGGAATTTCTGCACAAGTTTTTCTCTAACCATCCTGTATGCTTGAAAGGTTTGGTTGTAAAAAAGGCCAAATATCATTTATAATAATGTAAATTGTGCTTCTATTTCAGATTAACTATTGTGAATACTTTCTATCAGGAGTGAATGCACAAAATAAAACTTAAAAAAACCCCAAAACACACAAAAGAAACCCCTTTATCATATTGCTATGTATCATAATGAACTGCTTCTTAGAGGAAGAAGGGGAAAATAAGTGTATCTCCTTGTGTACCTCCTTGTAAGCACTTCAGTGACACAGGAATGAATCCAGGAAATAATAGATAGAAAACTGCTGTGCGTTATATCCTGTCTAGCACAATCTTCATGAAATCCACTCTAGATAAGTTCCTGTGTTTCTTCTATTGTTTTTAATTGAAATGCAATATTTCTTCTTTCATTTGTTTCTTATTCTTGAACTAAATGTTCCTGAGTGGTATTATGTTATCTATAAACAGAGAAGAGTTTTCTCTATTTAGTCATCAGTTAAATATTAAATTATTGTCCTGAGAAGAACTTTAGAAAGAATTGATTCTTCACCGCGTAAACTAACTCAGAAAACCAGTTTTTGACTGCATAAAATGAATGCTAATGTGATTTTTTCTTATTAAAGAAAGCTGACATTTTCACTGTTTTTCTCTTTAGGCATGCTTTAGAAAAGCAAAGCACTGTTAATTACGTAATTTGTATCTGTAGTTGTCATATATTTATAATGCACCTTCCGTGAAATGACTCTCTGCAGTAGAATGCAATGACACTAGAAATGGGTACAAGATGATAGCAATCCTGACTTTCAAGACATAAAGAAACAAGAGCTAAATCCCTTTTACTTTAATTACAACTGCTTTGGGATTCCTTAGACATGGAGTTCATTGCTCAGATATCTCCATTAGTTTAAGTGTTTTCATTTTCTTGAATACAAGGATATCACCTCTGGGTTTGGAAGTCCCTGACCTATGAACCCTTGAAGGCTGGGGAAATAGAATAGGGGAACATTGCTGTAAATGTGTCCTATACTGCTTTACCCTAAACATGTTCTTTCAGGCCCTGCTGGAGACACTGGTCTAAATGGGTTTTTAGTCAGATTTACCCCAGCTACTCCTGCCTTTTTTCTTTTTTTTTCCCCTTCATGTTCATAAGCTCCTGATGCTCTGCCTGTGTATTCTCAATTCTGGTTTTAATCTGTATCTTGCCCTAGCTGTTTCTGGATCCTGGAATGGTAGAAACTAAGTGGCACACAGTAAGCAGACAAGATGTCTCAAAACCAATGATGAGGTCAAAGATTGGGTTTGTGGACTAAGGTCTTCTATTTAAGAATTTAATTTATCTATCAATTACTGCTTAAAGTTCTGTGGTTTTTACTGAATGACAGACAATGCTACAACAAATCTATGAGTTTGCTCATTACAATGCCTCTCAGATTTTGGAATTTTGTATAAATGATATCATAAGCAGTAACCATTTTAATCTTACTTCAATGCTTGTCAAGAGTACTAGGTTCAACTTCCCAAGTTTACCTGTAACAACAACAACAACAAAAGTAAGAAATTGCTTGCACTCCCAAATTTATTTGTAACATAGTCAAGCACTACCAGAATGCATGTATCATAACTCCAACATCCTTTATGGTCATGAAGCCATTTGAGCAATGTCAAAAGAAGCACAGAATGTAAGTGACCCGCAAGAAAATTTGAGTGTTACTCGCTGACTTCTGCCCTATGCAGAAAAACTGGAAGATTATCTGAATAAAAACTGGAAGATTATCTGAATATTCATATGTGTAGAAATATTATTGAGAAAGTCATCTGTGAATGGTAACTGTAAAGAGCTGTCAGCAGAAGAACAGAAAACAGTAACATCTCATTCACTCTTAGAGCAACCTTCCAGAAGGGAAAAGGTGAAAAGAAGTGTATAACTTTATCAGTTGCCCCCCAAAATAGGATATTTTAATCTGATTTGTCTCTAGTGGTAGTGGAGGAGTGATGAAAAATATGACAGGAAGGAAATGTATGTGTAAATTTTTTTACCTGTCCAAAGTCCTGAGCTGTAAATGTGAGAGATGCCTTGGAGAAATGCTAGGTGACTTGTGAAGGTCCCAAGAAACTGGGTGGTTTGTTACAGGAGATTTAAAGCTGGTGCAATTAATTTAAAAAATAATTGCCATGGTAGATTTAAAACTGAAATAAGTGATTTAGAAATAATTAGGAGAATGGTCATAATCAAATGACCAGCTATCAGCCTTAATATTACTTCATCTATTTTGTATCAGAGTAAACCCTATGCATTTTTGAAGGATTTGCGTCCTTGTGATAGCTTCAAAGCACTGTCTGAATATAAATATACAAATTAAGACTTATGATCAGTTACATTGTATTATTTTTAAATGGTTTATTTTGTATCCAGTTACAGAGAAAAGTCAGGTTTTGCCTATATACACAGTTGCCATTTCTCCAAACCAAAATATCACCTTGATTACAAAAGCAGGTCTCTCACTCCTTGCAGGAGAATCACTAACAATTTATAATCATATTTTCACCCAAAGGTGAAAGGTCCGTGATACAGTTTTGTTGTTGCTATTGAAAAGGTCTTGTTGTCTTCAGGAGACTATGTTTCTTACAGCCTTCCTTCCTTCTTATTTCCCCCAGCTTTATATGCTGAGTGTGATGTCATATGGTATGGAATATCCCTTTGGTCAATTGGGGTCAGCTGTTCTGGCTGTATGCTTGGTGCCGTGGGTTAGTTGCTTGGTGCCGTGGGTTAGTTGTTTGGGTGGTGTTGGATTGGTTGATGGGTTGGACGCGATGATCTTGAAGGACTCTTCCAACCTGGTTTATTCTATGTATTCTATGTATTCTATGTATTCTATTCTATTCCCTCCCAGGTTCATCTGCAGCCCCAACCCACCTGCTGGTGAGGTGCTATGAGGTCTTGACTCTGTGTAAGCACTGCTCAGCAGTTACTAAGACAGCCCCATGTTATCAATATCATCCCTGTGTTTCTACTACATAACCAAAATACAGACCCATACTTTGAAGACTGCAGAAAACTAAGTGTACTTCAGCCAAAACCAGAACAATAGTCTAAATTCTACTAACTTCAGCATCTTATGTTTTCTGATTCTATGTACCATTAAGTAATTATTTCTTTGAGGCAGAAAGAATATTTCACTCAAGTGGTAGTCTGTGTTTAAGAAAGAACATTTGTGCAACTAACCTCACACTTTATCTTCCCAACATACATTGCTAATCACAGGTATTTCTCATTGCATTGAACAGGAATACTGCAACTAATAATTTGCTTTTACATCTTTCTGTAAATATGTTGTAGTTTGAGTTGGGTGCCCCCCTGGTGCATTCACTTCCTGTGTCCAGAAGTCCAGCCCAGAGGGATGGACACAGGAAATTGTGTATTTCCTACCATAATTCTTTGCACCACTATAAGATCCAGTGCGGGGTCTGGCACTTCCTCTTTCCTTCCCTCTCCGAGACTTGGTAACTGGGGGAGAGATCTCCCGGCCATGGGCCTGATTGGGCCCAAGGCCACAGGGGGATGGGCAGTCTCAGGCCTGGCCAGCTGAGACTAGCCCAGCAGAGGGAGGGGGAAGAAGGAGCCCTGGGGGTTTTGCATGCACCCTCAGGTGGGGATGGGATCTTTCTTTGTCACTGCGCTTTGGGTTTTCTGTAACATTCACTGCTTTCTATTTAAACTTTCATCACCTTTGCAATCCGTTTGCCTGAGTCGTTATTTCTGCCTGTGGTGGGGAGGGGACCTGCCCCAACCCATTACATTTTGGCGTGCCAACGTGGGGCCAACTGCAGCTCGGATTGCAAAGGATGGAGAGTTTAAATTTAGTTCTGGGCGTCGGTTTGGGTTTGGAAAGTTGGGGCTCAGGTTTTGTGTTACCGGGGCGACTGTGTGAACTCCTGTGGACTGCAGAAGGATAGCTGGTGCGTAGCTGATGGCATGGAATTCCCTCCTGTTGTTTGGGAACAGCGAGGGGTGGTTCTTTCTGTGACTTTCTGCCCAGGGTAGCTTAAGAGTGCTCTAGTAGCCTAAGAAGGCGAGACCTGCCTTCTCCTCGTTCTCTGCGGAGCGGCAGGGAGCGGAGGAGGGGCAGCGGCAAGCAGAGCGTGGTCGGCCCGCGGCCGCTGCGGGGAGCGGACACCCGCGGCGAGCGGGCAAGCGACTGCTGGAGGTGACTCGGACTCTGCATCGCGGCGACAGAGACGCCTTTCCTCTGCCAGCCATTCTTTTTCCAGTTCTTTAGCCAACCCCATAGAGCATTGGCTACCATCCATGAGTCGGTGTAGAGATAAAGCTTTGGCCATCTCTCACGTTCAGCTACGTCGAGAGCTAGTTGGACAGCTTTTACCTCTGCAAACTGACTGGATTCTCCTTCTCCATCCTTCGCCTCTGCAACTCGGCGTGTTGGACTCCACACTGCAGACTTCCACCTTCGCTTGTTCCCGACGAGACGACAGGAACCATCTGTGAACAAAGCATACTTCTTCTAAATGACACCACCATGCAGAGGCCTTTCTCTGTTGCTGACCACTCTCAGCAGTCTTAACTTACACTAAAGCAGTCCCAGGGCTGGCAGATAAGGTATTAAGTCTTTTTCAATAAGGTGTTTACCAATATCGTGGTGGAGATGTGGGTGTGTTGTACTGTCATGAGGTGTGTTGTGTGTGATTACTCCCTGCTGCTCCATATGGCTGTATATTATAACATCATCAGAGAAACTACGGGACAGTAATGAAGAACAAAGTGCATAAACTGCAGAGAAATGCAGCACTGCACTATGGGTCACAGTGATGACTGTGATTCACTTCCTGTCTTAAAGGCACTATTGTTTGTGTCAACAGCAATGAAGTCAAGCAAATGTGCATGAAGCAAAATTAATTAAATCATCACTGTGTATCAATCAGAGAAATTCTGCTCCTTCAGGATCATGCTGTCTCATTTTTGCTGTGTTGTAATGTAGAAGTGTGTCTAATCTGAGATCATCTGACAATTCACAGTAGCCTCAGTAGCGTTAGGTTCTTTTTACTAGTAAAAATGTTGTACAACATAGAATCATAGAATTGTTAGGGTTAGGAGGGACCTCAAGTCCCAACCACCCCTCCTATGGGCAGAGACACCTCACACTACAACAAGCTGCTCACAGCCACATCCAGCCTGGCCTTAAAAACCTCCAGGGATGTGGCTTCCACCACCTCCCTGGGCAACCTGTTCCAGTCTCTCACCACCCTCATGGGGAAAAACTTCTTCCTAACATCCAATCTGAATCTACCCATTTCTATTTCTTTTTCCATTGCCCCCAGTCCTATCAGTCCCTGACACCCTAAAAAGTCCCTCCCCAGCTTTCTTGTAACCCTCTTCTGATACTGGAAGGCCACAATTAGGTCTCCTCAGAGCCTTCTCTTCTCCAGACTGAACAGCCCCAACTCTCTCAGTCTGTCCTCACAGGGGAGGTGCTCCAGCCCCCTCCTCATCCTCATGGCCTTTCTCTGGACACACTCCAGCACTTCCAGAACCTTCCTGTAACAGGAGCTCCAGAAATGGAGCCAGGTGGGGTCTCACCAGAGTGGAGTAGAGGGGGAGAATCACCTCCCTCGACCTGCTGGCTAAGCTACTCTTGATGTGGCCTGGGATGCGATTGGTTTTCTGGGCTGCAAGTGCACACTGCTGGATCCTGTTGAGCTTCTCATCCACCTGCACCCCCAAGTCCATAACTCAAAGCATTGGTGTCCTCTTCAGTCCTGCTGAGCTCCTTCCCCAATTTCTTCCATAATGAGAATGAATAGAGGAGGAAATACCTGACCTTGTTATACCAGCAAATTTCCAATGCAAATGTCTCCACTTCATTAGACAGAAAGTGTCCCTACCAGACTGGTATCTTCCCCATTATTTAAAGCTCTTAGAGGCTAGGAGCAGTAGGCATCACAGTCTACTGCTTAGCTACTTCAGCTGATGATGGGCAATCACTGTGCTATGTAATAGTCATAACACATAAAAAAATAAAATAAAAGGGATGAAACTGAGCAACAAGAAATTCTTCTCCCTTCCAAATATTTGAAAACATAAGGGTTTCAAAGGTCTTCCTCTTGTTCACCAGGTCAGCATTAAGGCCTTGTACCTTGGCCAAACCATTTTCCTTCTGCAGCAAACTCTGGAGTATAAGTTTAGAGCTATCTTCTTTAGCCATTCTGAAAAACCATGTTTGAATTTATTTTCCATCCTGGGAGAAAAAGAAGAAAATTATTTGCTACAATTTCACTTTTTCTCTTCAGAAAAGTCCAAAGCACTTTCACTGGAATTTTTATCTGACTCTGTTTTCCCATACTATATTTTTGTTTATAAAATATACTTTAAAGTGTATAATAGTACTGTCTTTATATTAGTAAGTTTGAGTCTACATCTCTAGACTTGTATAGGGGGTTGATTTAGTTTTTTATTTCCTACAGTTCTGTGTGAGTGATTATCATGAAATAGAATAGCTGTTCTGCACGCAAAGCAAAGGAAATAGATTTTAGTTTTGGTGGACTGTTCTAGTTTAGCTTAAGTTGAATAGACAGCCATGCTTGCTAAGCACCATGGTCTGTGTAAGGAGTGCAAATGTTCATTTTGTATGTCTTTTGCTTTACTTTTTTCTGAAATGTCACATAATGTTACCAGTCATTTTGACCAAATTACACCATACCCCTCTCTGTCTGGTTATTTATTTTGGGTTTTTTGGTTGGTTGGTTGGGTTTTGTTGGGATTTTTTTGGTTGGTTGGTTTGGGTTTGTTTTTTTTTTTTTGGGGGGGGGGGGGTTGGTTGGTTGATTGGTTAGTTGGTTTTTGCACAGGAATGACACTGATCTGATATTTGTAAACTAAAACCCTATGCTCTTATAATAACTCATCTTGGCAATAGCAAGACCTTGGACAACCTTTAAGTACCATCAGGGAATATTATTTTCTAGAATAATTTTGAGATTTTCAGGTGCAAAAACAGTTGACTAGATAAATTTGCCACAAGCAATCATTTCTATCCCAAAACTAGATATTCTGGGAGCACCTTTGCACTTATCAGTGAAAAGGGATGTCAGTCACCCAAGCTGATCATTGGTTAAGCTTTCTGTTTTCTCAATATGCCATCTTGTTCCTTGTGTGTACACTCCTGAGGTGAAGAGGTACAGCTATACATCTGTATCTGCTGTGTATTCAAAGTTCTTCCCTTTGAAAATGATCTGAAAAGGGTTGTCTTTCTAAAGGCCTGATGCAGACACAGATTTGATTTATTTCTTAGAACTGCTCTAACTGAGAGGAAGAGGAACATGAGGAAGAAATCTGAAATGTCTGGAAGATATTTTCCTCCATGGTATCTTATTGGCTCTTTCGCACTTATGCTGATCAAGTTGCTTCCACCCTGCAAGTGAAGGGTGTGTATTTTTTCACTCTTGTTTAAATAATTGTTGGAGGTGTTTGTGAATATAAAGCAAAATTACTGATCTGTGTGACAGCTCCTGAAATCTTGAGACTTGATGAGACCTACATTTGTGTATGAATATTTCATGTTTCTGCACTCAAGAAACCATCTATCATTATGAGTAATATATAATTATGTATTGTTTAAGAGAGGAAAAAAAAAGTTTTCTAACTTCACAGTAATTTAAACCACTTAAAAGTAATTGCTAAGGTTTTATAAGTATAGGTGCTGCTCTCTTAGATGTAAACAGTTCAACTATGAAATGAATAAAAAGCAATAATAAAAACAAAGCAAACACAATGTTAAGTATAATTTAAATATCACCAAATAATATGTTTACTATCACTACAAGCAAAGTATTATGAGGTAAGCAGATCAGAGTGCATTTATCATTTTTCCCATAGGAACAAGAATAAGGTAGTAAGTTGACACTGCAGTGCTTTTTATACTATAGAAGTTATAAGTCTTTTTGTCACTCTGCTAGTGAAAATGAGACATGAGTTGTTCTAGCCAAATGTCTGTGTGAAGCTGAGATTTGTATTTTCTATAGTTGCTCTGACACTGGTCCTGACCCCATCATAGGAGGCTGTGATGGGGTATTGCTTACTATGGTAGAGGCAAACACTGGATGGCTGGAAACTTATGCAGTTCCTCAGTCGGTAGAGCATGAGACTCTTAATCTTAGGGTCGTGGGTTCGAGCCCCACGTTGGGCGCCAATAAAAAAGAGGAGTGTGGTGGTTTGAAAGGAAAGGCTCTGCTTTCCCTCCCCCACTGAGAAAGAGACCACGGCTAAACCCAGTCAGAGAAATGAGAGTATATTTTACAAGGAAACAGATTCTATGTAACACAACAAACACAGGTATTTTACAATATATACAGGAATATACAGCAAATGAACTCAACCAGAAACCAGACCCCCCCACACAGGGGGCTTCCCCCTGTGCCCCCTTCACCCCCCTACCTCCCTTCTCCCCCAAAAGAGGTAGAAACGAGATGTGGACGGTTAACAGGGCAGGAAAGGAAGAAAGGCCTGGGACAGGGAGTTAGTATCTTATCTTAGTTGGCCAGAATCCCAGAAGCAGATTCAGCCGAGAGGGACAGCGAAGGAAGCAAGACTGAGAGAAAGTTCCAGCCGCTCTGGGTCTAACAATCTCACCTCCCACAATTCTACCAATGAAATTCATTTAGAATACCAAAATATTTTACAAACATTTAGCCAGTGTGCCTCTTTTTTAAAGGCACAGCGTCAAACGGCCACAGTTACACCCATCCTGAAAGGGCACCAGGAGGGGTTATGAGAGCCCTGCTCTCCCCTGGGATTAAGGAAACCTGATCCAAGTGGACTTGGTTCCTTCCTTCCTCCCTGGGAAACCAAGTTAGTTTGTTCCACTCCCCCTCCCTGTCCAGCAAAACTATAAAGGGGAGGGTACGGCAACCATTTGCCTCTCTTTTGCTTCTGCCTTGCCTGGACAAGAGGACTAAGTTGCTGCTGGCTTCCTGGTTCTCTGCCACATGGTCAGGCCTGGTCTTTCTCCCTGCTGCATCCACGTTTCTCCAAAGGACTGTTGGTTTTGTATATTCTCCCTATCCATCCGTGTTCCTTACTCTTGTGAACCCTTCCTGTTATAGATAGATAGATATGTAATGTTTAAAGAAAATTTTACCTCTCTACTTCCAAACCAACTCCAAATTATTACTCAGTAGATTTATCTTCTCTTTTTTTTCCTTACCCCCCTTTCTTTCTTTATTTTATTTTTTTTTAAAATTTCCTTCCTTTATCTCTCCCTATTCTTTCTCCTTCCCTTTTCTTTTGATCAGGAAAGAGGAAGGAGTGGGGGGGAGGGATTCTCAGCCTTTCCCTTCATTTGAGCTCTTAAATCCCACTTAAGGCTCAAACCACCACAGAGGCATTTTGTTGTGCACCAGAGATGAGGAGGGGCTTTGAAAGATGGCAGTATACAATATACTACCTCTTCTGTGGCAATGCAAGTGCCCATAGAAGTCTGTTATATGTTATAAAGAAGCCTTGAGGGAGTTGAAAAAAGAGGTTTAAGGATATTTTCCTCAGAGCTGGAGTTGGAAACAGAAAGTGCAATTGTTCTTACCTCACCTTCAATCTAAACAAATTGTTGAAAAGCAATGAAACAGCATTCAGGTTTGAGTTCACATTTGAAGAACCATGTTAGAGCACGATGTTTTGTTAGGCGTTTCCAGTTGGTTATTTGAGGTACCATTTGCAGAGAAAGCAAAGCCTCTTGGGAGTGTGTTATTTATTTTAACAATGTAGATGTTCACATTAGTATGAGAAGTGTGCCCTAGGCACTGCTGACTGCGTGTCAGTACCATGAAGAGGCCTGGGGTGACTTGGTAAAATGTAGAGAGCTGCAATCCAGACAACTCCATGCAGTAAGATGAACAGCATAATCAACATATGATTATCATAACAGCTGGAAAGAAAAATGGGCTGGGGCAATCTCTGATTAACTCCAGGTTCTTTTTACAGTTGTATTGTGTTTCTTTCTGCAATAGTCCTAGTCCTTCTCTCCCTGTTGAAGGCTAATTTACCCCACTCTGGCTTTGTTCCCTCGCTTTGCTTTCACGGTGCTGTGCTTGTGTTTCAGCCTCTAATGCTCTCAGAGGTCATATTTCCTTCTCTTGAAGTTCTGGCATCATTTTTCTGTTTGTTGCTCACCCTCTCACAGCACTGACTACCATGTCAGTGGAGTAAAAATCCATTTCTACAGTAATACACTGACTCAATAACACATAACCTGCTACACCATCAGGAATAGCTAGGTATATAAAATAAATTGAGGCTTCCAGGAGTAGCAACTTCAGGGTCACACAGCAGTTAAACTGTTGTTCTTTATAAACCACTACCTACAAAGAAGGGAAGGTTTGGGAAGGGAAGGTTTGGGAAGGGAAGGTTTGGGAAGGTTTGGGAAGGGAAGGTTTGGGAAGGGAAGGGAAGGGAAGGTTTGGGAAGGGAAGGTTTGGGAAGGTTTGGGAAGGTTTGGGAAGGGAAGGGAAGGTTTGGGAAGGGAAGGTTTGGGAAGGTTTGGGAAGGGAAGGTTTGGGAAGGGAAGGTTTGGGAAGGGAAGGGAAGGGAAGGGAAGGGAAGGGAAGGTTTGGGAAGGGAAGGGAAGGGAAGGGAAGGGAAGGGAAGGTTTGGGAAGAGAAGGGAAGGTTTGGGAAGGGAAGGTTTGGGAAGGGAAGGTTTGGGAAGGGAAGGGAAGGTTTGGGAAGGTTTGGGAAGGGAAGGTTTGGGAAGGTTTGGGAAGGTTTGGGAAGGGAAGGTTTGGGAAGGGAAGGTTTGGGAAGGGAAGGGAAGGTTTGGGAAGGTTTGGGAAGGGAAGGTTTGGGAAGGGAAGGTTTGGGAAGGGAAGGGAAGGGAAGGTTTGGGAAGGGAAGGTTTGGGAAGGGAAGGTTTGGGAAGGTTTGGGAAGGGAAGGTTTGGGAAGGGAAGGTTTGGGAAGGTTTGGGAAGGTTTGGGAAGGTTTGGAAAGGTTTGGGAAGGTTTGGGAAGGTTTGGGAAGGTTTGGGAAGGGAAGGGAAGGGAAGGGAAGGGAAGGGAAGGGAAGGGAAGGGAAGGGAAGGGAAGGGAAGGGAAGGGAAGGGAAGGGAAGGGAAGGGAAGGGAAGGGAAGGGAAGGGAAGGGAAGGGAAGGGAAGGGAAGGGAAGGGAAGGGAAGGGAAGGGAAGGGAAGGGAGAGCTAATTTGGAGAAAACATCCCTACCCATGGAAGACTGAATGTCAAAGGGCAGAGTCTTTTAGAGGTAAAGTTAAGGTATTCAGGTGTTCAGAGATTTGCCAGAGAAGACATCCTCATGTTTAAATCAACATACCGTTAAGGGCAAGACACAAAGCATCTCAAGGTGTAGACTATGTCTGTTTTCTTTTAATCTTTTACTTTCTTCCATTAGCTAGAGAAAGAGAGGGTCATTAAACATGCTTGTATGAATACAGAGGTAAAACTGTTGCTTGAATTTAGCCATGGATAAATGATCTCTTGATGAGAAATTTGCATTAATATTTATTATATTGACTAGAGAGATGCAAGCTCCCCATTTTTTATTTCTTCTGGAAAAAAAAAAAAAAAACAAAACTTTTTTATTTTTAATTACTTTTAAGTATTTCCATTGTATAAGGTTGTGTTTTGCTGGTTTGTTTGGAGTTATTGTTTGTTTGTTTGTGGTTTCTTTTTTGTCTTATGGGAGCAGAATCGCAGAATCACAAAACATATCTGGTTGGAGGAGACCTAGTCCAACCTTTGACCAGGTACTGAAGCGTCAATGTTAAACCATGTCCCTAAACATTGGGTCCACACACCACTTAAACACTCCCAGGGGTGATGACTCCACCTCTGCCCTGGGTGGATTATTCCAATATTTGATAATCCTTTCAGTGAAGAAATATTCCTAATATCCAGCCCGAACCTTCTGTTGCTTGACACCAAGGAGAAGAAGCTGTCCCTCTCCTCACTCTAACCTCCCTTCAGGCAGTAGTATAGAGCAGTAAGATCTCCCCTTGGCCTTGTTAAACCTCATACAATTAGCCTTGGCCCATCAGCCTAGCCTGTCGCACCCAGCTTCATGTCATCTGCAGATTTACTGAGGGTGCACTCAATCCCCTTATCCAGATCACTAACAAAGATATCAAAGAGTAAAGGCCCAGTACTGAACCCTGGAGAACACCACTAGTAACTGGATACCAGCCAGATTTAATTCTGTTCACCACCACATTTTATGCCCAGATATCCAGCCATTTTTTTATCCAGTGCAGACTGCATTTGTCTAAGCTTTCTGTAATGAGTTTCTGAAGGAGAATGCTGTGGGAGACAGTGTCAAAGGTTTTACTGAAGTCCAGACAGACAATGTTGTAAAGGACCAATATATATATATGGCTCGACATCATTAGGAAGGTCATTAGTGATAACGGTTTGGTATAAGGGAGCTTGGCACTTGGCCCCCTGGGGTCAAGTAAGGCGCTTTGAACTCAGGAGACTCCCTGGTGGCACTTAGGACCCTGGGGATTCCCTAGAGGCAGAAACACCTGGAGAGAGGGGCAGGTTTTGAAACCTTGGAGAGGCAGATTTGAAAGCCCTGGAGATGGCTTTAGGCACACACTCTCCTGACCAATCAGGACAGGTGGCAACTGCTTGGCAGCAAGGTGTGAGACTACAAAAGATCTGCCTGGGAAACTGCTTAATAGGTTGCCTGGGGGCTGCTTGGGAGCTGTGTGCTGGGAGAAGGGGCAATTACTCTACCTGCATACCTACCTGCCTGACGTACCTTCCTGCCACCCTACCTGCCTGCCTACCTGCCATGAAGAGCCAGTACCTGCTGTGCCTGCCTGCACTGCCAGCCTGCCTCTACCTGCCTGCATGTCCTGCCTCCCTGCCCTGGCATGTGCCTAACACAGAAAGCTGCCATCCCACCTGTTTGCATCATTACAGCTTGACCACTGCAGTATCTATTTTTAGTCTACCAATAAAACATTTTAGGTACTTGGTTCCATTTCCGTCTGTCCTGAAGAGACAAAACCCTCAAAAATGCCCTGAACCAGACAATGGAGCAAGACCCAGGATGTTTGGTTTTACAGGACATTGCCAATGTTGCCCAGGCTTGTCTGAACATGCCCTGGGGGCCAGGTGCAACAGGCGCGTGTGCCTTTGGCCATCTTTGGAGAAAACCTATTTTATAGGTTAAAGAATCGGGTTTCTATCTCTTAACCTTTGTTGTCACTGCCAGCATTGTCATGGGAGATCTATAAATACTAGCCTGTAGTGGTCTGAGCCTTAACTGGAGTTTAAGAGCTCAGATGGTAGCAAACCGAGAATTCCTCCCCCTTCCCCCCCTCCTTTTCCCTGATAAGGAAAAGGAGAGAAAGAAATAAAAGAAAGGGTAGGGGAAAAAGGAAGGAGATAAATCTACCAAAAAATAATCTGGAGTCAGTTTGGATGTAGGAAAAGTAAATTTTTTTTAACAAAATATATATATAGCAATTACAAGGAGGATTTACAAGGGTAAGGAATAAAGATGAATAGGAAAATATACAAACCCAAGCTTGGATGGCCTTATATCTCCACATAGTGGATTTCAGACCTTTATGGAAGCCTGGATGTGGCAGGGAGAAGACCAGGCCTGACCACGTGGCAGACCCAGGAGGCTGGCAGCAGCTGTTGGTGCTTTTGAACAGGCGAGGTAGGACCAAAGAGAGCAAATGGCTGCAACATCTTCCTTTTTATAGGCTTGCTGGACAGGAAGAGGGAGTGGAATAGACCACCTTTGACCCAGGGGTCTCCTCCTGCTGAGAGGGGGAAACAAAGACCTTCTTTGTTCATCTGGATAAGGTTTCTTTTTTCTCCTGGGGAAGCAGGGCTCTCACAGCCCTCCCCCAGGATGGGTGTAACCCAGCATACTGCCCATAGAGGAATGCCTTGCCTTACCTTGTCCAAGATCTGCGAGAATCTACAAGCCTTTAAGTCTGTAAGCTCAAGAAGCCAAGCCTTGCTTGCCTTGCTATTTGGAATCCGTGCTGTGCCTCAGTTTATCCAGAATGACTGCAGGTGCACCTCGCAGTGAAGCATTGTAAAGCTCAGGAGCAGATAGATGTCTTGCTGGACTGAGAGATGAACCCTGGAGAAGCCGAGACCCCAGGGTAGTTTTGTTTTATTGGAAGAAGCAACCAGCGCTGCTGAGAAGATTGCAGCTGAAGGACCTCTCCAAAACAGGAAAAGCTACAAAGCCAACAAGCCCTGCAAGCCTTGGCAGCAACCTCTTTGCTAGAAAGCTTTCAGTTACAAAGTCTTTGGAGATAAACCCTGTCTGTGCCTCAGCAACAAGCTACAGAAGCCAACAGAAAGTGAAACTCTGTTCCTGCAGCTTTCAGTTTGGTGCTGTTTAAATGCCCACACGTGCCACGAGGTGCCATGATCTGTGGATTATAAACATTGTGACTGAATGTACCAGACTGAAGTGATTTGCAGTGAGTAATTGTGGTGGTGAGAGAAAGATAACTGTATACACAATATATTTACAATATGTACAGAAATATACAGCAAAGAACGTAATACAGAACAAAACTCCCTCCTCCAGCCAGGAGGGTGCCACCCCATACCCCCTCTCTCCCCCTACCTCCCGTTTTTCCCAAAAAGGGTTAGAGAGAGAGAAAAAGGTAATTATTAAGGAGGAAATTCTGTTAGCTCAAAGCGTATGCAAGAATTAGTTTCTTATCTGTTAGTTCAAGGTCAACTCCGTCCCACACAGCTATTGCTCAGAGAGAGAGAGAAACAGACAGGCTGAAGAAGACAGACAGACTGAACAGACTGAGATTCAAACTGAACTAAAACTTAAAATTGCATTCTGCCAATCTACCAATGAAATTAGTTTAGAATATCTTGTTTTCATTCTTCCACCAAAACATTCAGCCAGAGTGTTCCAGCAACTGTCCCTTTCTTAAAGGCACAGCCCAAAACGGTCACAATAATCCAACAAATTTGACTTTCATAAGCATCTATTAAAAGGTCTGTTGCCCTAGAGAATTCTAGAGTTCCCCCCACCTTGTGGGCATAAGCTGGCCTGTTTCCAATGTTCTTCTCTCTTTTTTTTTTTTTCCTTTACAGTTTGAATTGTTGTTTGTTGTTTCTGGGTTTTTGTTGCTCATAGTGTTTAAGTTGTTACATGCCCCTGCTGGTGAGGGATCTGCAACTGAATACTGCAAAGCAGCAAATAGGGTTTTTTAAATGTTCCAATTGATTTTTTTTATTGTTATTAATATTTTTGTTATATGTTCTGCCTATTAAATATCAATAATAACTGTACATTCATAAGAGTCTTAATTCTGTTCCTGAGAATGTAAAGTTAGTCACATTAAAGGTTCAAGTGGGCATCAACCAGGAGTTAAGCTTGGCTGCACCTGGCACCAGCTGGAATGCAAGGGGTTTTAACTCCCACCAACAGAACAAGAGGACACAATCTCAAGAGGAGGCTCAGGGGAGACCTTCTTGTTCTCTACAATTACCTGAAGGGAAATTGTAGCCAGGTGGGGGTTGGTCTCTTCTCCCAGGCACCAGCACCAGAACAAGAAGACACAGTCTCAAGCTGTGCCAGGGGAGGTTTAGGCTGGATGTTAGGAAGAAATTCTTCCCGGAAAGAGAGATTGGCCATTGGAATGTGCTGCCTAGGGAGGTGGTGGAGTCACCATCCCTGGAAGTGTTTCAGAAGGGACTGGATGAGGCACTTAGTGCCATGGTTTAGTTGATTAGATGGTGTTGGGTGATAGGTTGGACTTGATGATCTCAAAGGTCTTTTCCAACCTGGTTCATTCCATTCCATTCCATTCCATTCCATTCCATTCTGCCATCCTTGGACCATGACAAATGTTCACAGCCCTTCCTTCATCTGATAAGCAGGTCACCTTGTTGTAGGAGATCAGGATGTGCCTACATAAACCCATGATGACTGGGCCTGACTGACTGGCTGTCTTGTATGTGTCACATCATGGCACTCAGGATGACCTGGCAATTGATCTTGTTCAATCTCACCCTGTCGGCCTCAGCCCATCACCCTAACCTGTCCAGATCTTTTTGCAATGTCTTCCTATCCTCAAGCAGATCAACACTCCAGCTCAGTTTAGTTAGCAAACTTGCTAAAGCTATATTCAATCCACTCATGCGAATCATTGATAAAGATGTCAAACAGAACTGGCTCAAATATCAAGCCCTTGGAGACAATGTTTGTGACCAAATGGATTTAATTCTGTTTGCCATGAACTTTTGGGCTCAGTCATCCATCCATCTAGTTATTAATCCAGTGAAGAGTATGTCTGTCTATGCCATTGACAGCAAGTTTCTCAAGGAGAATGCTCTGGGAGATGGTGTCCAAGGCTTTACTAAAGTCTTTTCATGAACCCATGTTGCTTGGGCTTGATTCTACCATTATCCTGCACTTGACATGTGAGTGCATCCAAGATGAGCTGCTCCATAACCCACCCTGGCACCAAGGTAAAACTGACAGGCCTATAGTTCTTAGGATCATCCTTCTTGTAGATAGGTGCCATATTTGCTAGCCTCCAGCCAACTGACACCTCCCTGGTCAGGCAGGACTGTTGGAAAATAATGGTGACTGGATTGGTGAGCACTTCTGCTAGTTCCTTAAGTACTTTTGGATGAAATCCTTCTGGTCCCATATGCTTGTACACACCTAAGTGGTACAGCAGGTTGGTGATCCATTCTTCCTGGATTATGGGGGCTTCATTCTGTTCTCCATCCCTGTCTTCTAGTTCCAGGAGCTGGATCCTCAGGGAGCAACTGGTATCACTGACAAAGGCTGAAGCAAAGCAGTTGTTCATCAGCTCAGCCTTTTCCTTGTCTTTGGTCACCAGATTCCCTCCCACAACCAGTAGTGGGTAGAGATTCTCCCTAGCTCTTCTTTTACTCTTAACATATTTATAGAAACATTTTTCATTAACTCTGATGATGCTGCCCAGATTAAGTTCTAGCTCAGTTTTGGCCTTTCTAATTTTCTCCCTACATATCCTTGCAACCTTGTAGTCTTCCTGAGTTGCCTGTCCCTTCTTCCATAGCCAGAAGACATTTCTTTTCTTCCTGAGTTCTACCTGAAGCTCTCTGCTTAGCCAGGTCAGTCTTCTGTCCCAACAGCTTGTTATCTAGTGCGTGGGGACAGCTTGCTCCTGTGCCTTGAAGATTTCCTTCTCAAGGAATGTCCAACCTTTCTGGATTCCTCTGTCATTCAGGACTACCTCCCAGGGAATGTCATCAGCCAATCTAAACAAATCAAATTCTGCCCTCCAGAAGTCCAAGGATGTTGTTCTATTGACACCACTCCTAATTTGACTGGGAACAGAGAACTCCACCATCTCATTGTCACTTTGTCCGAGATGGCTACCAGCCTTTACATCTCCCATTCTGTTTACAAAGAGCAGGTCTGGTACAGAGCCTTCCCTCACTGGCTTACTCACCAGCTGTGTTAATTACCTTCCACACACTCCAGGAACCTCTGGGCCCACTTCCCATCTGCTGTATTGTATTCCCAGCAGATAGCTGGTAAATTGAAGTCCCCCACAAGAACAAGGGCTATCTGTTCTGAGACCTTGCCCCGACACCTGTAAAACACTTTGCCAACCTCTTCATTCTGTCCGGGCAGTCCATAACAGACCTCCCCTATGACATCTTCCTTATTGCCTTCCCCATGATTCTTACCCACAGTCATTCAACTGTCATCATAATGCTTGAGGTATTCAAGACTTTCCTTAACATGCAGGACCAGCCCACCACCTCTTCTTCTGGGCCTGTCTTTTCTGATGAGCCTGTAGCCATCCAGTGTAGTGTTCCAATAGTGGGATTCATCCTACCATATTTCTGTCAGGGAAATGATATCGATTTTTCTCTGTTGGACAATCATTTCAAGCTCTTCTTCCTTGTCACCCATGCTATGTGCATAGGCATAAATGTTCTTTAGTTGATGATTATTTTTGCAGAGTAGGGGTCTAATTCCTACATGATTGCTCCCAGGCAGTAATGTGAGTCCTGTCTTGTCAATAGCCCTTACATCTTCCTCATCATACAGACCACTGTTACCTACTTCCCCAGCTGTCACACTGTTCCACAAATGTTCTAGGCTTGTCTCCACCAAACCTTCTTTATCTTCTTTCCTCCTTCCAATGTAGTTTAAACCTATGTCAATGAGCCTGGCCAACTGCTGTGATAAAATCCTTCTCTGTCTTTGGAAGAGGTATACCTCATCTGCCACCAGCAGGCCTGGCATCATGTAAATTGACCCACAATCAAAAAACACAAAGTCCTGTGGGTGGCACCAGGCTTGAAGCTAAGAATTGTTCTGGTGAAGTCTGATTATGAAAATAAAATTAAAAAAAAAAAACAAACACACAAAAACAAACCAACAACAAGAACTAACAAACCAACCAACACCAAACCCATCCCAGTTAATACCCAACACCACAGAATCTGGAGCTGCTGATGTGCCAAAATTTGATTGAATCTTATGTGTGCAATGTTTCCCTGATTTCCTTTCTCTTACTTTCTTCCTCCCTTTCCTGCCTCAGCCCTAGTTCTGCTTGAATTCTACTGGCTGAATAAATATAGCCTTACGAGAAAGGAGTAGTGATAAGGCAAGAATTGTGAACTGGTTTTGAAGGATATAGAAACCACAGCCAAACCTTTCTTCCCAACCGAAGGCCAGTGTGAGTTTATCGTAATTTCTTTTCTAGAGAAGAATCTGTACACTGTTGCTCTTTTTAATCTGACAAACACACAACTGGTATTAACAGAACCACAGATAACAGGAACTCACCTCTCTAGTAATTGAGTCTTGAATGAATAATTCAGATAAATAATTTTGATATCTGAAGTTACTCAAACTATTCACTAACCTATAGTCTTTATTTCTTCTCATTTGGAAACTGGCACTGCACGTTTAAGTGAAAAGGTCTTATATGTACTCTGCTATTATAGATCATAAAGAGCTTTAAGAAAACAGAGTGAATACAGAATGACATCAAAGTTCTTGATAAGTTCATGAATTTGCTTACTTTCTCCACGGAAAGTCCATTTTCATGCTTACAGGGTCCTGGAAAACTGTAAAAATCTTACTGCTGTAGTGAAAAGTCCACATCTTTATGCACCCCTATATTGCCTCACTCTCACTTCTGCTTAACAGACTCCTCCACATTTCTTCTGCCTTTCTTTCATAAATATATATATCTCTCAAAGAACTAAAGCACAACTTTAATCTAAAATCATGTTTTTAATGACACACACCAAACAAAGGATTATTTTTGTTGTTTTTTTCCTTAGCATTGCCTGTCAGATAACTAGAAGGAAAAAAGAGCTTTCTTATAATACTAGAATTCTTTCTGAAATGAAAAAAAAAAGCACCTCCAACTTTTACTAAAATCCCCATATGTTTGTAAGTGGTAACCAACTTTCAGTGTCATCTCTAAACTGGTTCTTGCTCCCTCTAGTTGGAAATAGCAGTCAGACCACATTGTTTGTTGAGATTTATAGCTGGGCTGGGCAAAGAGAAGAGAAAGGAAATAAGGGAGAGAGCTGTCTGGAAAAGATAAATAAAATGGCTTTAATAATAATAATAAAATTAAATATATACAAAAGCAGTATCAAACCCAGCCATAACTGCCTTATGGCAATTACATTATTGTCACCACTAATGCAGTGGACAGGCACTGGGGAAGTCCCAGACTGGATTCAGTGTCAGGTGAGAACTAGATTCAGGAGCTGAATTCTGGAACTGGATTCAGGAACAAACAGATTGAGACTGAAAACAGAATGAACAAGGAGGATGCCAACCATTGTAGAAGAAAGCTTGAGTCCTCTGGTCCCTCAGCATTATAATGAATACAACCTATATAGAATGGAATAATTTGTTGGTCAGTTTAGTCACCTGTCCTGTCTGCTCCTTCAAGCAGATGTGGCCTTCTACTTTCTGCACCCTCAACATGGTATAAAAGAATTAGCAGTGACCTTGATCTGCACACCAGTGCATGGTAGTAGCTCTGCAGAGAGACCTGGACAGGCTAGACTGATGGGCAGAGTCCAAGGGCATGAGATTTAACACATCTAAGTGCCAGGTTCTACATATTGGCCACAACAACCCCAGCAGTGTTACAGGCTGGGGTCAGAGTGGCTGGAGAGCAGCCAGGCAGAAAGGGACCTGGGGGTACTGCTTGACAGCAGCTGAACATGAGCCAGCATTGTGCCCAGGTGGCCAAGAAGGCCAATGGCATCCTAGCCTGCATCAGGAATAGTGTGGCCATCAGGAGCAGGGAATTCATTCTGCTGGAAGGTGTCCAGAGAAGGGCAACAAAGCTGGGGAGGGGTTTGGAGCACAAGCCCTGTGAGGAGAGTGTGAATGAGCTGGGGTTGTTTAGCCTGGAGAAGAGGAGGCTCAGGGGAGACATTGCTGTCTACAACTCCTTGAAGGGTGGGGGTTGGTCTCTTCTCCCAGGCAACCAGCACCAGAACAAGAGGACACATTCTTAAGATGTGCCAGGGGAGGTTTAGGCTGGATGCTAGGAAGTAGTTCTTCCCAGCAAGAGAGATTGGCCATTGGAATGTATTGCTCAGGGAGGTGGTGGAGTCACCATCACTGGAGGTGTTTAAGAGGAGACTGGATGAGTCACTTGGTGCCATGGTTTATTTGATTAGATGGTGTTGGGTGGTAGGTTGAACTCGATGATCTTGAAGGTCTTTTTCAACGTGGTTAATTCTGTATTCTGTTTCAAGTGTTATCACTACTAGAAGCAGACACTGTGAAAACATGCAGTGAACTACAGAAAATGGTTACAAAGAAGAGACTGAGATGAAAAGTAAAATTACTGAAACTCAAACCAGGACACTGCTTTAAGTAGAATTCTCTAAGAAAATATTCATTCAATGAGGAATGAAATTTTTCATACTGACTCATGATATTGATTTGAAGTCAATGGCTATTAGCTGTACAGATGCAAAATAGAAAAGAAGTGAGCAGGCCAATCTGGCCAAGAAAGAAGAGGCTGTTCTTCAGATATACCTTTTTTCTGTAGAAGAGAATTTCCTAGAAATACTTCACAGTACTCCTCCTTCTGTGTTTGAAGAGGGATTTTGAAGCTGTAAAGAACAGGCAGAGGAAAAGAAGAAAGAAAGATTGGGGGGAAGGAGGGGTGAAGAAGGAAGCAGACAGTATGCATGTTTGAAAATTGAGTAATAATTTTTCATTGAGTAAGAAGAGGCTAATATTTTATGAGTAGGGTGAAAACTGGTGAGGAACAGAGGGTAAGAAGGATTGTAACATCTTTCTTGCAGCCTGAGAAAAAAATGTTACTGTGCATCAAAAACATGCTTTCTGCAGGCTGCTAGTCTTTCAGCCAACATATATCCCAGGTCATGGATTCTGCCTTGTAGAGGAAGTCCTCTTCATACAATCACCAAAATGATCACTTCTGGCAGGTGTGGGCATCTTCCACAATTCTAAGTACACTGAAGCAACAGTGGTGGCACTTCGGTGTGCATGACATGGTAGCAGATCACTGAAGTGTGGCTATCACTCCCTTTGCCAGGGACAAGGCAGCACAGTCATGGCAGAGCCCCATTAGTTGCAGAAGAGGAGTTCCTCAGAGTTGACATTACCAAGTCATAGCAGGTGTTTTACTGGCCTGAATGCCAACCCAAAATTGAGTCCCTGGGAGACCTGTTTTTTCTCCACTGATGAAACATTCCTGCAGCTCCCACTTCTCTCAGTTCACAGAAAGGATTGTGTGCTATCTACATGAAGATATCAGCCTGTTGGGCAACCTCACAAATCTTTACTAGGGTGAAGTAGACAGTAAAAATAGCAGAAACATCCCTTCAGTATCCTACTCTTCTATATCTCTCTAATTCAGCAGTTCCTGTGCACACATACAGCACATTCTGTAATGCTAACAAGCACTTAAATCCACTGCAGAAGAGAGAATAAACATTAACAAAATCCACTTTGCATTTGCTGTGCAATATAACATAAAAATAGAATTGTGCAGCAGTTCCTTTTTTTTTTTCATTAAAGATTGCTTAACAGGTTGAAATAAAACCCCCAGAGTTTTGACATTTGCTGATTGATATAACAGGTACAGTCAGCTGAAAAGTTCTCATTTTCCTTTCCTTCACTGAAAGGCAAAATAAAAGTAAATCTGAAAAAAACAATCATCATTCTCTCAGACTAAAATAATAAGGTGAAAGACATCGAGTTTAAAACTCATTTAGGATAAGCATAGACTCTCCTGTAAGGGCATGGCTGTCTCCAGGAAAAAAAAGCAACAAAGATTTTGAAAAGTGTTTGGCACATTGCTTCACCTACAAGAATCTTGTATTAAAAACTGCTTGTTTCTTCAATTATGACAATCAAGAGCCAACCCATATAACGTTTTCTTCCTTCTTAAAGCCAAGCTGGTTTCAATGGGTTGCCTAAATTGGTCTAAAGAGCTCCCTGCTTTCAGGCCAGAAAAAAAAGAGATATTATAAAAATCTATTGGTTTCAGAACCCCAGCATTTAAGTATAGTCATAGGAAGGGAGGGAAAATAAGGAAGGGATGGAGGGAATGGAAGGAATTTGGAAGAAAGAAGGTATTTAGAAGGAATTAATTCAGAATGAAGAAAGGAGTTCAGAAGGAAGGGAGCAACGTATTTGGAAGGAATTACTTTGGAATGAAAGCATTTGGGAGGAAGGCAGGAAGGAAGGAAATGGCTCATCACAGGAGACATTGCAACACATGCAAGGCAAATAAAAAATTAACTCATTGAGATAAAATATCAAAGAATAATAACCCAAAAGTCATGTTTTAAGAATGGTTATGAAAACACTAATATAGCAACTACAAAACTAAATTTAAAGAAAAAGTTATTCTCTGCATAGTGTGAGAAACAAATATTATTTTATAGAAGTAGAAAATTGCTATTACTTTGTTTTCTTTCACATCAAATATCAGTTCTTTCATTACTCAAAGGGGAATTGCATTAAAAAAAACCCAAAACTCTCTCAATTTTTACTCAGTCTTATCTTTTTGCAAATATTGTTAACTGAGAGACCCAAAGTCAGTCCACACTGAAGTTAATTAAATATGTCCATTGCTTTTAATAATGTTACTATTCTATTTACTCATCTCTCTCAGAAAAAAAAACAAACAACTTTGCACTACCAGCTTTTGTTTTTTTCCAGTACCAAATATAGCACAACTCAAGGGACTTCAAGGTGCTGCACAATATAGAAACCATAATAAGCTAAATTATATTGCATCACCAGAAATCTGTTACTGAGATTTGTGTGTCAGCATACATTCCTACAGAACATATGCTAACAGACAAATATATCCTAGATTTGCAGCAGTCAGTAAATACTGAGAACTCAGCACTTCTCAGGATACACTCGGGAAGTTTGAGGATTAAGCCCCTTACAGTACAAGCTCAGGTCACCCTGGAAGGCATTAGATATTGTAGTTAAATCCCTAGTTGCAGGGATTTGCACTGTTCAGATAGCCATTGTTTTTGTTTGTTTGTTGATGACCATATAGTTTCTATTATGAATGCCATCCTCAGCACACCATTTGGAAACTGAGATACTTTTTCTCCATACAGAGTTGTAATAAGCTGTTGAGTTGTGAATGAGGCCAATGCAGTGATTTACTTGTGATCCACCTGCTCAGCACTTGGGACCAACCACAAGCTATGCTTGTCATCCTTTTAGTCTAACAGGGGAGTCAGTTGGTCATACCCATATACCTTCAACACTTTGCATTCAATTGCCAGAGGAAGTTCCTGGGTGAATTGCAGAGCAGGATGCTCCCTGTAGTAGAGACATTCATGGCCAAGCTATATTGCATTTAAGAGGGGGAAAAATGGTTTCTGTGAAACCATGTCCCTTCTACGAGACATAATTATGTCTCTACATCTCTGCTCAAAAATCTTCTTCCACTGGAGTGTGAACATGGCTTTTGGTGCTATAGTTAAGTCTAAGCAGGGCTATGGAGCTGCATTCGTATCCATTGATTCAGCTCTGGGCTGAGCACCCACTCCAGAAAGGAGGGGGAAGGGGAGATTTCTTGGAACAATTTTTGGCAATATTTGGAACATAATTCTGGGCATAGGTTGCCTTCACCACACTCATGAAGCAAAGTATTTAAATCACATTGCAAAACAGATTTCAGAAGTTTTTTCTTCCTTGAATGCATTACTTCAGAGACTATGTGACAACAAGGAGAAGTACTTCTGAAAAATAACCAACCAAACCAACCAACAAGCCTAGGCCTGAATCTGGAAAGTTAATCCAAGTAAAAGTCACGCAGACTGCAAAACAATTCAAATAAGAAGAGCTGCAAAAATAACAAGCTGATTATTCATGTCTAGGTGAATGAGGGCTCAACCATTTAGTTGGTTGGGTTTGGTTAGGCTTTTTTTTGTTTGGTTTGGTTTGGCTTTTGTGTTTGTTTTAGACTTTTGATTGGGGTTTTTTGTTTGGTTTGGGGAGTTGTTTGTTTGTTGTTTGTAGGGATTTTTGCTAAAGATATAAGTGTGAATTGCAGGTAACATTTCACACTTTTGTTCCAATTCTGCTACAGACCTTCCTGTGATACTGAGCCAACTTCTTAAGAGCACAGTTAGCGCATATTTTTTTGATCAGCTGCAAAAGTGTTTGTAGAACTAGTTACTTCTCACAACATAGGGCAATTGAAAATGCAATTTGCTTATTTTTTTTTGTCTGAATCAAAGTTAGTGGGGGAGCGTAAGAGACTGAACCTTGTCTCTCTTGATGTGACTCAAAAAAGATAAAATCACCTTTGCTCCTTGCCCAGACAATAGCTGATGTGTATTGGGCAGATGCCACTAGGTAAAGATTCGTGGGAATGTGCATAGACAGGATCATCTCCTACCCATCAGCTACCCCAGGAAGGGAGGATGGTGAAAAGGACAATGGATTCACCACCTGGACACATACCTAAAAAACCCTGTGACTAAAAAAACTATATAAAAACCCTGAGCAATGCCTGCTCAGGAGAAGAAAAATGGAGAAGAAAGTACAAGGAGAGAAAAGGACAGACACAGGAGAAAAGACATCACCATGTAGCCTGGAAGAAAAAGACCCAGAGGAACTCTCTCCATGTCCTAAGTTCCACCTGCTGTAACTCATGGAGCTGAAGAGGCTGCTCAGAGAAGGACTTGGATTTGGATTTTGGGATCTCTCCCTCCCCTCCTCCAGTGGAGGACCTTGCAGCCAACAAGCATGACATCTCCTCCAAGCCAAAGTGGCAGCACCCTTCCTCCACAGACCTAAACCATCTTTGGAGATGGGGCATGGTAATATAATTCCTTTCCTTTTCTCTCTCCCTCTTCTCCCTCTCTCTCTCCTTTCTTCTGTTCCATCCAGTTTAAGCCAAAGAAAGATCTTTGATGCATTGATTGTGATCTTGAGGAGGGACTGCTTGTGAATTAAAGAAAGAGCTTCACCCTCTCATTCCTGAAGAAATACATTAGGTGCGCAGAAGATGTGT
Source organism: Dryobates pubescens (assembly GCF_014839835.1). NCBI lineage: Eukaryota > Metazoa > Chordata > Aves > Piciformes > Picidae > Dryobates > Dryobates pubescens. The sequence continues at coordinate 3,092,677 of NC_071620.1, forward strand.
AGGAAGCATTTCAGTGTAGACTATTTTTCTTTTCCCTAAATGCATCACAGTAAAAAAAATCACTCGATGTGGTATGTTCACAAATCTTCTGGTGATTTTACCAGCCTTCTGTCATTTACAGAGTTTGTCACAGATGTTGTATAGCAGGAGTGGACTCCCTTTAAAACTGGAAGCATACAGTTTTCATCCGGGTTGGTAGAAAACAGGTTATTAGCAAGAGTCACCATTCCATGATTTGCCATTTGCTCAGTAGCCTTCCTTTGACTGAATGAAGTCTGAAATGAATATTAGGAAGGAATGCATGAAGCTTTACCTCACACTTCACTGGCAAGGGCTCCAGCTACACTCACAGAATAATGGAAGATAATGGCAGGGGCTGGAAGAAGGATCTGCCCATGGTGAGTGAAGATCAGGTTCATGACGACCATCTGAAGAACCTGAAAGTGTTCAAGTCCTTGGGACCCAATGGGATACACCCAGGGGTGCTGAGGGAGCTGGGGAGGAGGCTGCTAAAACACTCTCCAACATATTCCCAAAGTCCTGTCAGTCCAGGGAGGTCCCCACTGCTGGAAAAGGGGAAGCATAACTCCCATTTTCAAGAAGGGAAAGAAGGATGACCCAGGGAACTAGAGGCCAGGAAGTCTCAACTCTGTGCCTGGAAAGATCATGGAGCAGATCCTCCTGGAGGCACTGCTGAGGCAGAAGAATAACACAGAGGTGACTGGGCACAATCAGCAGAACTTCACCAAGGGCAAATCCTGCCTGACAAACCTGTTGATCTTCTATGACAAGGTCACAACATCAATAGATGAAGACTGAGCAACTGAGGTCATTAACCTGGGCCTGAGCAAAGCCTTCAACACTGTCTCACACCACATCCTGGTCTCCAAGCTGGTGCAGGATGGGTTCCATGGAAGGATCATTCCGTGGATACAGAACTGGTTTGGTGGCCACACTCAAAGGGTGGCTGTTAATGGTCCATGTCCAAGTGGAGGCCAGGGACAAGTGGAGTCCCTCAGGGGTCAGTCCTGGGACCAGGCTTGTTTAACATCTTTATTGGTGACATGGACAGTGGCATTGAGTGCACCCTCAGCAGGTTTGCTGATGACACCAATCTATGTGGTGCAGCAGACACACTGGAAGAAAGGGATCCATCCAGAGGGACCTTGACAGGCTGGAGAGATGAGCCCATGCCAACCTCATGAGGTTCAGCAAGACCAAGTGCAAGGTCCTGCATCTGGGTTGGGACAATCCCAAGCACTGATATAGGCTGGGCAGTGCCTGGCTTGAGAACAGCCCTGAAGAAAAGGCCTTGGGGGTGGTGAGGGATGAGAAGCTCAACATGAGCCAGCAGTGAGCACTTGCAGCCCAGAAAGCAAATCACATCCTGGGCTGCATCAAGAGAAGCATAGCCAGCAGGTCGAGGGAGGTGATTGTTCCCATCTGCTCTACTCTGGTGAGACCCCACCTGGAGCACTGTGTCCAATTCTGGAGCCCCTAGTACAGGAAGAATCTGGAGGTGCTGGAACATGTCCAGAGAAGGGCCACAAGGATGATCAGAGGGATGGAGCTCCTGTCCTGTGAGGACAAACTGAGGGACCTGGGGCTGTTCAGTCTGGAGAAGAGAAGCCTCTGAGGAATGTGGTAGTTAAGAGGCCCCACCACAGGCAAAAGAAAAGACTGAGACAAACAGATCACAGTATCACAGTATAACTAAGGTTGGAAGAGACCCCAAGGATCATCAAGTCCAACCTGTCCCAACAGACCTCACGACTAGACCATGGCACCAAGTGCCACGTCCAATCTCCTCTTGAACACCTCCAGGGACGGCGACTCCACCACCTCCCTGGGCAGCACATTCCAATGACGAATGACTCGCTCTGTGAAGAACTTTTTCCTCACCTCGAGTCTAAACCTCCCCTGGTGCAGATTGAGACTGTGTCCCCTTGTTCTGGTGCTGGTTGCCTGGGAGAAGAGACCAACTCCTTCCTTTCTACAACCACCTTTCAGGTAGTTGATTGCTACCTTTCAGGTAGTAGATTACAAAAACATGGTGGAAAGTTTAAATGCAAAAAGCAATGAAAGTTTTACAGAGAACCACAAGCATCATGACAAAAGAGAGAGATCCCAAAACATCCCACCCCTACCTGAAGGTACACCCAAATCCCTCGGGGTTCTTTCTACCTTGGGCCTAGCCAGACCCAAGAAAGGCAGCTCAGTATTATCACGTAGCGGTGAGGGAAGAAAGAGGAAGTGCAAGACCCCTCGCTGATGTCTTATAGGGGAGCAGGACATTATGGGTTGAAATACCTGGCTTCCTGTGCCCACCCACACATTCAGGTTGAAAAAGACCCTCAGGATCACCAAGTCCAACCCAGAACCCTACTCTACAAGGTTCACCCCTAAACCATATCCCCAAGCACCACATCCAAACCACCTTTAAAAACATCCAGGTTTGGTGACTCAACCACCTCCCAGGGCAGCCAATGCCTGACCACTCTTGCTGTGAAAACTCTTTTCCTAATGTCCAGTCTAAACCCACCCAGTTGCAGTGTGGTGGGTTGGAAGGCCAATCCTTCCTTGCCTCCCATCAGGGCAGAAAAAATGAGACTCAGACAAATGGCTTGCAGAAGTGGTGGAAAGTTTAAATGGAAAAGCAGTGAATGTTTTACAGAGAACCACAAGCACAGTGACAAAAGAGATCCCAAAACATACCCAGAAGCCTCCCAGCATTCCCCTTTTCCCACCTGGGGGTACACCCAAAACCCACAGGTGCTGTTTCTTTCCCCTCCTCCATTGTTAGGCCAATCTCAGCTGGCCAGATCTGAGATAGCCCTTCCCCCTTTTCCTCTTGGCATTAAGCCTAGCCAGGCCAAAAAAGGCCTTGAGATAACTCCCCCTCCATTATCAGACAGGGAGCATCTCCCACAAGGGTAGTGAGGGAAGAAAGAGAAAGAAACCACCATGTTGGTGGTTTTATAGGGAGCAGGACATTATGGGATGAAATAAGCAGCTTCCCATGTCCACCCACTGGGCTGGACCCTTGGGACACTGGGGGTGTGTCTTATGTGGCCACAACAGGGGGGCACCCAGCCCAAACTGCTACATGCAGCTTGAGGCCATTCCCAGTTGATTGTATATGAGCCAGCTCTGACACCTGAGCTTACTAAATGGTACTTCTCAATTCAGATCACGTTCGTGTCCATCCATTTCAGGGTGTAGGCAGATTTAATACATATCCATCTGCATAGGAGCACTGAGCTAGAAAATATTGAGATGATATGGCTGCAAAGAATCTAAAAAGAAAATAACAGCAATGACTTCGGGTCTGTTCTAGAGGATAGATTACTCACTGAATAGAATTACATTGTTTAAATAATCTTTCTGTATAAGGTTGCCAAAGCAACACTCTGAAGGGATGCATTAGGAGACAGATTTGGCCCACAATGACATCAACAAAAGTAAAAAAGAAGTTTTCATGCATATCACTTCTGATGCTATCACTCCTGAAGCTATCACCCAAAGTGATTTTGAAAGGCATTTTGAAAACAAAACTCAGAAAGCAAGACAAGAAATTAAGCTGTTCCTTAGGGTAGTGAGCTTATTGGTTGATTAATATATTCAGTTGTTAATTACATTTGTCTCCCAGGAAGAGGCCCATTGATACTGATACCTTCTTCAACACATCCTGCGGCCAACAAGGCATAAGGCACACATTTTATTCATGAGATCGTTCATCAGTATATTTTCTTAACAAAATGAAAAGACACATTTGCTGGAGCATTATGAACCTCCAAGGGCTAAAGAAATCCTTGTAGAACAATAATCAAAACTAAATTACATGTTGACAATCGTAATCACACTTTGTGCAGTAACTTCAATGCAAAAATAGTATTAGCGGTGGTGTATATGTATTGTTAGACTTTTCAGTATCACCTGAAATAGATAAAGCCACAGACATGAGTAAAAGACATCCCCCTGACATTAATGAATCCTACCACAGTCTTCAGAAAAGTTCACAATATTGAATTATTTTGTTGTTATTAGTTACACAGACAATGAACACTTATGAAACCTATGCAAGGTTCGAGTTTGAGTTAGAAAGAAGGCAGATTCTGCAACACTAGCATATCTTCATTAACACACTAGACTTCAGCAGAAGTCTGTTCCAAGCCAGACCTTGGGAATTCCATACTATCAGAATATTCTCATCCCTTTCCTAGCCATGCTCCAACATCATGGATGTTCTACCACCTCCATGAGAGCAAATTCCATTTTTATTAATGTTATTCTCCACTGACTGTTTCTAACCACTAGAAATAGAGCAAATTTGTCTTCATGGACTGGAGAAAGCAACCACATAGGTAAAAGATTCTTAGTGTTATATTCTTTACTGTACTGCATTCCTGCAACTTACCTGCTTCAATTCTGTTTCTTGACTGCATATGAGATTGTGGTTTCCTGCACAGTAACTTGAAATATTGCTTATTTGTTAACAAAACTTTATATTATAAACATAATTGAAATGTCTTACATGAATTGTAGTCTCACTTCCTCATTGTGTGTGTTGTGTGATAATGCATAGACCAAGATCATGTCCTCAGCTCATTTAATGTTATTTGGCCGTGCTGAATTCATATTACATCATCTGGGCATATGACTGCTGTGCCTACATCCTTCAACAGATCTTCCAATGGAGACTTTACCAGGATACTAGGAATTTTTCCTGCAACATCAAGCAATATTATCTTCTGTTCTCTCACTTTTGTCAAGAAAAAAATACTGTTGGTTGTGTTTCTCACATGTCAGTTTTCATTATCTGTGTCTCACATGGCAGTTTCCATGAACTATGTCTGCGATCTCAGCCTCTGGAGCTGCTCTCTCTCCATGGGAGGTTGGTGGACTGGCAAGGAACAGCGCAGTGGCTTCTAGTGAGAAGAAACTGGGTGGCACATGGAGAGTGGACTGTCCCCTCCTCCTACCCTGAGTTGGCATCTCTCTCAAGAGAGGCAGGCAAAGCGTGGGCAGAGCTGCAGCCGCAGCAGCACATTTAAACGTGCCAAGAGCACAGGGATTGAACACCCAATGAAATCGGCAGAGTGCGGTGCTGAGCCATCTGAGTGTGTCACTGACGTTTTCTCCAGATGGGCAAGAAGAGCAATGGTTGCAATGTGGCCTAAAGCTGTTTCCAAAAGAACTGTGTCGACCCAGACAGTGGCCCAATGTAAACATGCAGGTATCCAGACACCTAGCTGTGGGGAGTGTTGGAGTCTCTCTTTTCTCATGGCAGACTGTACCAACTACACCTGTGTCTGCTGTGGGAAGGTGAATGCCCTGGTCAGCCTAGTGGCTGAGCTGGAGGAAGCTAAAAGGCTACAGACTGTTAGGGAGTGTGAGGGGGAGTTGAACTGGTGGAGTCAAGCTCTACTGTCCTTCAAATAGTCCCATCAGCCATGCCGAAGTCAAAGCACTGAGGGCTCCCTGCCCTCTGCCAGCTTCCCAAACAGGATGACTCAACAGCAGGAGATCAGTGGAGACAAATTCCTCCCAAGTGTGGCAGGGGTGGCACCCCAACAGCCACTGAACTGCCCCTTTCCTCCCCTCCCCCTTTCCCCCCTAGGTGTTCCTGAAGAACAGATTTGCTGTTCTTGGTGAACCCATTTTCACCAAGACCAATAATTCTGCAAGGGAAACCAACCAACAGTAGCTATGTTTTCTAGTTTATGTCATTTGGAGAGGCTAGGAGGGAGCAAGCCTACTATCCAAATATCTGTAGTTAAGAAGAAAAGACAGATGTTATTTAATATCTTTATCAATGACCTGGATGAGGGGAACGAGCAAGTTTGCTGATGATACAAAACTGGGGGTGGTGGCTGACACCTCTCAGGCTGTGCAACCATCCAACAAGATCTGGACAGGCTGAGAGCTGGGTAAAGTCAAACCTCACAAAGTTCAATAAAGACATGTGCAGGGTCCTGCATATGGGGGGAATAACAGCAGCACAGGTTAGAGGCTGTCCTGCTAGATAGCATCTCCATAGAGAAAGACCTTGGAGTCCTGGTGGACTACAAGTTCTGCATGGGACAGAAATGTGCCCTTGTGGCCAAGAGAGCCAATGGTATCCTGGGATGCATCAAGAAAACTTTGTCCAGCAGGTCTAGGGAGGTTCTTCTCCCCCTCCACTCTGCCCTGGTGAGACCACACCTGGAATACTGTGTCTAATTTTGGGCTCCCCAGTTCAAGAGAGACAGAGAGCTGCTGGAGAGAGTCCAACAGAGAGACATGAAGATGCTTAGGGGACTTGAGCATCTCCCCTGTGAAAGAAACTGAGCTGGGGCTGTCCAGTCTTGAGAAGAGAAGATGAGAGGGGATCTGATTAACATCTACAAATATCTGAGGGGTGGGTGTCAGTTGGTGGGGGGCAAGATATTTTGGGGTGGTGCACAGTAATAAGACAAGTATCAACAGGTGCAAACTTCAGCATAGAAGTTTTCACTTCAACATGCAATCAGATGGGGTTTGTTTGGTTTTATTTTGGTTTCTTTTGCTTGTTTGTTTGAATTGACAATAAATATTTTTTTGCCCTGATGCAGGGAAGTTTATCTCAATGCCCCAACATTTTTTTTTACTGAATCAAAAGTCTGCTTTCATTCATCTCTAAAATAAATCATAGAATCATAGAATCAATAAGGTTGGAAAAGACCTCAGAGATCATCAGGTCCAACCTGTCACCCAGCACCTCCTGAATACTAAACTATGGCACCAAGTGCCACGTCCAGTCTCTTTTTGAAGTCTAACCATTTTTTTTAAAGTATATAATCAGGAAGAAATCAGAATTATTTTAATTATATGTCAATCAGAGTCTGTAGAAAGCTTAAGAAATAACACACCTAATTCTCTCCTTTTAGAGAAAATTATTTTCAAAACAGTGAAGCCAAAAATACCAATAGTGATATTGAACATAAGCTAAAGAAAGAGAAGGTGCAAACATCTGATTGAGTGAAAGTGGAATGGAATAAAGTGCAAAATTCACATCAAAAAATCCCACAAAAAAACAAACAGCAAACACACATACACACACATACACACACATACACACACATACACCCCCACACACCATACACACACACCATACACACATGCACATACACACCTCCCCACACCCACACCATACACACCCCATACACACACACCCAGGACACGCACCTGCATCAACAAACCTCACATGTCATCAGTAGTTGGACCAATAATCTATAGTAGTGTGATGTGTGGGGACCAATGAGTCCATGCCAGCAAGGCACACCAAGGTTATATAAATTTTAGCAGTTTCCTTGCTATGCACTTCTTCTTTTCCTGCCTGTCCTATCTCCTTTCCTTCCATGCTTTACTGTGCCATGCTTTCACCATAGGCCTGAGCCATAGGCCTGCAATACTGGAACAATAAAGGATCAATACCCGATCATATTGGTCAGCCATATTGATTCCAAGAACCTCCATCGTCACCAAATATGGCTAAAGCCCCACAACAATTTAACCTAAACTCAAGCATCTGTACAACTGAGGGATATCAAGCCAGCCACTGTTGAATATCTTTGAGTATTAAAAGTTTTATAATTAGGAAATAAACAGCTAAATGAGGAAAATGCATTTGAATGCCTGTCTGTGTTAATAAATAATAGACTGAGTTGATAAATAGTATGACTGAGTATGGACCTCAAACACATGGGAGAATGAAATTTGATGATAGGAATGAAGTTGTTACACCCTCATTGTTAGCAGTGATTGTGCATATTAACATCAGTGTGTGGGGAAGCTATACATTCTCTTTATTTCAACAAAACCAATCTTATTAGTCATTTTGGTTTAAATTCAAGTTCAATAAAAAAACAATTAAGACTTATTCTGGATTTTTATCCTCTAGCAAGAGAAGCCATCTATATTTTCAGCAGGGCAAGACAAGATTCCAGGAGCTCATAGATTGAAGGCATGTTTTCATAGTGCCTAAATTGAGGCACCTGACTTTGGCACTTCATTAACACGATAAGCTTCCTAGATTTCTGGACAAGCTCCTCCAGAGGGAAATTCAGAGCAAGAACCTAAACAAGGTGACCTGAATTTCTCTCCATGGGAACATCTCCCTCTGACAATAAAGGGAGTTCAGGTCATTTCCTAGTCACCTTCTCTGGATCATTAAGGTGCCTAAGGTTAAGATTCTTGATTATCTCCCTCTCCCAATCCTCGATGGCATGACACAGGGTTGTGCCACAAAGAAGCAACGTGAGCCTGCCTGCAGACCCAGGAAGGACCAACAGTGCAAGGCTAAGGAAAAGACTGGAGAAAAAACATTCTGCAATTGGACACATGAATTCCCAGAATGATTCTGCTTTTTTGGGGGGGAGTCTAACCTTCAAGGAAAGAGCAAACTGGAGAGATTGAGGGCTGCCTTGAGAACCCTCTTTTCAGGGTCAGTGGGAGAGGGACTGTAAAGGAAGGCAGATACTCTACAGGGATGCCTGGAACTCCAGGATTGATAGTGTCTAGGAGCCCAGTTTTGTGCTGCCAGCTTGCTGCACCAAAACATCTACAAAAATTTTCATTTAAATAAAATTCATGTTCCAGACAAGGATGTCAGGGGCTGCAGAATCTATTTCTTTGTGTGCCTATTAAAAACCCCCATGTTTCTCATACTTGTAACCAAAAATAGAGGACATGTCACTTGAAAAAAAAAATTAGACAAACATTCCCTGAGAATGTTTACAATTTCTTCTTGCAACTATTGTAGCACCACATTTATCTTGAGGTCTTTAAATGCCAAGTGAAGACATCCTATAAATACCTGGGGATTTTCTTCCCTGGGAAGTATTAAAAAAGTTCTTGCCAATTGCTGCAATCAGCAACATTTGCTTCACTCATATATTGCTATGAAACATTAGGGTAAACCTGCTCTGGCAGGGATGATGAAGCAGTCTCTCTTGAAGTCATGAAACAGAAAAATCCAATCAAATCTCCGTCATCATTCCCTTCCAGTTCAATCGCAGAAGCTTGCTAGAGCACTGTTAGCCAGTTCTGTATTGCTATTTAGCAGCAACGCCAAGTTCAGATCCAGCTTTGCCAGCTAAGCAGCTTGAAACAGTTACATCTGCTTTGCCTTAGCCCATTTCTGGCTCTCATCAGTTGTTCTCTGTCTGTGCTTTAGTTGGAGAAATGTGTCACCTCCAGGTATTCTACACGCCATGTCCTTTACCTGTCTGACAGGCTCTCCTAGGAGATAGATGTTCCAGTCTGACTTGTTCCAGGACCTATGACTGCCTCTTCTTGCTAGCATCCAAACAAAATATGGTGCTCGGGAAGCCTGATATTTGAAGAAGTGTGGAGCAGGTCCATGATAGCTACTTCTGAGTGCATGGTTGCTTCTGTGTTCAGGTCTGACATACTTTAGTGTCCCTGATTGTGAGGCATCCCACTTAAACCAGTGACAAACCTTTAGGAAATTGCCCTGTATGACCCAAACCTTCTCTTAGCAGTAAGAATGGACCAGCCTCTGCACCATGATCTAACTCCTACCATTGGCAAGGCACCAGCCTGGAGAGAGGAAAGTCACTGTCAATGTCATATTGACAGAAAGGGGCAACCAGTCATCTGTACAGACAACACCAAATACATTGTTTAGAGTTGAGCTAGATTGTGTGGTCCTGCTCTGGCAGGGGGGTTGGACTCGATGATCTCTTTGGGTCCCTTTCAACCCCTAACATCCTGTGATCCTGTGATCCTGTATACACGGCTGGAGGGTTGCTGTATCTCTCACAGAGTTTCTTGGAGAAAGGACTATTATGCTGAAGTGATTCTATGGGATCCTGACCATCCAGCAGCTTTGTAGGCTAGAAATATTCTCTGACTAGCAGACTCACTGGAATCTCAGGATCTCTGTTGTTGATCAATGCAGAACATCTGACTTGAAAGCTCAGAAGGAGATAAGGCTCTTAAAACATAAGCCCTTCATAACAGGCAGATGCCTACCTTTTATGTCTTCTTCCTTTGTCTTTTCCCCACCCCCTGTATTTTTCCCACTGAAGGTCAGACAGGAACATTATAGATAATAGAGGTGGGTTATCCTTCACAGTCAAATGCACATCCAACTGCTCACTTACTTCCTTCTCTGTGTTGTAAGAGAAGACAAAAGGCTAAGAAAGCTCATGGATTCTGAAAAAGACAGGAATATCACCTACCATTGCAATCATGGGCAAAACACATTAATGTTTTGGCTAATTGAAATTGGGTCCACTGTGGAACCAGCTGGAATGGACTATGTCTGCCATAGGGCAACCCCTAATGTCCTTCCACAGAGGTCATTCCTACAACCCTCTGGTACCCAAACCTTGCCACATAAACCCCATAAAGTAATACCAAAATAATAATTAACATTGCAACTTGTATATTAAGTTAAAGATTTCAGATCTGATATCCTACCTTAGGGTTTTAATTTGGATTATCTGCTTCTGGTTCTCATGTTGTCTTACAGACTGGTATCGGAGCACGAGCTGGTTCCCTTGGAATGAAACTGAACAGGAATAGGGTCTTTAACAACAAAACAAATGCACTCCATCTGCAAGTGGGAGTTCAGTCTATGCAAACAGTCCAGAGCTGATTTGAAGAAAAAATATTTTGAAGGATGTATAATGCAGGAAGCAGATCCCTAACACATCTGCTCTTACTAGCCTGCACTACTTGACAATGTAGGTACAGTGCGTTGTGTGTCATGTAATATTATTATTGTTATTATTATTAATCTTTAGTTCTACCCACACTTTCAGCTTTATCTTTTCCATTATCACACAATTTTCAGACTCTTGCTTTCCACTCTCACCTATATAAACAGAACAGTATGACTTTAGTCAAGTCACACCGCAGGAAACTTAAACGAGATGCTCCCTGTGCCTACCAGGCATATGCATTGGCATGTTAGAAATGGAGGTGCTAGGGTATATGTAATACAGCTTGAATGACATTTCCTATTCAACATTGCAAGAGACACTGCTGAGGTAGGAAATTTCCTTCTGTTTTAGAAATCCCTCTACATCTAAAACTGCAGCACAGTGTAACATTTAGGGACTGATGTATCAGTATTCTCATTATGCTCCACATTTCTGTACAGATGACACACACAGTCCATGGAAAAGACTAAACTAGTTTCCTAACTAAAGGAGTGCTTATAATACAAAAGCACCTGGAGGCCTCAATTATCTCTGTTGTCTTATGCACTGTATGAACTCACTGTAAAGCACAACTATTATCCTAAATACCAGAAAGGAAGATTCAGAAGCATTATTTATGTTGTCTTATTTTCTCTTCCACTCAACCTAGAAGGTATAGAAGCAATCCAAAACTAAATTCTGCTAATCTAGCCTTGTGTCTTCTCTAGTTAAACAAACAAACAAACAAACAAACACAGACAAAATCAAATTGTCAGAAACTCTTGTGTCTTGTCTCTCAGTACAACACTGTAGTCATCAATTCAGAGCAGGGTACTTCACATTAAGAAAAGTAGTAAGAATACTTTGTGGGCAGATATTTCCTGAAGATTGAAGCATTTTCAAAAGCTTTTTCATTTGATACAGTCTCCAGCTCTCCCAGATATAGAGAAATTTTTATTGCTTAAGCATTTACATGAATGGCAAAGATACTTCATCACTGGAAGAGAGTGTCTAGCAATGTCCCTAAGGAAAGGGAACTAGATGTAAGAAATAGAAATTATCCTAACTTTCTGTTTGATACAGTGACAGATTTTGTTCAAGGGATACCTAGAAACACTTGAAAGAACCGCTGCCGCTCTTGCCAGTGAAACAAATAAAGCAACTGGAACAAAATTTAGTTGGTACAGGGAAAAAATAAATTTGAAGTACATCAAAGCATAATTGAAAGTAAAATAAGATCTACCTGACTATCTAAAGATGAAAAAAGAAAAATTATTCACTGCTGCAGATGCTGACAAACCTATTAAAACTGAATTCACATAATTGTTGTTTATAATGCACTCAGTGGTAGTCTCAAATTAAGCTTTTTATTATCCCAGTTTCTACTTCACATTTCACTTTATTTATAGGAGCTGGTATATTCTGGCACCTTCCCCACACTAAAACAGTAATCTGGTCTTCTGGTAGCATTTGCTGAAAGCTTCCCTGCCCTTTAAGGGTTTTGGCAGTCCTGGGCTCCTAAATAGGGCTGGAGCCTGCCTGCCAGAGGCAGCGTAATGAGAGGATGCATGGCTTCAGCACATCTGCTGGTGGCCACTGATGCTACCAGGAAATCTTGGGAGAGCTGAACAATTTTACATTTAACAGTGTACAGGATTTTCTTAACAGTCAAGGGATTTTTCTCTACATGGTTATTCTCAGGCTACAGATAGAAAATATACTGACCTTTTACTGGGAAGTCATATGAGAGGCTTTTCACATTTTAAGGTACTTTAGTCTTAGCCAAAAGCAAAAGAAGGGAAAAGCAGCTGTCTATTACACTGCATTTGTAGAGAGGCTTCTCAAAGAGCACACTCTTCCCATTACAAGCTTGATTCCAAAGTTAGATGCCATTCTAATTTCAAAAAATCTATAATGTTTTACTGAGGCAAGGCAGCCTTTCCTGGCCTATGTTTTAGAGCAATATATCCCTTAGTGGCTTTAGACAGAACTCTTCCGTTAGTCTCCGTCGCTGAAGTATCCTAATTAGACCTAAAAATTAGGCAAAAATTAAAAGGAATATTGCTTCTCCCTTTGCAGTAACCCTTTCTTTGCTAAGAATATAAACACACTTGGATTTTCTTATGATAGAGGTGGGATTTTGTGTTTGGTTGGCTTTATTTGGTGTTTGGGTTTTGTTGTTTTGGGTTTTTTTTTGTTGTTGTTGCTGTCGGTTTTGTTTCTTTGTTTTTTAACAAAAAAGCTAAAATCCAGCTCTTTCTGCTCCCTTTCCTCTTGTACTTTTCTCAAGTGAAAATAAAAATCAGGGAAAGCTCGAGCATAACTTCAAAGAAAAGGCCTCTAACTTCCTACAGATACAGATGAGCTGGAGTAAGCATGTACATTTCAAAGCAGTTGGTGAGACTTGGGAGATTGAATGTAAACATGGAGGCCCAGGCAAGCAAGACTTTCTCGGACAGGAAAAAAAAGAGAAAGGAAAAAAAAATGCTGAAAATTAAATGAATAATTTTGATCATTATGTAGAATATCTCTGAGAGGAATCATTAACACACTCCATACATTAATTGCTTCACAAGGCAACTCAATGCAATACAGTTTATTTCAGCAGTTTTTTTAGGTTGCCAGAGCTGCAGAGTCAGCACTGCAGGTTGTCTTACTAACTCAGTGCAAATGATAACCTTATCAGATATATAATACTGCATTTACAGAGATACAATAATAATTTAGAGACAAAGATTCATAGAATGGTTTGGGTTGGGAGGGACCTTAAAGATCACCTAGTTCCAACCCTTCTGCCATAGGTAGGGACACCCTCCAACACACCAGAGTGCCTAGGCAGTCCTCATCCAACCTCATCCTTGGGCAATCCATGACATCCACAACCTCCTTGGGAATCTGTTGCAGTGTCTCACTATCCTTCCTGTAAAAAGTTTCTTTCTAATATCTGGTCTAAACCTACCCTTCTTGATCTTCAATCCATTCCTTCTCATCCTATCACTACAAACCCTTTTAAACAGTCTTTACCCAGCTTTTTTGTAGGCCCCCTTAAGGTACTGAAAGACCTTTGTAAAGTCTCCCTGGAACCTTCTTTTCTCCATGCTGAAAAACCCCAACTCTCTCATCCTGTCCCCATAGGGAAGGTGTTCCAGCCCTCTGATCATTGTCATGGACCTGCTTTGGACCTGCTCCAGCAGTTCAACGTCCTTCTTATGCTGAGGTCACCAGAACTGGAAGCAGTGCTCCAAATGGGGTCTCATGGGAGCAGAACAGAGGGGGAGAATCACTTCACTCATTTTGCTGGACATAGCTTTATTGATGAAGCCCAGGATATGGTTGGCTTCCTGGTCTGCAAGCACACATTGCTGACTCATGTTGGGTTTTACATCAGCTGATACCCCCAAGTCCTTGTTGTCAAGACTGTTCTTAAGCCACTCCTTGCCTACCCTATATGCCCCAACCCAGGTGTAGGCCCTTGCACTTGGCCTTATTGATCTTCATGACTTTGGTTTTGGTCTCCCTCTCAAGCCTGTCCAAGTCCCTCTGATGGCATCCCTTCCCTCCAGCACATCAACTGGACCACATAGCTTGGTGATGTCTGCAAACTTGCTAAGGGTGCACTCAACTCCACTGTCTATATCTCTGACAAAGATGTCACTGGTCCTACTACCAACTTCTGAAGGATGTCACTTGTCACTGGACTCCATTTGGACACTGAGCTGTTGAATGCAAGTCTCCAGATGTGGCCATCCAGCCAATTCCTTATCCAGTGAGTGGGCTACCCCTCAGGTCCATGCAGTTCCAATTTGGTGACTAGGATGTCATGTGAGACGTTGTCAAAGTCTTTATACAAATCCAAGTAGATTACATCAGTTACCCTTCCCTTATCCACTGATGCTGGTCCTTGTGTTGTCCAATGAAGGAAATGTAATATTTGGGAGCTTTCTGAAGCAAGGTGTTCAAGAGGGGATTGGGTGTGGCACTTGAAGCCATGATTTAGTAGTCATGAGGTGTTGGGTGACAGGTTGGACTTGATGATCTTTGAGGTCTTTTCCAACCTTATTGATTCTATGATTCCATACTCTATTCCATTTTGTTTTAAAAATTTGATTAGAGTTTCTACTAAGGAAGCAGAATGCAGAAGGACATGTAATCAATCGAGCCTGGACAGTGTTTTCTATGAGGAAAAGAAACTTCAACATTTTTAACACCCTTGTGCAATGTGTGTGTCTTTACCTAGATTTGTCCAATCAAATATCTAGGACCTTATAAACAAATAATATCAAACCAAACCAAGACACATCAGACAGCTTCCTCCTTCCTCCAAAAGTAACAGCAACAGGTAAGAAGGACATCTGTGAAAAATAGTCAAATTGCCAACAATAACAATAGACCATAGTGAGATTCTGGTCGTTTTACAGAATTTAATCAGATTTCAGTTTATGCTAAATAGATTATAAGTTAGTTTTAGAAATGTTTGAACACCCCAGTGCATCTACCTGAGTACCTACAAACAGGAGGAATTATCAGGAGACCACACTCTTGAAAGTAGAGCACAGGTGACTAGGCAGGCCTATCATGCCAATGATGAGTTAATTGCTAGGAGTTGAATCCCAGATGTGGTTTTGAAAGCATTGGTTGCAGAATTGAAGCTGGGCTGTGTGCACTCCTTTTCTCCGTCAAAAGACATTGTTGAAGTTCAGACGTTAGAAGCTTGGAAAATAGTTTTACTTTGCTTTCTGCAGCTATGAAGGCAGCAATCTCAATCCAATTCTGTTGGTGAGATTATTATAAAACTCACAACATCCAACTGAAAGACTTGGCTCTGCAAAGAAAATCATCCTCTTTGTTAAAATCCTATCTCCAAATGTTCTGCGTCTATTGCTTTTCTGTTTCTCTTACAGAGGGATGAATGAAGCACACAAGTACTGCTGATTGGCTGGAGTTGTTTCCAACAGCTGCAGGAGGAGTTGCCAAATCTGGTTTCATATAAGATAGCCTAAGTGCCTCATAAACATTAAAATTCTTTTCCATTCTTTATCACACATGAAAGTACACTACTGCATAAAAAAATGCCTAAATCCCTAAATGCAATTTATTTTTCTTGGTCAACTTGCTTCACGCTGTACCAAGAATTTAACTGATGAATGTCACCTCCTTTGTGGCTGACTTGACCTTGCTATCAGATATTATCCATTAACAATTACCACCTTTTCTTTGTAATACACTGCTAAAATCCTTGAAAAGGCCAGGGGCAAGTACATCTAAATGTGTGTGGAAATGGAATAATAGCTTCTTTTGAAAACAGTCTGTCATAGAAATCCCTCTCAGAATTAAAACTGGAAACAAAAAATAGAAACCCCACCTCAAACTAAATGCTCAACTAGGAGGAAGATCGTATGGCAGCTGTTATTTTCCTGGTTTATTCACCATTGCTTTTTTCCCTTTAGCTGACTTCTCTTTCCTTAACACAGAAAAATCTAACTACTGAAACATGGCCATTTTTGTCTTTGAAACTGAGGGCCAAGCAGCAGCACTTAGCTGTTTGGCAGGAAGCCAAAGCTGCTGTCTATTAAGATATAGGAACCAGAGCTATTATTCTTTGTTCTTGATCTATAAAAAGAAAGAAAATGTAGGCTGTGTAACATTTGCATGACACAGCCTTCTCCCACTTAAGTGTCAGTACAATCCACTGTTCTTTTCCTACATGATGCAGAGTACATTGTATTTTGGGGTCATTCAGAGCTATTAAACTTGACAGGTGGCAAACTTATCTGAGAACCTTTTATGTCTTTTTCTGATTCATTCATTGTGTTTTTCAGTGTGGTGGCTGAACACTCCTCAGGACTGTATGAAGAAATATGATGAACATTTTTTTTACTCCTATTTGGTGTTTAGAGTGAGATGGATTTTTCTTTGAACATAATGTGTACACAGATCTACATCCACCCACATGTACGATATCAAAGATAAAATCAAGGAAATGTGCCTTGCACTTAAAGCAGAAGGCCTTTGTTGTCCCCCATAAAGGAAAAATCCCTACTGAAGAAAGTGAGTTTCTTCTAGAAAAAAAAAAGGTTTGCAACTCTGGTTAAATATCCTGTTTAACTATTTCAGTGCTTTAGTTCTCTCAGTTTGGCAATCTGAACATAAGGTTTTGAGCGTTTTGACTAAGGAGTGAAGGTCTGGGTGAACCTGGTACTTTGTAAAATGTCAGAAGACAAAACCTCCATGTCTCATTTACTGAGAAGTGCTGTGTTTCTGGACTTTCTGCCTGGGTGTTGCCATCTGAAGGGGGAACTTCAGCCTAGTTCCTGACTGCAAAGACTGGGAAAAAAATATATATATATTGCCATTGGATACAAAGGTCTATATAATTCATTGGCTTGATAATGGGGATATAGAGTAGTGGCATAAACATTTTTATTGGCACCAAATGTGGGGCTTTGCTCAATTGATTAATTAATAATGAGATAAGGAAGCAAGTCCAGAGCCTGGGTGGGGGCAGTCACAGCAAGCAGTGGGGCGGAGGTTGCGGCAGCAGTGGCAATGCTGCCAGCTCTGCCAGCAGCGGCCATCACTGAGGCTAAAGAGGCACAGAGACTTCCGCCAGCAGCAGAAGCAAGTCCAGCAGTGGTGGCAGGGTCCCCCAATGCACTTGGTAGTGTGGTTTCTGTGCCAGCCTCTTCTGCTACTGCCAAACCAGCTGTGAATTTCCAGGAAGCTCCAGTGTTTGCAAACCTGGTTGCTGTTGTGGAAAAGGATCCTTCTGGTCCAACTCAAATTCCACCTCCACATAAAGCAAAGGTAAAGACAAACAGATTGGTGCTGGATGATCCATTAAAGGGCACTTCTAAGCTTACAGCTTTACTTGCTCCATTGCAGGCAAGAAAGCAATCCAAGAAAGGTGGTAGTGATCAATGTGATACAGGTACATCTGGGGAAGCAGATGAGGAGGAAGAGAAAGTTAGTCTCAAAGACATTGATGAATTAGTGAAGCCACTAATAGATGCTTTGGAGAAAGGTAGAGCTCCAGAACACATTCAGATCATCAATGACATCATCATCTGGGGTAAAACTGCTGAAGAAGTCTTCAAGTAAGGTAACAAAATCATTGACATTCTCTTGAAAGCTGTTTGGCCATTAAGTGAGACAAGGTGAAAGGACCTGCCAGAGAGATCCAGTTTCTGGAGTGCAGTAGCAGGATGGATGCCGACACATTCCAGTGGATGTGGTAAATAGAGTCTCTACCATGGAAAATCCCATGAACAAGCAAGAAACTCTACGTTTCTTGGGGATAGTGGGATTTGGGAGACTGCACATTCCTGGATACAGTCAGATTGTGAAACCTCTGTATGATGTAACTCAAAAGAGAAACAGTTTCCACTGGGGACCTGAACAACAAGCAGCCTTTGACTAGATAAAGCAAGAGGTAGTTCAAGCAGTGGGACTGGGACCTGTCCGAGATGGTCCAGACATTTAGAACATTTTGTACACGGCTGCAGGTGACAATGGTCCAACCTGAGGCTTGTGGCAAAGAGCTCCAGGTGACACATG
Organism: Dryobates pubescens; assembly: GCF_014839835.1. NCBI lineage: Eukaryota > Metazoa > Chordata > Aves > Piciformes > Picidae > Dryobates > Dryobates pubescens. The sequence continues at coordinate 3,110,922 of NC_071620.1, forward strand.
AGGACAAC